>NC_091475.1:156116105-156470403 GCF_036971445.1 Narcine bancroftii
TTTTTGTGAACATGATCTCCAAAACTTCTCATGTTAGGATTTCTTTACATCCACATCACCTCTTCAAACCTCATGCTAATTTTGAGCAAAATTATAGAAACTAAAATTGAATAAATTTAATATTTAGTGTCATTTTTTATCTCCTTTGAAATAAAAGATTGTGGAAATGCTAATTTATTGCTTAAGCTTTTTTTAAAAAAAAAAAAATAGCTTGCACATTATTTGCTATTTCTTTTCTGATTACCACAAAAATGATAGTTCAGGGTATATGTATGAGATTGATATTTGTCTTCTACTGAGTTGCAATCCAAATTTGGTTCTTCTATCCCTCTCCCCAACCAGTTCCAGCCTCCCTCTTTTCTTTATCCACTCCCACCACATCACCTTGCTTGTTAGATTTTTGCATCTGCAGCCTCTTGTTTCCATGTATCACCTTCTCTATCTCCATCCTCTTCCCACCCCCCACTTAGCTCCATCCATTTCTATATTTGTCTCCAACTATCACCCACTAGCCTCTTTCTTGACTCCTTCCCTCCCATTTCCTATTTGGCTCAATCTACCTATCATCCCACCCACCCCCCACCCTTACTGATTGCCTGCCAGCCAGTCCTTGTCCCACCCCTTTGTATTGGCTATCTCTCCTGCACAATTTCATCCTTCTTTAGGGTCTTGACCAGAAACATTGACTATCCATCTGCCTCCTGAAATAATGCATGACCTGCTCATTTCCTCTGGCAGTTTTTTTTTACTCCAATGAGCTTGACCTGTTCTGTTTCAGCTAGTTTTTTCCCCATTGATTGTGTATTTCCTTACTGGAGGTGAATAACTCTTTCCCCCATTTTGGTTGTACAAAATGAGGGAGAAAATTTGCTGTACATTTTTATTTTGCTCCAAAGGTTTGTGCAGTGTGTATTTTAAGTGGTTGGGAGAGTGCATGCAGAGAATGAGAAAAACATACATGGTGACCTACTTTTGAAAAATACTAAACTGGATCTCCAGTTAGATACTAAACTCCAGTAACAGAGTTAGTGAAACAGGAGAAGGCCTTTCAGTTTTGAGCCAACTTTATTCTTTTAGATGACAATTTATCTACAACCTGACACCATTTGCCTATCTTCGATTTGTCACTTGATGCATAGGACAATCCCATCTGTCCTGGGATCGTGGCTTCCAGCTTTCCATAACTCTGTAAAATACTTTTTTTTCATTTAATGTCTTTGAAGTAATATTTAAACTGTCTCCTCACTCCACATCAAAGGTAAATTTTTCTTATCAGCACATTAACTTGCCTGAAATACTTGCATCAGATTTTTTCAATCTCAGCGACCTTTATGAAATGTACCCTCACGGTTATCTTGTGATTTCTTCACTGGTTCTTCTCCGTGGCAATGGATTCATTTTAAAGTTTGATCTCAGAAGTGGTTATTTTTCACAAGGAAGAGTCTGACTGACTACCTGTGTTTGTGTGGGGGGGGGGTGTGTGTGTGTGGGGGGGGGTGTGTGTGTGTGGGGGGGGGTGTGTGTGTGTGGGGGGGGTGTGTGTGTGTGGGGGGGTGTGTGTGTGTGGGGGGGTGTGTGTGTGGGGGGGTGTGTGTGTGGGGGGGGTGTGTGTGTGGGGGGGGGTGTGTGTGTGGGGGGGGTGTGTGTGTGTGGGGGGGGGTGTGTGTGTGGGGGGGTGTGTGTGTGTGGGGGGGGTGTGTGTGTGTGGGGGGGGTGTGTGTGTGTGGGGGGGGTGTGTGTGTGTGGGGGGGTGTGTGTGTGTGGGGGGGTGGGTGTGTGGGGGGGGTGGGTGTGGGGGGGGGTGGGTGTGGGGGGGGGTGGGTGTGGGGGGGGGTGGGTGTGGGGGGGGGTGGGTGTGGGGGGGGGTGGGTGTGGGGGGGGGTGGGTGTGGGGGGGGGTGGGTGTGTGTGTGTGGATATAACTACATGTACTGGTTTTCTTAAATTCCAGCTCACTTTCTGTGTGATTGTATACACTTTAAACTGAGGCAGTATGATAACTGGGATGACAGTAGTATTTGACCACAGGTCTAACAAGTTGAGACCTGCGCCATTGATCCTCCGGCATTAATTTGAATTATTACATAGCAATGGGGGGAATTTAAATTCAAGTAATTCTCTTATTTTTGTTCTTGTGAAAGAGATTATGCCAGTGATAGGAACCTTGAAAGTCACTGTCATTGTAAAAGCTTATGTCAGTGACATTGGCGGAGTAAAAGGGGAAATATTATGTTTTTAATGCATCTTTGAAAGTTAATAAATTAGTATGGTAGGGTAAAATATAAGCCACATTTATATCAAAAAAAAACTTTGGAGGAAATTTTAAAAGACTCAGGCTTTCATTTCCACCCCCCCCCCCCCCAAAATTGCTAACTTCAGGTATACAGAAATGGTGGTGGAGGATTGGGGTTCTGCTAATGTTGACCCTTTTGGAATATTTTCTGGCCAATTAGTTTAATTTGAGCAAGTTCAGAACACAGTTCTGAATTGCAATATAAATCTTTGTAGAAAGGAACTTTTATTAAAAAAAATTCATCAGGATCATTAGCTAAGTGAAGGTAATGTCTGATTTAGTGGAGTTTTATGAGGATGTACCATTCACTTGTAGTTGGGGTGTGTTTGATGTTATCTGTGGATTTTAACAAGGTTTTTGACACTGTCCACCATAGCAAAGTGGCCAAAAAGATAATACTGTGAAATCCATAGGACACTGGAAATAAGATCCAAAATTGGTTTAGTGTGAGGAAACAAATTGTTTTTGTGACTGGTAGCTGATTTCGAACTTTGTTCCACAACTTTTGGTAATTAATTCCATTTTGTTGTGTATGTTGGAGTCATGATTTAAAAAAAAAAGGTGATACAAAAATTGATAGGGGTATGTCTTAAATTCAGGAGGACTCAGATACTCCTGTTTCTGCCAATTGTTCAAAAATGGCAAATAGAATTTATTCCAGAGAAGCTTGAGATGATGTATTTGGAGAAGTACAACAAGGCAAAGGAAGTATGGAGGATCAGTGAAACCTTGAAATTTGTGTCCACAGATCATGAAAGAGATTAGGGGAGGTAGATAAGGTGGATTAAAAGGCATTGTCTTGGGTAAACTTATACCTCTCATTTTGTTCATTTTAGTTTGGTCAGTGTTTGAGCTACCGAAAGAAAATAGGCACACACACCGAGAGCAGTTCAGTTTATACAAATGTTTATTACAAATTCAAAAGCTGATTTCATACTACAATATGCAAGCCCTTCCCAACTATACTTATCAACGCTTGGACTGGTCCCAACTGCCGAAACGAGGCAATGACTGCACACTTGTAGTTGGTTGTCAGGGCGCCGGTAGCAACTTCTCACCTCCCCTGACCGGGATGTTGGCTGGACTACAGAAGTTCTTCTTCTTGCTGAGAGATGTTGCCACCTCTCGGAGAGTCTCAAACTTCAGCAGCGGGACCATGGCTTGTATTACCCAAAAACTGCTTACCCAAGCACCTATTCCCAGCGCAGCAAGAAAGATAAGCAAGCAAGCTAGCATGCTAGGCTTCTAACGAATAACATAATTTTCAGCTTATCACTTTGAATACAATGGTTTATTTTGCTTCATGGCTAGGCCTCTGACAGTCTGTGACCAAAACAAGCAGGAAGATTAAATGTTCTAGGTACACAGATGTCCTTTCGTCAGATAACAGCATCTCTGGCCCCTTGGTGGAATTTAGCTTATGTCTGCTGATTCTAAAACACAAGCAGGTTCTCAGTCTTGCAGAACCCAGAGCTGCAAGTTTAAACAAACAGGTTAGAATCTTCCATTACAGGCATACAAAATGGATTAAAAAAAAAAGAACACAGGAACTCAGCTGGTCTCGTAGCATCTGTAGGAGGTGAAGATATATTACCGACATTTTGGGTCTGAGCCCTTGTTCAGGTATGAATTTTTTAAAAAAACAGGAAGGCAACTGAATAAAATGGTAGGGGAGGAGTCCAGACCAACAGTCAAAAGGTTTTTAACCCCCTCCCATTTCTCCCTGTTGCTTTTCCCTCTGTCTCCTTTCACAGAGCCAAAATCAATTCTCAACTTCTTTTTATCATATCCACTGAACACCTGTGGACTGTTGGTCTGGACTCCTTCCCCTGCCATTTTATTTGTACCTTGAAGGGCTCAGGCCTGAAACGTTGGTAATATCTTTTCCTCCTATGAATGCTTCGAAACTGGCTGAGTTCCTCCAGCATTTCGATGCATTTTTACTACAATCACAGCATTTACAAATTTTCATGTTTCACATTTTCTTAGCTGATGCACAGAATTCATGAGCAGAAGGCTGTACTGGAATTGAACAAAGTATTTAAGATGTAGCTTCAGTTCTGGTCACCACATTATTAGGGAATATCTGATTGCATTGGTGAGACTGCAGAGGAGATTTGTGATTTATTTAAAATTGTATCTTTGTGTATCTATGATTATTGTCCTGTGTATGTGTGTGCACCGTAGTCCGGCGGAATGCTGTTTCATCTGGTTGTATATGTACAGTTAGATGATAATAAACTTGATGAGGACTCTGCCAAGTCTGGAACCTTTTTGCTGTAGTAAGATTGAATAGACTAAGAGGAACTACAGATGCTGGAATCTTCGGTGAGACTGCCAACAGATGAGGGAACAAAGAGGCTGGAGGAACTCTGAGTCAAGCAACCTCCATGGTGCCAAATTGTCATTCAACATTTGCTCAAATATGCAGTGATCTCCATTTCTTGGCATATCAATCAGGTAAAAATTCATAATTTTAAGCCCCTCTGTCCACGCATCCTTGATGCCTCTGGGAATTGTATCATGATATCCCCACTGAAGACTTGTCATGTCCACATAGCTCCTTCACCCCTTTGATACCTTTAATTTCAACAGAAGACTTTTCCTCATCTTCACCAATTTGTCAATATTCCTTTGAACCTATATCTTTGGCCAATTCTGAGAATTTTATTACCACACAACACTGGTTTTTGTTTTGTTTTGAATCTACTTAGCTGTATTGTTTACATTTCAGTATTTGAACACTTCCCTCTTTCACATTTAATCAGTAGAGATCATGTAAAATTTAAAGCAAACCACTCAACTTTGAGAAAAGCCATTTTGTTCACTGTGATTTTTGTAAAATAGGTGGTCATGTGGCATCTGTGGGAGAGAAGTGGTTAACATTCCAGGTCAATGATTTTTTCATCAGAAATTCTTTAACACATACATCTCTGAAATGCTATCATAGCTGGTGAGCTCCGGGTTACTGGCTGTCATTGACATGTCCTTGATTTGCAAAAATATTTAACAATGTGCAAAGCTATTAAAACATTTTTATAAAATACAATTAAAATCTAGAAAAACACTTCCATATCAATGCAAGTCATAAAGGAAATAGGATTGCTGTACTTTATTTTTGCAGATATTCTTTCCATTATAATCAACGAGCCTTCTGGATTTACACCCTGTTAATCTAGTTCATTGGGAAGATATTCCATATTAAATGCAGAAAAATCTGTGGAGGATTGAACTTCATGAATCCAGAGGGAACACTTGTGTCCCACAGTTAATTAATCAGCTGATTGAAAGTTCTGGATTGCATTTTTGCTACATAGGTAAAATCTAGCAGTTACAAGTTACTGGTTTTTAAGTGATTTGCTCAATTTAATATTCATAATTTAGAATTGGAGAAAAGTAGGAGGGGGAAAACATGAAATTTTTAAAAAATAAATTTATATGATGAAAATAATGCCTTTTGGGATAATGAATAAGGCTTTCCATGATTGGAGAGAAATGTGAAAAGCACAAGATAGTATTTTTGAAAGTTTTTCAATGGTTCTTGAAATTAAATCTGAAGCAAGTCAATCAGGATAATGTGCGCGCGTGTCAAAAGAAAATGCAGTGAATGTTGTATACTTGGACTTTCAAAAATGCCTTTAACAAGGTGAGTCACATGAGCTGCTGAACAAAATGGGAGTCCATGGAATTACAGGAAAGATGCTAATGTGTGTAGGGAATTGGCTGATAGGCAGGAAACTGAGTGGGAATAAAGGGATCCTATTCTCGTTTGTTACCAGTGATGTTCTGTTGAGGCCACTTTTTAGGTTGTATGTTAATGATGTGGATTGCAGGAAAAAACGGCTTTGTGGTTAAGCTTGCTGATGACAAATATCGGAGGAGGGGAAAGTAGTAATGAGGACACAGGGACTTGGACAAATCAGGAGAATGGGCAAAGAAGTGACCACTATAATGTTGGAAAGTGTATGGTCATACACTTTGGTAGAAGGAATAAAAGGGATGACTATTGTTTGGATGGGGAGAAAATTCAAAATTCAGAAGTGCAAAGGGATTTGGGAGTCCTTGTGCAGGATACCCTGAAGGTTAATATCCTGGTTGAGTTGGTGGTGAAGTGAATGCAGTGTTGTCATTCACGTGTAGAGAAATCTGATACAAGAGTAGGGATGTGGTGTTGATGCTTTATAAAGGACTGACTTGGAGAACAAGGTACAGATTTGAGGTTGTTTAAGAAAGGATCTGCTGGCATTGCAGAAGGTTCAACAAGATTCACAAAAATTATTCCAGGAATGGAGGGTTTAGCATATGAGTAACATTTGATGGCTCTTGGAGTGTACTCCTTGGGGTTTAGAAGAATGAAGTTAGGGGGAAACTCGTAGAAGCATTTTGAATGTTGAAAGGTCTGTATAGATGTGGCAAACTTAACAGTCAGGGTGTCAAAGGTTATGGGGAGAAGGCAGGGGAGTGGGGCTGAGTGGCAGAATGGATCAGCTCATGGAATGGTGGTGTAGCTGAGTGCCCTACTTCTGCTTCTATATCTGTTGGCCTTGTGGTATACATGCAAAACAAAGGAATCCAAAATTGGTGCATGTACTTCTGCCAACAATTCGCTCAATGAAAGGTCATCAATGTAATTGCCACTTTACTTTTCCAGAAAAATGTCGCTAACATTTTCTTTTGCTACAAAGACAAGGATGGATGAATTTTAGATTTGAAGTTTTCAATGCATGGGGTAGTGATGACCTGCTTAGTTGCTGTTTACAGAGTCTGCTTTGAGTATCACAAGAAGGTCCGAGTGGGAGACATTTTGGGTTCTGGATGAGAAGCTTGAGAACAGGCAGGTGGAGCTTCTTTTGCACTTGCAAAGGATAATTTGGATGAAAGAATGGAATAAGTAAATTAAAGCATCACAATGGAACATTTCATTTCTGAAAGTAGAGAGTGGAAGATATAGTTTGGCAGATTAAAAATAAAAGATAGAAGAACAGAACAAAAAGTGGGCCTGATCATGGGATTGAGAAGTAGACAAATAGCACAGAAACCGGACCTTTGGCCCACCCTATTCATGCTGATGATCCAGGTCTATCTATCCTAATTCTATTCAACGGCAATTGGTCCACAGCCTTAAGTGACAGCAATTTAACTGCTTATCCAGTTACTCAAATATTGTGAGAGCCTCTATTTCCAGTAACCACTCAGGCACTGCTTTCCAATCTTCATCAAACTTCTTGGTGGTGGGGGGGGGGGAATCTTGCTTCTATTAATTTTTGCGTTTTGTCCTTAACACTATGCTCTCTTGCTTAGACTGTAGTGTTAATGGAATGAGTTTTCTGATTTTTTTTTTAATTGAAATGTTTATTTGGAAACCTCATGCTGGTGGGAAGGCAATTGTTGTATTCCAGCTTGCCAAAATTATAAATTGAGGGGAAAAAATAGATAGTAGGTACACGAACTGGTGAAATATATCATGGGATAAGTAATGAATATAATACAAAATAGAAATAGCATAGAGAAGCAATCTGATGCAAATCATGGATAGGAGAGGGGTGATGGGTGAAAAGGAATCAGGTTTGAGAATTCATGAAATTTAAAAAAGTATATTTGCCATTGTGACTAGGATTACAAAAGTCAGTCTTGCTAAACTTTTACAAATCCCTAGTTTGGGTTCAGCTTGGAGCATCATGTACATTTCTCAGCAACACACCTTGAGATGGATGGTAAACATTTGAGAAGTGCTGAAGAATTGCACCTGGATAATATGAGGATGTTTATTACCTAAACATTTGGAGAAGCTGGGTATACTTGTTGCTTCAGGGTTCTGGACTGTTTAACTTTTCTCCACGCTTACCCTGCTGTCAGATGACACAAATCTTGGATGAGTCACAATTTTCAACATTTGAACAACATAAAATGAGGTTATTGTCATATACATTGTACATATGCATCAAATTCTTACTTTCTGCAGCCAAACAGATACTTTTTTTCTGGGGGTGGGGGGAATCTACAGTCATGCACTTTATTGAATGTTCATAGTGGGATTGGCAGCCAGGGTAGGGACATGCTCCTCCTGCAAAATGTCAATACGCCGGGAAGTAAGCTGCATCCCTGATGACTTCATCTGCAAGAATTGCAACTTCTTACAAACTAAATTAGGGAAGTGCAGCTGAAGTTGGATGAATTCTGGATCATTTGGGAGGTTGAGCGGGTGATGGACCTGAGTTGCAGGGATGCAATCACACCAAGGAGGCAAGAGGACGGTAGCTGGGTGACAGTCAGAAGAGGGAAATAGAACAGGCAGGCATTGCAGGGTTACTCATGTGATCTATCTCCTCAGCAATGAGAATACCTTTCTGGATACTGCTTAGGGAGATGATCTATCTGGCAATGCAGCAGTCAGGCCATTAGTACCTTATCAAGCCTCAAGAGGTAAGGGGACTTGACAGGGGAACAGATGGGAGCAAAAGAGACTCCGGGATGGTGTGTTGCCTCACAGGTGCTCAGGTTCAAGATATCTCAGAGCAGGTGCAGAATATTCTTAAAGTAGGGTGATTGGCCAGAGACAGTGGTACAGTAAGGAGTACTGTACTGTACAGTACTGTACAGTGGTACAGTAGGGAGTTATGAAAGAGGCTGGGCACTCAAGGTGGTTATAAAATATTGCTGGTGCAATGAATTTGGGAAGATAGTGCAGAGGTAGGAGTGGCTGAAGGGATGGGGCTGGGGGCAGGCTTTCAAGTTCTTGGATCATTGGTACCTTTTCTGGGGAAGAGGTGACCTATACATTGGACAGGTTACACCGAAACTGGAAGGGAACCAATATCTTGGCAGGCAGGCTTGCTAATGTTGCTTTTGAGGGAGGGAGGGGGGTGTGGTTGAAATGGATTTGCTGGGGGATGGGAACCAAAGTGAAAGGGTGGTTGCTGTGTAACTAGTGACAGCAGATGGGGAGTTTGTGTGGAAGGACAGGCAGAAAAGGCAAAATTGCAGCTATTAGGATGAGTTGCAGTGTAACAGGGGCACAGTCAAAAAAAAGTGACAAATACAGAGCTAAAGGTTTTGGATTTCAATGCAAGCAGCATAAGAAATATTCGATGACCTTGTAGTATAGCTACAGATTGGCAGGTATAATGTGGCCATCTCTGAGTCATGGCTAAATACTGGATGTCATTGGGAGCTGAATGTCCAAGGATACAGTGTATTGAAAGGATAGGTAGGTAAGCAGAGGTTTGGCCTGGCGCTGCTGGTAAGGAACAACATTACATAATTAGAAAGCGGTTACATAAGATCAGAAGATATGGAATCATTATGGGTCAAGTTGAGAAATGGCAAGGGCGAAAAGATGCTGTGGGAAGTCTACATAACCTCTAGGCAGTAACCAGGATGTGGCAACAAATTACAACAGCAAATACTGTATATACTCGTGTAATCGTTGATACTGTTAATTATAGTTTTTATTCCCCCTTTTGGTCTAAAAATTGGTGTTTTTTGTAGGACTTGTGGAAAAAGTCAACCCCCCCACCTTTATTATTGGCTCCAACCGCCCACCCATCCGAGCTCCCAATGCCCTGGCTGCCCGCCCACAGCCGCGAACCTACCTCCCAGTCATTTGAACTCTGGACGCCTTGAATGACACACTGTAAAAGTTAACCTGCTTTTTTTAACCTAAAAAAGAGGTCCAAAAAATTTGACAGTTACAGGAGTATGCACAGTAGGAACAATGAGTCAGAAGGGCAATGTTAATGGTCGTCATGGAGATTAGCAAAACCTGATTGGGACTCTTTCTCAAGAGATGGAATTTGTAGAATGCATATGAGATGACTTTTTAGCACAGGTTGTTGATTAGCTGCAGTGGATTGGGTGCTGTGCAATGCACCAGAGATGATTGGACAGCTGAGCGCAAAGCAAACATTTGGGGCAGTGATCAATGTGATTCAGTTCAATGCAAGATTTAACAAGGGGAAAAACTCGAGTCAGATGGGTTGGTATTTTAGTTGAGTTAAATTAATGAGAGAGAGAGGGAGATGCAATCTGGGAGGTCAAGGCCAACATAAAATTAATGAGAATACAGAATTGGGAAATTTTTAAAACTTGTGGAAGGTAATTAAAACTTGTAAGGAGGCAAACGATGAAATATGAAAGTTGGTTAGCAAATAATATCAGAGGATACAAAAAGTGCCTTCAAGCATATTAAGAGGTGAAAGTAGATATAGGATATTGAGAAATAATTATGGGAGACAAGAATCAGTCTTCACTATGGGCAAACATTAGCAGTGTGTGAGTGCAGCTACTATTTCAAGGAAGAATGTGCTCATAAAACTGAAGGGTCTAAGGGAGGATACGTCTGCTACACCAGATGGATTGCACCCTTGGGTTCTGAAAGAGGAGGGTGTTGAGATTGTGGAGGCATTGGAAATGATCTTTCAGGAATTGATAGATTCTGTTATGGTCAAGGAGGACTGGAAAATTGCAAATGTCACCCACCCTTCAGGAAGGGAGGGAGCAGAAAGGAAATTGTAGACTGGTTGGTTAGACGTCAGTGATTATGAAGTTGTTGGAGTTGATTATCAAGCTGAGGCCCCTGCCCCGCCCTATTACAGTGCCAGCAATGGGGTTGGAATCCGCTGTTGTCTGTTAGGAGTCTGTAGGTTCTCCCTGTGTCTTTATGAGGTTAAGATTCACTAGGATGTTGCCAGGAGATGAGGAACTGAGTAACAGGGAAACGTTAAATAGGTTAGGGCTTTATTTCCCGGACCCTCGGATAATGAGGGGAGATAGGTCTATAGAATTTTCAAAATAGAGGTGTAGACAGATTAAATGTGAGCAGGCTTTTTCTGAGGTTGGTGGAGACAAGAACTAGAGGATGTGAGTTAATGATGAAATATGACGTTTAGGCGGAGCATTAGGGGAACACGCAGTGTGGTGGGAGTGTGGAACAAGCTGTCAGCTGAAGTGGTGAATAATAGCTTTATTTTGATATTAATAATTTGTATAGGTCTATGGATGGGAATGTTGAGAGTTGTAGTTCAAGTGCAGATTGATGAGACTAGACAGAATAATAGTTGGGCATGGACTATATGGGTCGAAGGGCAATGTCGAATCCATTGACACTTGGTCACTCAGAGGACTCTTGCTTTTCTTTCCCTTATTGTAAGGATCGCTGGGCAAGACTAATGGTCTCTTTGCCTTACAGCAGACAAAGAAATTTTGTGTAATATTACGTTTTCCATTTTATTACATGACAGTAAAAGAATCATCAATCTTTGTCTGACATCAGAGGTTGGAAAGATGTTGGAGTCTATTATGAAGAATGAAGCACATGACAAGATAGGCCAAAGCCAGTATGTTTTCCTTAAGGGAAATCTTGTTTGACCAACTTATTAGAATTCTTTGAGGAAGTGACAAGCAGGCTAGATAAAGGAGATGCAGTGTTTGTTTATGTGAATTTTCAGCAGGCCTTTGACAAGGTGCTGCAAATGAGGCTACTTAAGATAAGAACCCATGGTATAACAGGAAACAAACTAGTGTGAGGTGAGCATTGGCTGATTGGCAGGAAGCAGAGTTGGAATACAGGGATCACATTCTGATTGGCTTCCAGTTGCTCGTGGTGTTCCTCATGGGTCGGCATTAGAGTTGCTTTTTAAGTTGTATAATCAGTGATTTAGATTATGGAATGAATGACTTTGTAGCCAAATTTGCAGATGATATGAAGGTAGGTGGAGGAAAGGTAGTATTGAGGAAATGGGGAGGCTGTAGAAGGACTTTAGACAGATTTAGAGAATGGGCAGAGAAGTGGCAAATGAAATAAAATATCACTTTGGTAGAAGAAATAAATGGGCAGACTATTTTCTAAATGGGGAGAAAATTGAAAATGCCCAGGTGCAAAGGATCCTCCTGCAGGGAAGCCTTAAGGTAAACTTCAAAACTTAATTGGTGGTGAAGAAGATCAATGCAATGCTAGCATTCATTTCAAGAGGATTAGAGTAGAATATGGGGAAGTGATGTTGGGGTTTGAGGCAGCCATCATCATCCCAGTACCCAAGAGAGTGACTGTGACAGGCCTCATTGACTACCACCCTGTGGCACTGACCTTCACTATTTTGAAATGCTTTGAGCATCTGGTGATGGAATGTATCAAACCACATCTCCCAGAGACAAGACTCATTTCAATTCACCTATAGAAGAAACCATTCCGCAGATGATGCAATAGCCTTGTCACTTCAGACCAGGGTGATATGGGGTCCTTAATATTGTTCACAACACCTCACATAAATGTATTGAATGTTCCGAGCCTGTGATAGAACTGGCTATATTTACTACTTTCTGGTGCCACCTGTGTTCCCAGGCTTTCAAATTCCAAAACAAAGTTATGAGGCAGCCTGTTGGTATATTTTCCACATTAGACCTGTAGAAGTATGCCACGATATGCCAAATCTCCTCAAACTGCTTAGAAAGTAAAGTAGGTGTGCCTTCACATTTGTCTCAATACACTGGCTCCAAGAGAACTCTACTGAAATATGGACTCCCAGGATGCCTGGTCTTTTGACCTCTCCCTCCTAAAATCAACAATAACCTCCTTAGCCTTGGTGATGTTGAAAGCAAGATTATTTGCTCCATGTAATCTCTTCCATCCCATCTCCAACTAATAAAGTTTGTGATTTTACTCCTCTGATAACATTTGTATTTCTTGACAATGCTCCTTTCATTTACTCCATGACAATATTTGTCTCCTTTCTACATATGGCAGCTTTTGTATTTACCTCAACTTGTCTGTTCCTGAAATCTTTTATATCATTGTTACCTCCAAGTTTGTATCAAAACATTTTTTGCTTTTTCACAATTGTTTTATTAGCTGAAGCTCCATTGTAATTCTACTGTTTGTACTCTATTCAGCATTAAATCCTACTTGCCCATTGTTCATTTTTTTTTGTCTGTACTTGGCTCCCCAGCTCTCAAATGGTAAATAAGAATATTTAAAAAAATGGAAGTAGGTCATTTGGCCCCTCTTGGCTTCTGTCATTCCATAAGATCATGATGGTGCTATTTTCCTGTACTAAACCCATATTCCTTGATTCTGACAATATATATTTAAAAAAAAAACTATCCATTTTGTGCTTGAATGTATTCACTAACTGATCCTCCACAGTACTTCTGGGA
The DNA here is from genome assembly GCF_036971445.1 of Narcine bancroftii. Classification (NCBI taxonomy): domain Eukaryota; kingdom Metazoa; phylum Chordata; class Chondrichthyes; order Torpediniformes; family Narcinidae; genus Narcine; species Narcine bancroftii. Next base: position 156,129,549 of record NC_091475.1, read on the forward strand.
GAAAACAGCAAAAATTTGAGACTTCAAGTGAAGCAATGGCTTCTCTCTTCAGTCCTGGACATCCATCACTGTATTTTCAGACTGTGACGCCTGGTCTGAAGCGCTCTTGAGATCAAAGTCCAACCCAGGAAGGATTTTATGGATTCAATGAGCTCACAAAGACCTGAATATAGATCCAGTCTGTTTATCCTCTAGCATCCCAAGAATCAATTTGATGAACCATTGCAAGATTAGGTGTGAGCTGTAAATATGATATTACCAAAGCCTGATGTAAATAGAGGGACTCTTGCATTCAAATCTATATGTTGAACTGTCTAATTAACTTCAGGTAATTTGTGTATAAGGACACTTGGTTCCCTCTGAAAAGTATACACCTATCAATCGCTCATCATTTTCTATTTTTTTTCCATCAAGCAGCAGACATTTTTTTTTATTCTATCTGCTGCTTCATCACTTCATTTGCTTGTATACACTCCTGAAGTTTCTCTACATCCCCATCACTGTCCACACTGCTTATAACCTTGGGACCATCAGTAAACCTGGATATATTGTACTTGATCCCTTATAAAAATTTCCATATTTTTGCATGAAAAATAGATCATACTCTGTCATCTGAAGCAAAAAATAGAAGGCAACCATGTTGATTGGCCAACAAACAATGTTTTGAGACCAAAGAGGCTGTCTCCTGCAGCTACAATCTGCTTTACTTCAACATTCTGTGCGTAGGTATGCTGAACAGAGATTTGTATTTCATGGAGCTAAGGTCATAAAAGTAGATGCAGTGCATATTTATAAGCTGCAAATAAAAATTAAAAGTGCTGAAAATGCCAAGTAACATCTGTGAAGAGATTAAGAGTTGATGCAGCAGTTACTATGCCAAATCTTTGTCCTGGAGTGTTAACTGTTTCACTTTCTATAAGTGGCATTGTCATTTAAAAAAAAATCACATATAATGGAAATATAAAACATTGTTTCTTCAAGCTGCAAACTTTTGGTGTTAAGTAATTTATGAACACAGTTCTGGTTAAAACATGTTGTCGTCATCCAATTTAAAATTTAAAAAAATGTACAGCTTGTGAAACCATTTTCTTTTGAAAAGCATTCTTTCACTATTTTATATTCTGATCCCAGTATTAGCTTTTGTACTGTCTTCAAAGGAGATATATTGAAATCACCAAAGTTTTTTTTAAACTTCTTTCAGAAATGTTGGTTATTGCTGGGCTAATGAGAAGGTAGGTCTTCCAAACTAGTTTGCTCAGCATTATTTCGTAAGAATAATAATTTTCCACTTGTTTTTATGGGTTGAAATCAATTGTCACATATCTACAAAGAGAAAATCTCAGCAATTCATAAAAGATTAGTAATATTTAGGGAGAATAAGGTTCTTTTTTCAGAGTTTTAAAACAAAACTGATCAGTCATTGAACCTCCAAGAACAGTTTGTTCTTAGCATTTCATAATTTTGCTCTAGGTTTGCTTTTTTTTTGTCTTTTTATTCAATTGCCTGCTTACTTTAAAAATCTATTATTCCATGTTATAGAAACATTGGTGTTTGATGCCTCAGAAAGCAATCTGAGAAAAGAGCATTAATGTTTACTTCAAGTTAAGTTCTTGTTCAGCAGCAGGTAGTGAGGTAACTAACATAAAATAAATTTCATCCTTCCCTGGTACAGGTGCATTAGTAAATGACCAATAGTGATAGGAGGGACTTCACTCCAGTTCTTCTGGGGACAAATTCCCATCTTCACACAGTACTGCTGCATGCCAATGCCATTATGGCAAATTGAATAAATTCCAAACTGATCCATCTAGACACTTGTGAGGTGATGTGGGCAATTGATAGCAGAATTGTATTCCATAGAATTTAATATTGTTACCTCGCATGATCCCCATTCTACACACAAGAACACTGCTCAATAAATCTACTTGAAAATTGTAGCCACCTCGTTTATCATCAAAAATTACAAAAACAGTTATGTGACTCCCCATCATTGGAATAGTCCTGCATTAGATCATTAAGCACTAAAGGGAGAATGTGAGGGAATCAATCACAAACACAAATGTGCTGGAGAAATTCATAAGGTCAGAGGGCATCCATATAAATAAAAGGGTAACTCTCATGTGAATGCCAACATTTGCAAACATCCATCTGTTTTCTCCAAGGGTTTTTGTAAGTATGAAGTTCATTCAATAATGAATTTAATTTATTGAACTTAATCTGGACAAACTCCTCGCATTCAGAATTGCTCAGGTATGCCTTGTAAATCAAGAGAAAGGCAGACATTTTGGCTAATTGTCTCATCATCCTGGTCACGATGTGTTTTTGATACCAGTACATCACTGGCAAAACTCATCTCAGGATTGAGAACATCTATATGGTGTCGCAGGACTCGTACCACAAGGTTCAGGAACAGTTGCTACCCCTCAAAACAGACTAAGTAGAGACTCACTTCAGGACTCTTACTTTGTACATTATTTATTGATGAATTTTAATTTTTTTTCTGTATTGCCGTGTCAGTTTGTTTATATTTTTCTTTGCTTACGTTTCTCTCTTTTGCAAACATATCTTTATTCTTGAGTACAGTTTGCTGATTCCACTAAGTAGAAATTCGGCCTGGCCTGCAGGGGGAAAAAAAATCTTAAGGCTGTGTATGATGTGTATGTATTCTGACAATAACTTTGAAGATTTTACTCGCACATTTCAAAGTTCAATCTCTGTATTAAGGGATTTTTCTTTTGTATTTTAGACACCCAACGAGCTTTATTACTGCTTGAGGACTACTGTTCAAAACTGAAGAAACCAGAAGAAAGGCAACTGAAAATTGCAGTAGAAAGAGTTATAAGCATCTTCAGAAGTGGCTTGTTTCAAGCTTTACTAGGTATGTTTCAATAAACAAAGAACAATCTTTATTTAGATGGTTCACAAGTGATCAGAAGAGGCTTCAGAGAAGTGTTACTTCTCAAATAATATTGTTTTTTTTTTTACTTAGTCTTGAACTTGCCATTTTAAGCAGTGAAAGAAATAAAGAGCTGCAAACTCAGTTACACTTTACTGTAAGCAAAGCATTGATGCCTTTTTCATTTTAATGTGATAGGAAATCTGAGTTTATTCAGATTTAATTCAAAATATGATAAATGTACATTTTAGTTTATTTTTGAATGTAGAGTCACACTTTTAGCTTCACACTTTTGTTTTACCTTGTACTGTTAAAAGATTTTCTAATTTCTGTATGATTTCCTTTTGTATCCTCTTTTAGCCAATCCCTTCATGAGGTTTTTTGAGTTGAATTTACAATAGGATATGTATTTTCATTGCACTTTATCAAAATTAATGTATTCCAATGTACTTTATATTCAGTAGATTACTTTAAGCTTATTTACAGTACTTTAAAGTTGGTAAGTTTAGCAGATAATTTTCAGTAATAAGCGAACAGAAACTTTGAATAGTTGAGGGGAGATTTGATTGGTGTGAAATTGACATGCTGCACCTGTCTAAAATGCAAATTGTGCATCAGTGTGAAGTTTAGTAAAAATTCAATCACCTCGTATTAATCAACCAATTCATCAAGAATTGAAGATATTAATTGGTATAATCAGAAAACCTGGATGGTAGTTTTGCTTCTTTGGTTTTAACAATAGCATGATGCTATTCCTTAATAACTGTCAACTTAAGTGATTTGTGAGGTGATCAGAAGTTGGGTGTTCAGTTAATTATAAAATTGGCAGAGGAGTTTTAGCTTCAAGCAGAAGTTATGGAGGGTAGGAGCTGAAAATTTGGTCTGGAGAGTCTTGGAATAGAACCAGAATGGAATGACCCTATGGTTCTGAGCTTTAGCAGCAGATGGGCTGTGGTTATGGTTGGTGACCTGTAATGTAGCTGTAATTGGAATTTAGTTGTGAACTAATTAGTTCATCTTGAAATTAATGAATGGCAAAGTATTTAAAATGATCATCTATTAACTTGAATTGTTGGTGCCCAATTCTGCCTGCATACTTTTTGACCATCTTTGCGAGCTGCAAAAGAGAAAACTTCCAGAGGCATGCACAGAGAAAATGTTGATCTTGCAATCAGAATCAGGGAATTCCTAATGGGGAACAATGAAATTGTAGACCAATTGATATTATTTGGGTGTGTCTTCACTAACAAAGATGCATCATATTCTTTTTTATAAAACTTTATTTATTCGTTCAAAATGCAGCTAATAAGTAACATACATAACAATAAACTTAAGAATGAATGATATATTTTATATATATAAAAGAAAAAAGAAAGAGAAAAAAAGAGAAGAAAAAAAAGAACACCGCCCCCCCTCTTTCAGCCAACTCTCCTAAGGAGAGCCATAAAAAGAGAAAAAAAAAAGAAAAATTAAGCATACATATTAAGATCCAATCAATGCAAATCAAAATGCAAATACTCTGAATATAACAACCACCCATCAACAAAAAACACTATAATTATCACACAAAACATATGATTTTTTTCACTATTAAACAATATTTCATCTCGTTATGCCATCTATTAATATCAATCATATTTGTATCTTTCCACATACTAACAATATATTTTTTCACTACAGATAATGCTAAATATACAAAAGCAAGTTTAAATTTATATCCTGTAATATTTAATACATAACTGAAATATAATCCTTCAGGTAAAATCATATCTCTACCAGACACATGCTTTACCAAAGATCAAATTTGATAATAAAAAAAACAAAGAATTCTTATCAATACCATAACTAACCCTCATCTGATCAATAGATAAAAAGTTTACCTTCTTTAAAACAACCTCCCAAATTTTCCACACCTTTAAATCTCCAATGTAATAAACTTCGATTATGTATTGAGAAAGAAATAAGTTGATTATTATACAACGGAGTCAAGGCCGACAATTCACCACTAATATCTATCATTTTCTTTTTCTTTGTCCATAACTTCATTAAATGTTTTAATATAGGCACATTATATTGCTGTAACAATTTTACATTCCATCTAAACAAAAATTGGTGTATTTAAGCCTCGAACATTAAAAGTAACAACAAACATTAAAAGTAGCAAACCTCAACTTTGACATATCTATTAATATTACTAAGAACTAATAATATCTATATATAAAAACTCAAAGTAACATAAATAGGCCCTCCAATAGGAGAAAAAGAAACCACAAATTAAAATCTAAATAAAATAAGAATAAAAAAAAGATAAAGTAAAAAAAAAAAAACCCAAAAATCTACCAAAAGGTAGTAATCCCTAAACCAAACTTGGGTGTGGATCACCCACCAGTGGCTGATGACTAATAGAGCATAGAGCAAATCTCTCCCTCCCCTGCCAAACAAAGAATAACAACAAGATATCATAATGACATAAAAATAAAGTAAGAATAAGTAAGTTCTTCTATTCATCCAAGAGATTCCAAACTCAACAATCCCATTTCTACCATTTCCAGAACAACCAGATTTTTCTTTAGGGAACAATGGTGGACTACGTCCTGATCCTCGTACATCTGGCAACGAATCAGCAAAAATCATTGCTTCACGCTCATTCTCAAAAAACCGAGATTGAAAGTCTCCACAAAACACCTTCAACACTTCCGGATAATGAAAAGTAGACTTATAACCTTTACGCCACAAAACTTCTTTAACTGGATTAAATCGATGCCGACGTTGAAGAACCTCTTGACTTAAATCGGGATTTAAAAAAAAACTCTACTATCCTGAATCATTAACAGAGATTGTCGTTGTCTCGCATTTTGCACTGCTGGACGAAGTATCATTTCTCTGTCCAAATAATTCAAGCATCGAATTATCACGGGTCTCGGTGATTGATCAGACGGAGGTCTTCTTCTTAAGGCTCTAAGAGCTCTTTCCAATACCAAGCCTCCAGAGAAAAATTCTTCTCCCAATATTTGTGGGATCCATTCTGTAAAAAAAAACGAAGAGGATCTTGATCTTCCATACCTTCCGGCAAACCAACAATCTTCATATTGTTCCTTCTACTTTGATTTTCCAAATAATTTACTTTCCTCTCTAACTCCTTTTCACGTTCTCGCAATTCTTTAACGGATTTTTCCACCTCCATCACTTTTTCTGTATTAGAGGCCACTTGCTGTTTACATTCCTAAAAAGCAGACTGAAATTTTTTAAAATCTTCAGAAAATACTTCCATTTGTGTATTAACTGTAGTGAATTCTGACTTCATACTATCTTTCATTTGAGCTAACTCTTGCAATATTGGCTGAGTAACGGTACTTAACAGGTTAACTTGTAGTTCAGAAAGACCCGACCCTGTTTTCTTTAAGATAGTGTCAGAACCAGATAACGGCAACTCCTGCTGCAGCTCAACAGCAGGCAATTTAACAGTCTTACTGCGAGTTTGAACTCCCAACGATGACACCCCGACTTCCTCAGGGGGTTGATGCTGATCTCCCCCCACAACTCGTCGTTGTTTCAAGAACTCACGGATAAGATCAAGCTCTTCAGACCGAAGTACTGCCTGAGTGGTTTCAAACAATGGATTCATTTTTCTATGAGCTCCCTCTGCCGTTGGCAGACTGCCAGAATCAGGATCGACTTCTTGGGAACACGCACCTTCTTCCTGAGAACGAGTAATTGCAGTGATATCCTTCTCCTGGTAAGTAGTAATCATTTTTTTTTTCAGCTCCCACAGGCAATCTTTGTGACTTCGAGACGGAGAAAAGCAAATCTGAAGTCATAGCAGTTTTTTCAGGTCCTGAATCTTCAACACTCCGAAAATGTAGTTACTTCTGCAGTTGAGCTTTAATCTTTTTACCATTAGTAGCCATAACAATTCCTTGATACTTTAAACTAAGTTTTTAAAAAAGTTTAAACTTAAAAACAAAGAGTTAAAAACGGGTTCTTAAAAGTCTGGCCAGAGAGGTCGAGATTACACGTCTAGACTCTACGCCATCTTGCCACGCCCCCCCCATGCATCATATTCCAGAGATGCTCTGGTTCCAAGCAACTAGCATAGAGGAAGAAATGATAGGGATAGTTGGCAGACGTGCAGATATATTGGGCAAATTGGCCTTGAAAGTAGATAAATCTCTAACACCTGATATTCTGCATCTCAGGTGGCCCAAGAGATTCTATGGTTTGGATCAGTTCCTTTGGATTGGAGGGTAGTTAATGTGGCACCACTTTTTAAGAGAGAAGGAGAGAGAGAGAGACATCAGGGGATTTTAGACCAATGAGCCTTCAGTATTGGAGAAAATGCTGGGATTATCAAAGCTGTCATTGTTCATATTTGGTAGGGAGTGACAGGATTAATCCAAGTCAGCATTGACTTTCCTTTGGCAAATCCTGTCTATTTATATTTTTAAAAATCTAGAATTTTTTTTGAGGATGTTGCTGGTAGTGTACAATAATGAACTCATTATTGTGGTGTATTTGGACCTTCAATAGGCTTTTGATAAGGTTCCTCACAAAGGACTGATGTGCAAAATTAGAGAACATGATATAGGAGGTAATGAATTGACGTGGATAGAGAATTGGTTAACTGGCAGGAAGCAGTGAATAATAATAAATGGGTCTTTTCAGATTGTCAAGCAGTTACTAAAGGGGTACCACAAGGTTCAGTGCTGAGGTCCCAGCTATTTATAATAAAAATTGATGATCTAGACAAAGGAATTAAATGTAATATCTAAATTTGCAGATAGCATAATTCCAGATGACAAAATGAAATGAAGAACATTTCAAAAGGCTTCAGGGTAATTTGAATGGCCAAATGCATGGCCAATGTAGTATAATGTAGACATGAGGTTATCCACTTTTTGACAATAACAGGAAGGCAGATGATCTGAATAGTGAGAAATTAGGAAAAGAAGCCTTGGTGTTATTGAGGCTTTGGATGCAGGTACAGCAGCCAATATAGAAAGCAAATGGCACATTGGCTTTTCATGCGAGAAGTTTTGAATATAGAAGTAGGGAGGTCGGAGAGGGCCTTGGTGAGGACTTGAGTTTCATGTACAGTTTTGCTCTCCTAATCAGAGGAAGGACATTCTTGATATTGAAGAAACGTAACAGTGGTTAACCAGACTGATTCCTGGTGTTGTGGTTGCATACTTGCCTTTGCTGGGAGTGGTGCTAGCTGCCACTGATGACTTAAGCGATGCGACACACAGGGGTAATGGTGTGCATTATGGGTGAGTTAAGTGGCAGTATACAGGTGATGAAGCTCAGATACAGGTGGAGGAGAGTGGCAGTCAGGCAATGAGAAGATCAGAGGGGTTGAGCTGGGTGGTTGGGGAGTTGATGAATGTAATGTGTCTAATGAATACTTTATATTTAAAAAAAAAGTCTACTTCATGGTGCGCTAAAAGAAATGAGTGTAAATAGCAATGATTTTTGGTAGTTTTCATGTACAGAGATCTTGTTTGTATGCTGTGGTAAATCAGAGCCATTACACTGGTCTAGAGGAATCACATATGAAGAAAGTCCGGATAGATATGGCTACAACTCATTGGAATTTAGTAAAATGAGATGGGATCTCATAGACATGATTAAATAGGTTAGATAAAATAATGTTCCTGATTTGGGAAGTCCAGAACAAGGGGTGACAGCCTTAAGGATAAAAGGAGGTAAGCTATTTGGGATTGAGATGTGAAGAAACCTGTTTCCTCAGTTGTGAACTTGTTAGGACAGTTTATTAGATATACTAATGTAATCATTAAATTTTTGAACTATATTTTTGGCTCTCAGTGAGTCAAACTTTTGACCTTGGTCAATATCCATGTTGTAGCTCAGATGGCTGGGACCGGGTGGTAAGTTTGCAGTTGGGGCATCGGGAGCTCAGGTGAGTGGGAGGCCTGGGCTAGGATCTGCAGTTGACACCTTGGATGGGTGGGCAGCTTGGGCATTGTGAATTTTTAGGGGATCGTTGACTATTCCAAGGTATCGATGATTACACAAGTATAGTATTCAAAAGGGTGTTGGATGTGGCCCTTGTGACTGAAGGATCAAAGGATCGGAATAGAAAGCAGAAATTGGCACAGAATTTGCATGGTCCTATTGAATAGTGGAGCAGGCTGAAAGGGTTGAATCTTCTGCACCTATTTTCTGATTCAAGGTAGTAAAGGAAGATCTGGAGTTCAGGACTTGAATTAGGGGAGGGCTGATGTCAATATAATAAGACCATATTCTCATCGAGGAAGGATGAAGAGACTCGAGAGTTCATAATCTTAGAATGTGATTTGGTCAAATACTGCAGAATTTTGAGAATAAATAGCAAGGATTTTGGTAGTTTTCATATACAGAGATCTTGGGTGCAAGTCCATTGCTTCCTGAAAATGGTGACAAAGGTGGATAGGGTAGTAAAAAAGACTTTCAATGCATGTCTTCATTTGCTGAAAAGAATATGAGAGTCGGAATGTCATATTTCAGCTGTACGAAGTGTTTGTTTGGCTGCACCTGGCCTATTATGTACAATTCTGACATGTCAGGAAGGATGCAGTAGAATTAGAAGTGCCTAAGAGTTTCAATTAGGATGTTGCTTGGAATGGATCACTACAAGGAGTGATTGGATAGGATGGGCTTGTTCTCACTAGAATATGAAATGTTGAGTGCTGATTTTATGCAGATTTATAAGACTGAAGGGTATAGGTTGTGTCCTTTTCCCAGGAGAGGAGGGTACAGATTTAAGCTGAGCGAGGAGAAATTTAAAGGAGCTTTTAGGGTTTTTAAATTTTATTTCTTTGCAGAGGTTGTTGGTTATACAAATAAGCTGCCGAAGGAGACGGTAGAAGCAGATACAATTAAGTTTAAAAGGCATTTGGAGAGGTACTTGGTATGGAGGAAAGGAGGGATTGATATAGTTTGGCATCTTGGTTTGCAGGGATGTGTTGGTCAAAGGGCTTGATTCTGTGCTCAAACACATTAGGGTGCCTGCAGGCTTCACATTTCACTCAATTCAGTGTTCTACAACTGTGACTTACTTAAGTTATGGGTGAAATGACCCAAATTGTTGTCTTATCTGTTGTAATTTGTCCTGGACTTCAAATCTGCCATTTCAGCAAAAGGATTATCATTGATATCTAAGTTTTTTTTGGTATTAATGTGACAGCTGTTTGTTATTCATTGATTTATCACATTTGTTATGTCACAGTCCATCAGTAATAGAAATTCACCAAACCAGTGTTATTTTTAAAAACAATATTTATTAATAATTATTATCATATAACATCTTGCATAAATTTACCCCAACTGTGTGTGAATATATGTGATTTTGTTTTTTCCTTAAACCATTACAGCTTAGGCACAATTCTGAAAAGTCATTCCCAATGTTCAGTCTTAGAAATCTTGTGTTGAAACTCAGACTTTTAAACTGATGCTCAGAAGTAATTGCAAAGGAGCTGAGTGATCAGACGGCTGAAAATTCATGAATCCTTGTCAAGTTGCTTCGAGAAATATTCTTTCATACGAATGGTTGTCACTACTCTCCTTTTCCTTGCATGGGGAAATGAAATGCTTCCAAAACCCAGGCACGGGTTAGTTGAAATGACCATCACGGTGGTCACGATCCAATGCAGAAATTCTCCTGTTTCCTTTACCCAGATATGGGTCAAGTAAAATGGCCATTACAATGGTCACAGTGATTCAATAATTCCCCTGACAAGGAGAATCAGCAGAATTGTCTATTTCACACAATCATTTCACCTCTGTGTTTATCAGATGGTTGGCTGATCAATTAATCAATCCTATTTCTTTGTGTTGCAATCACATGACTCTCACCATCTGTTTTCTTCTGAATAAACAACTATTGTTCTTTTGTTCTTCCAGTGTATCAACTTTTGTCAAAACTTGCTGGTTCCACTGTCTCACCACAAACTGAATGGTTGCAACTTGCACTAATCCTTAAAAATGACCACACTAAATGAAATGAGACCTTGTAATACAAGTAATTAGCATAACAAATCTGTGGCTATCTCTTGGTCTCTTTTATGCCTTTTGTAAAGGAATGTGAAGTAAATGGATGCACCAGTGTTAAAACAGTTCTGTTCTTTGTAGTTTGGGGAAAGAAAGAATTGCATTGTGTTTGTGTGGGGGGGAGAAACTGGGCTTTTTATCTAAGGACATGTGCTGTACAGCACATGACTCATTATCTTGTCTGTAGCAATGTACAGTTTGTGAATTTTTAAATTCAACTTCCTGCCTCTATTTTCAGCTGATAAATAGTTTTTTTTAATGCTTGGAGCAGAAAGCCTACAGATGCTGGAAATCCAAAACAAATACTGAAAAGATTTAACAGCATCATTGAGGAGAAAGGGAATTGCTGTTTTGAATGAAGGACCTTTTATCAGAACTGTAGAAGTGAGAAGATGAGTTTTAAAATGCAGAGAGTGGGTTGGTGGAGAGATGAGTATGAACATCTATGAAGGTGTGTGAACCAATGTTGTCCATTGTATCTTGACTTGCAGTCCATTCTGCAAATGCTTCAACAAATGGAAGGAGGCTGTTGTGGAATCTGATCAGAGCTGTGAGGGATGAATTGATCTTCTGTCGGCTGAATGGTCGGGCACTTGTGTAAATGTGCAACTACCTGAGTAGGTGCCTGCTGATTAAATTGCCAATGTTGTGAAAAGGCCATTTAGAGTTGGTAAACACATGCTTTGAATCTGCAGTCATCTCTTTACCACCATACCAGATGCCATCTGTTGTGTGTGGAGGAAATGTGGCCTCCCTGCCTGTCTGGAATGTGTCCTCCCTGCCTGGAACTTGTTTGGAAGTCCTATCACCTGTCAGTCAAGGTTGGATTCTGGCCACCCATTGCCATTGGTTACTTTAAATTACTTAGGGTCAATATTGGCCAGAAGCACAGATTAGCACTTTATGTAATACCATATAACACTGTATACAGCACTTTTTTTTGTTTTCTGCCTTGTGGTCCAAGCCCTGGATGTTTGCTCCATTGCCAGGTCGCTACAATGGATATTGTTGGAAATTTTGTGGGTAAGATGTGCACTCTACTGAAGCTGAGCCATAGTATTGTGATAGATCAATATTTACAGAGAACTGCACCCCTGCTGGTCAGGGACTGGTATGTCTCAGAGTCTCTATTTGTAGTGTGAGCAGGCCAAGTATAGGTTTACTGTTGTGAGTGTCCAACCGAAGTCCCAAGTGAATGTCTATATTGTTGCTTAAATGAAATAGCGATCGAGTACTGTTTAATGTTCTCCTGTTTCCTGTGTGTTGATTAAAGTTGCGTGTGATTGTAATACTTGTGCCCAGACTTGTCTCTCTATGTACCCATCGAACCTGATATTTCTAAAAACTACACCAGCTCTTTGGCCCTACCCCTAGCCCTGGGACATCTATACAATAAGGGGACCTATGTCAGACTATATATTGATCAACCACTGTTCTGCTTCAACACAATAATACCAAATGAACTAATCTTCATGCTGTATCACCTTGTTCTTAACACCCCTCTCTGCAATTGTATCCATGACTTTCTAACCTGCAGCCCAGAATCAATGAAGATTGGTGACAGCACCTCCTCTATTAAAATAGAGACACTACATGTCTGTGTACTGAGCCTCCTCCTGCACTGCCTCAATGCCCATGACTATTTGGCTGAATACAGCTCCAACTCCGTCTCTCAATTAACAGATTTCAATAATGTCATAGTAAGATCTCTACCACAATGAAGCAGAGTGAAGAAGAGAGATAGTGGACCTTGTGGCCTGATGCCTGAACAACAACCTTTTGCTTGGTGTCAGCAAGACTAAGGAGCTAGTTATGGACTTCTAAAAGATAGGGCGAGCTCACTCCTTGGACTGCGTCAAAAGTGCTGAAGTGGAGATGGTAGACCGCTTTTTCATGGGGGTAAGCATCGGTCCACCCATTTTGTTGCAATGGCTATGAAAGCTCACCAGTGCCTCCACCTGAGATGACTGAGCAAATTTGGCATGTCACCAGCATCCTTTAACTACTTCCACATTAAAATTATTCAGGGACATCACTGCAAGGGATAGGACTGCCCCATTCAAGAATGCAGGGTTGTGAAATGTGGTTTAAGCCATAACATTTACCCAAAATTCAAAAGACCTGTCTCATCCCCACCTCACTCTCTTTACACCTCTCCCATATCCAGAAGATGTAGGAGTGGAATTAGGCCATTTAGCCCATTGAGTTTTCCCTGCCATTCTATCATGGCTGATTTACTATCCTCTTCAACCCTATTCTCCTGCCCTCTCCCTGTAACCCTTGATTCCCTACCTGATCAAGAATGTATCTACCTCTGCCTTAAATGTTCCCAATGATGGCCTCCGCAGCCATCTGTAGCAAATAATTCCACAAATTCACCACTCTCTGGGTAAAGAAATTCTGTTTGAAAGTTACATTTTTGTATTCTGAGGCTGCTTCTACTAGTCCCAGACTCCATTTCCCCTCCTTCCCCCCCCCCCCCCCCACTAGAGGAAACATTTTCTCTACTTCCCTTCTCTCCAGGCCTTTCAATATACGATAGGTTTCAATGTGATCCAACCCCTCATAATTATAAACTCCAGCAAGTATAATCTGAGAGTCTTCAAAGGCTCCTTGTATGTGAACTCTTTTGCTCTGAGAATCATCCTTGTAAATCTCCTCTGGACTCTTTCCGATGTCAACACATCCTTGCTTCAAAATGGAGCCCAAATTTGCTCCCAACATTGTGTGGTCTAACCAATCCCTTAAGCCTCAACGTCAGATCCCTGCTTTTATATGCAATATCTCGCAAAATAAATGCTAACATTCCATTTGCCTTCCTTACCACTGACTCTACATGCAAGTTGACCTTTGGCAGGGTCTTGTATGAAGACTTCCAAATCCCCCTGTGCCCCTGATTTCTGAACTTATTGCCCATTTAGAAAATAATCTTTGCCTTTATTGCTTCCACCAAAGTACATGATCATACACCAGCCAACTTTCATTTAATTACTCAGTCTCCTAACCTGTCTAACTCCAGAAAAAGAACCACAAGCGAGACCACACCGCCACCAAATTTAAATCTGATAACATCCGGAAAGAACCAGACTCCTAAATAAATCTTACAAAAGTAAAAATTATGTTGTCTTTGCTTTGTATCAAATGATCTTTTGATGTCACTCTCTATACTGTACTTTTGTACAATGTTAGAAATTTTTATTGCTCCCAAAACAATATGACTGAATGTGACAATAAATTTGAACTTAAGTATAGCAGTTAAAAGTTGCTGCAATGTGTGCAAGCTTTAGTTGGCAATTTGAAGGAAAATTGGCCTATAATGTTCCACCAAAACAACGTAATTATTTGCATCATAATCCATTCGTGGAAACCTCATTGCTCTGACATTGTTATATATATATAAAAACACTATTTAAATGAATCCAGTTAGGGTTTCCAAATCTGACTTTTAGGAAATATAAAATGTTCATTTTGTGAGATTTGTTATGTGAAATGGCTTTAAAATCCGATTTTTGTTTCCAGATTAGAATTAATGCTCTCGCAAATAGCAATAATCATCTTATCTGCTTACATTTGGTAAAACTTAAGCAGGATAACATTTTGGGTTTCTAGACAAAAATGGCTTTAATTACACGTATAATCTGATATTAGTTTGAAATCAATTGATGGACTAATTTTAGCAGGCAAAACTGAGTACAATTGTACATTCACACATACATTTCTCAAAGCACATTTAAATACATGAGAAGCCATGGAAATTCCCAGCTGAAGAAAGCAAAGGGTAACAGTGTAAACCAGTGAGGAAATTATGAAAGATGATTTAAATATCAAATGTACTGTCTAAAGGAGCTTTTATTTCATCTGAAAATGAAAACTGGCCCATCAATATTGTGAACATGTTTAGACATTGCATGGCCCTAGTGCCAAAAACATTGATTAAATTATGTTCAATTTAATGTGCCCTGATGTCTGGGGCTACAATGGTTGACCTTGGTAAAATGCTGCTTTAAAGCAAAAGTCAGCTTGTGGGAAAAGCTGTATCTACTATCCAGAAGCTAATTTTTGCCATTTTATTCTATTTCTTGAGTTCAAACCGGATATATGAATACAAACAAGTCTGTTCTTTGCCTTGCTGTGATTGAAGCCTTGATCGATAATGTGGTCAACCCACATCATTCCATTTACTATTGTCATTCAGATTTTTTTGTCATCCAACCTTTACTTTCTCCTGACCAGAAACATCTGCCAGTTAATACTATCTATTTTAAACTCTACTTCCAAACATAGTCAGAAGGTTCAACATTAGCCCTCAACTCGAATAAACTAACTTGGACTAAATTTTCCTCAAAAATTCCATCCTGGCATGACATGAGGTACAAATAGAATGTTTGCTGAACGTTTAAGCAAGTCTAAGTTCAGAGGAAGTCCTGAAGATTTTAAAAAAAAAGTAAACTTGCAGATGGCACCAAAATTGGTGGTGTCAGGATAGTTAGGAAGGATAACTAAGCTTGAAACAGGATCTTGGTCAATTGGAAAGGTGGGCCAAGGAGTGGGAAATTGAATTTAACTCTGACAAGTGTGACATGTTGTACTTTAGTCAGTCAAATCAGGGTAGGACTTGCATGGTGAATGGTTCAGGCCTTATAGAATGGAGAGACCTGATTGAGGTGACTTGGATGGATGAGGTAGTTAAGAATGCATTTGGCACACTTTATTGGGCAGGGTATTGAACTCAAAAATTGGGCCCTCGCAATTCAAATATACAAGATATTAGTGAGGATAGTGTTCAAAATTTGGTTGCCCAGTTATTGGAAGGAGATAATTTAGAGATGGAGAGGAGATTCACTAGGATTAGAAGACTTGAGTTCCAGGAAGAGATTAAATCAGATGGGCCTTTTTTCCCAGGAGCTTAAGATCTTGGAAGGATGATCTTGGGTTTACAAAATCATGAGCGGCATAGACAAAGTGAATGCTCAGTATTTTGTATGGGTAGATGATTCTTGAACCAAAGGATGAAGGTGATAGAGGAAAGAATTAAGAGGGACAGGAGGGGCAACATTTTCACTTGAAGGGTGGTCCATGTCTAGATTAAGTTATCAGGAAAAACTGTAGAAATGGGTACTGTTCTGGATAGGGAGGAGCTTGGAAGTATCAGGACCAAATAGGACTTGTCCAGAATGCCAACTTGCTTGACATTAATAAAGCCAGAAGGTCTGTTCAGTGATGCACAACTTCATGATTCTCTGACTTTAAGTGTCATTGAAACTTGCAGTGTTGCTATTAATAAAAAATTAACTGGTCTACATACAAATAATAAAAAGGGGACAAGAGGAGATGTGTTCCAAAAAAATCTTTTGACATCGTAAACATTGCAACCAAAGCTCAATCATCAATTTTCAGAATGCTGGCCTGAGCCAGAAATGAAAAGGAAGGGGTTGGAGCACAGACTCACAGTTAAGAGATAATAAGTAGATACAGTGAGATGGTAGCAGAGGAAGTTGTGAAGTGATGGGGAGAGGGTAGAGGGCTTAGAAGGATAGCTCTATGAGAGAAGGAAAAAAGGTGCAGAGCTGGAAGAAAGGATAGAGGCAAGGGATAAAGAGAGCCTGGGTGAGGGGTTAGCAGAAATTGAAGTCGATATTGATGCTGTCTAATTGGAGACAATTTGACCATCAGACGTAGGAGCAGAAATCGGCTATTCAGCCCATTGGTCTCCCCTACTATTCATTCATGAGCTGATGTATTTTCCCATTGCCCAGTCAACTCCCCATAACCTTTGATGCCCTGGCTAATCAAGAACCATTCAATCTCTGCCTCCACAACTGCCTGTGGCAACAAATGCCACAGATTCACCACCCTCTGGCTAAAGAAATTCCTCTGCATCTGTTCTGTGGATGCCCTTCAATTCTGAAGTGTGCCCTCTTGTTATAGACTCTTCCACCATGGGAAACAGCCCTTTTACATCTACTCTCTCCATGCCTTTCAGAATTTTAAATGCCTCAATGAAATCTCCCCTCATTCTCGTAAAGTTGAATTAGTACAGGCCAAGATCTGTCAAACCCACCTCATATGATAACCATTTAATTTCTGGAATTATCCTTGTGAAGCTCCTCTGAACCCTGTCTAATGTCAACACATCCTTCCTTCAATCAGGAGCCCAAAACTGCTCACAATAGTCCAAGTGAAGACTCACCAGAGCCTTATGAAGCCTCAACATGACATTCCTGCTCTTGTATTCTATTCAGGAAATGATTGCCAGCATTGCATTTGCCTTCTTCCCTACTGTCTTAACATGCAAGTGTATCTTCTGACTATCTTGCACAATGATTCCCAGGTCCCTTTGCATCTAGGAATTTTTAATTTCCTTCTCGTTTTGTAAAGTCTGCCCATTTACAACTTCTACCAAAGTGCATGACCATACATTTTCTGACACTGTATTTCATTTGCCACTTTTCTGCCCATTCTCCCAATTTGTCCAAGTCCTCCTGTAGTCTCCATGCTTCTTCAACACTATCAGCTCCTCCACCAACCTTTGTATCATCTGCAAACTTGGCCACAAGACCATTCATTCCATAAATCTAAAATTCTAGACATACAAAATAAAAAGAAGTGATCCTCTCTACACTACTCCCTATGGTACACCACTAGCAACTCATAAAATCAAAATATGATCCTGGAATTCTGCTTCCTGCCTCTCAGCCAAGTGAAGACTTGGCTCTAACCACCCTAGTATGTTTTCTGTTATTCCATGGGCTCCTATGTTAAGTAGCCTCATGTATTTGAAGGTACTACACAACATCCTTTAGGTCTCCCTTATCCAGCCTGCTTGTCACTTCTTCAAAGAATTCTAATAGGTTTGTCAAGCAAGATTTTTCCTTCAGGAAACCATGATGACTTTGACCTATCTTATGTGCCCCCAAGTACTTCATACCTCATTCTTGATAATCAAATCTAATATCTTCACAACCGCTGACTTCAGGCTAACAGGCCTGTAATTTCCTTTCTACTGCCTCCCTCCTTTCTGGAATAGTGGGATGACATTTGTGATTTTTTTTTTCCCATCTGCTGGGGCCATGCCAGAATCTATTGATTTCTGAAAGGCCATTACCAATGCCTCCTCAATCTCTACTGCTTCTTCTTTTAACCCGAGGGTACATTCCATTTAGTCCAGGAGACTTGTCAAGCCTTAGATCATTCAACTTTCTGACATCTTCCTCCTTGAAATAGTAAATGCACTTGCTTCCCTTCCTTAAATACTCTTAGACAATCCAGCACACTGCTAATGTCTTCATCAGTGAAGACTGATGCAAAATACTCATTTAATTTCTCTCCCATCTCCTTATTTCCCATTATTATTTCTCCATTTTCTAATAGTTCTATATCTACTCTTGCCTCACTTTTGCTTTTTATATACTTGACAATGTTTTTGTATCCTCTTTAGATATTTATTTGTCTACTTTCTTATTTCATCTTTCATTTTTTAGTTTTTTGGAATTTTTGTTTTCTTTTATGTCAGCTTTGACTTGTCAACCATGGTGGTGACAATTTTCCATTCAAGTATTTCCTCTTTATTGATATGTATCTAACCTGCACCTTCCTCATTTCTTGCAGAAAATCCATTCATTGCTTCTTTGCCATCTTCCGTACGAGTGCCCTCTTCCGATTGACTTTGGCTAGTTTGTCTCATGTCACTAATTTCCTTTATTCCACTGAAACATTTCCCTTTAGTTTCTCCTTGTTCTCAAATTCAAATTGAACTGAATCAAATTGTGATCATTGCTCCCGCATGGTTCCTTTACTCTAAGCTCTCTAATCGTCTCTGGTACATTGCACAACACCTAACCCAGTACAGCCAACCCCTTCATCTTGTAGGCATTGTTCAAACTCTCCCTCGTTGAGATCCAGTTACATCCTGGTTTTCCCAATCTTCTTGCATGTTAAAATCCCTCATGACATCCATAACATTGGTGTTCTGACGTGCCTTTCCTATTTGCTTTTTTAATTTGTTAATTTGTTATCAACATCCGGGGTCCTGTTTTACTCTTGCTATTTCTTGAGTCAATCCACAATGATTCTATATCTTCTCATCCTATGTCACCTGTTATTAATTATTTAATATTATTCCTTATTAGCAAAGACACCACCTGACCAGGGGTGGCCAAACATTTTTGGTTGTGGGCCACATGTAGAAAATATAAGAGGTTACGGGCCAAACAATATTTGGCTCAGCAGTTTTCAACCAGTTACACAGCAAGTAAAATGGTGTTATTAGACCAGAAATTCCCCAAAACCATTGAATGTTATTTTTCTATCAAAATAACTATACAGTGTGACTGAACAGTGTCCATTGACATTACAGTAGTTTATTGATGTGATCACATATTATAGTAAGCATTTCTGTATCTGCTACTCTTTTTTAATTTAAATTAATACAATAAATGCTTAAAAATCTCATTCAAAAATCAGTGCAAAATAAGAAGCTGGGTGAAAAACAATAACAAGGGAGAAGATCAAAGGATAAAACAGTCTCCAACATTCCTCCACAACTCTCAGTGAATACAGTTCATGGCCAAAGTGTCCATCTTAATGATTATGAAGTAATGTATAAATATGTAGCTAGGCTATTAAAGTTAACTGATTCCTTTCAAATTCAGCAAACACACTTCCCCTTAACTTCAATTTAAAAAGTATTCACTTTCCCATTATGTCTGAAATTTTCAGTGCTCACTTGCTATTTTCCATCTTTTAGGTTTCCCTGTGTTTATTAATCAACTGAGGAAAACGTTTTTATTGAGAAGATTTCAATGGTTGTTGTTCAAACAATAGTCGTTGTTCAAAATGGCAGTGGCATCTAGTGTTGAAATGAAGAAGTGCAATGTACATACAGTGCAATTTATTATTAAAATTTTAATTTTTTTGACTAAACATGCAGTCAGTTACAAAAGTAAATTCCGTATTTACTTCATGATGGTTATACCCCAACTCCTCAACCCCCACCCACCCAAGAAAGACCCCAATGAAAAGGGAAAAAAGATTCTTTTGGAAAGAAGAAGAAAAAAATTAAGAACTAGAAAATAAATTTTAAAAAAAGCAAAATGGACTGCTGAAAAGAGCCACACGTTACATGGATCATAAATTCATATTCAATTAATTTTCTTTGGAGAAGATCAATGCAGGTGAACACAACTAAAGATTTAAAGCTCTGAGATTTGTAAATTTGGATGCCAAATTTGTAAAAATATGTTGTACTTATTTCTTAAGTTGCAGGTAATTTTCTTGAGGGGAATACAACTATGTATTTCTGCATTCTAACATGCCATACTTAGATGTGAATCAGACTTCCATGCATTTTCTAGCTAATACCAATGCAATTTTAGCAAATTTTTTTTTATGTTTGGGTAGTTTCAATTTTGGTCTTATCCATGTAATATTATCCAGTAAGAATAATTCTGGGTTTTGTGGAAATTTCCTTGGTCGACTCAAAAAAGCCTTGCTTTAGAACATAACTAAGTTGAATGTTTTTTAAAAAAAAAATAAAATAAAATTTCTACCTCCTCACCACATCTAAAACATTTGTCTGATAGGTCTGAATTTAATTTATTTAATTCCTGTGGTGTGAGATATAATTGATACAAAAAATTATATCGTACTAATCTTTAATCTTGCATATATCATGTTAGTTGTACTATCCTGACATAGTTCAGACCAAGTTTGCTTGTTGATTATTGCATTTAAATCTGATTCCCATTTCTGGACTTTATCAACCTCTTGTTTGGGGGTTCCCATTTTAAGTAAATGATACATTGCTGAAGTAAATTTCTTTGAACTTCCCTTTTGAATCTGGTCCCTGCATCACTACCTTGTTGGGCCCAATTTATCCTTTAGATATGCTCTTATTTGAAAATAGCAGAAGGGTGTGTTGTTAAGAATTCTAAACTTATTTTTTAATTGCTCAAATGACATCAATTGTCTCCACTCATAACAATCTTCAATATATCTGATTCCTTTTCGAGACCAGATTTCAAAAATTTGGTTACCCATTGAATCAGAGGAGTTTTGGGAGATAAGCCTCCCCTTGTTTCAGTATCTATTTATTTTATACCAGATATTAATTAAGTGTTTGAACAAAGGGATTTATTAATTTTGTATCCCATTTATATATAAAATTCTCTGCTATTCTCACTCCAATTTCATTAAATTCTATTTTCACCCATGCAGGTTTATCTCCTTTAAAAAAGTAATAAATCTCATCTGAGCCGCTCAGTAATAATTTTCAATGAGGGAGTTGGAAACCTCCCAGTTTATATTTCCAGGTTAGTTTTTCTGTGGAGACTCTTAACTTTCCAAAGAAATTTTCTGACATTTATTTAACTCCTGAGAAAACCTCTGAGATAATAGTATGAGCAGTGATTGGAAAGAGATTTTGTACTCTTGGAAATATTCATTTTAATTCCATTAACTATTCCCACTAATGTTATAGATAAGGCTGGCCATCTGTTGGATTTTCAACCTTTTTGAGTAAAGACAAATAATTAAATTTGTATGTATTCCTAAATATTTTTTTCCCCATTTGACAGGCATTTAAATGAGGTATCTCTTTGACACTAAGTATAATAATCTCTTGTAAGAGGCACAATTTCACTCTTAACTCAATTTATTTTATAACCCAAAACCTTTCCAAATTCTTACAATTTCTGTGACAAAGTTACTGGCTCTGTCAAATATATTTATACATCAGCAAATAAATTAATTTTGTATTCCTCCTGGTTAACCTTAAATCCTTAATATCCAGATCTCAACTGATTGCTTCTGCAAAAATAAATAGAGCTGGACATGGCAGACATCTTTGTCTACTAGATCTTGACAACTGGAATAGTGTAGAAATTTGTCTTAGTCACCAATTTATCTTTCGGTTTATTTTATAATGTCTTAATCCAATTTGTAAAAAAACTTGACCCAATCCAAGTCTTTCCAGAACTTTAAATAGAAAATCCCATCCAGTCTATCAAATGCTTTTTCTGCATCTAATGCTACAGCAACACTCAGATCACCTCTCTTTTGTGCCAAATGAATTATACTAATCAACCTGTTTACATTCAGCCGATTGTCTCTTTTTCATGAAGCCTGTTTGGTCCGTATTAATCAATTTTGGCAAAACATTTGCCAATCTATTTACCAAGGCTTTTGCAATGATGTTATAAATCTGAATTTAACAATGAAACATGTCTATAAGATGATTGTATCAACGGATCCTTTTTTTTGGTATCACAGTGATAATTCCCATTAAAAATGATTCCCGGAGAGTATGTGTTTCAGATGCCAGATCTAACACTCCATAAATAGAGGAATCAACAAATCTTTAAATTATTTATAAAATTCAGAAGGGAAACTATCTTCTCTGAGATTTATTGCTTTGCAATGAACTCGATGCTTCCCTGACCTCTTCCTGAGTAAGGGAGCATTCAAGTTCTACCTGTTCTTCCAAGTCTTATTTGTGATTTAAAAATTCCAGTATTTTATTAACATCGCTTTGAAATTCTGATTAGACAATTTTACTCTAAATTATATCAAAAGCCTCATTAATTTCTTGAGGTTTATAACTAGTCACGTTCATATCTGTTTTTATTCCATTGTTCTTGAGACCCTATTCTGCTTTCAACTGGCAGTAAAGTACTTTATGAGCTCTTTCACCCAATTCATAATACTTGTTTAGTTCTTGTTATCACTTTTTCCATTCTATATGTTTGTAATGCATAGTTCTTGTTATCACTTTTTCCATTCTATATGTTTGTAATGCATTATATTCCAGTTTTTAAAGTTTTCTATGGTTTTCTTCAGTCCCCCTCATTTGGAGGTTTTTTCTAAGATCGTTATTTCTTTTTCCCAATTTTTCTACCTCTTGTATGTCCTTTTTTTTATCTTAAAGTATAAGTTGTAATTTGTCTGCATAATATGCTTTCAAAGCATCCTATATAATAAACTTATCAGTAGTTGAATTATAGTTGGTCTCAAAAAATATCTGAATTTGTCTTCTAATATAGAGTGCAATTTATTGTTAGAGACTATGTTCTAATGGGCCATAATTCCATTTTAATTTAAAAATTCCCCCTGGAATTGGCAAGAGAATGTCAGTGTGCCAGTGGTGTGCAGAATTAGTGATTGGTCAATTGGATGCTCTTGATGTGGCAGTGGATGAGCAAAGATGCTCAAAGAAATGATCTCTCTATGCAAGTTCTGTCTTGCTGATGTGAGTCGCATCAGGAGCACCAGATGCAGTGAGTAAATGACACCTCCAGATTCACAGATGAAGAGGAACTGTGGCACTTCTTGCAGTCAAAGTGGTAGGGACCAAAGGGGCAATTGGTGGGAAGGGATGTGGATGAGGGGGGGTCACTGAGATTATGTTACAGCTGTTAACATTGATGGGATGGAGGTGGAAAGGGTTAAAATATGTAATTTCCTGGGAGTCTATATTTCAAAAGTCCACTCCAGTACATCGAGACACACTAAAGCCTCTGGTCACATCTCTTATCACAGATGGCACAGAAGCCTGAAAACACTTTTTCCCCCCCCCCACTAGGATTACTGTGAATATTTATTGTCTAACCTATGTATTTTTTGTCTCTTTTTATTTCAATTAATTTGCCATTTTAGTTTTTCTTTACAAGTTCCTGTTCTGCTGCAGCAAGTAAACATTTTGGTGCTTATCACATAGGATAATAAACTTGTATTGTTTACTACTTGACCTGGTGTTTTTAAGCAATTGTTTTTTTTTTAAATTGCAGATTTACAACATCAGTAGTTTTTTGATTTTGAGAACCAGAGAGCAGACTTTAAAAATGGGTGTTGGCCTTTATTCCAGAGTATGCAAAATTTCTTTTGAGGAAAGTGAATTTTCTAATCAACAATGCTGTGAATGTCAAGTCAATTCCAATCTTAGAATTTAATATGTTCAAATTTTTTATTTTGAGGAATTGGGAACTGATCGGAAAGAAGTTCAGACCTGGTATAATCTCAGCCTTCTGCTCCAATTGCATTTGTTGTTGAATTATATTTATTCAGAAAAGGGGACCTCTAGTGGTGAAAAGTAAAAGACAAAGGTCTGCAAACTCTGTGGTTGAAATAAAAACTCAATGCTGGAGAAACTCAGCAGGGTCCTTTATATTAGCAAGGATAAAAAAAAAACATAACTGACTATTTGGGCTTGAGCCCTTCATCAAGGTATGGAAATGTCAACAGGTATCTGAATAAAAAGGAAAGGGGGTGGGGAGGTGCGGGAGGAGGAGCAAGGTCCATTTTTTCTGAATTATTAAAATTGAGCCTGCATTCTCCACTTCAGCTGGCAACTTGTTCTATACTTCCACCATTCCCTGAGAAGAAATTCCCCCTCATGTTTTCCCCTAAACTTCTCCCCTTTCACCCTTGAGCCATGTCCTCTGCTTTGTATTTCACTTTTTCTCAGTGGAAATAGCCTCCTTGCATTTACTCTATCCTTTTTCTCTTACTACATTTGTCTCAATAGGGATCCTGACCCAAAATGTTAATTGACCATTTACAGTGTCCTCCATAATGTTTGGGACAAAGACACTTTTTTTCCTTTATCTGCCCCTGTGCTCCACAATTTTGCATTTGTAATCAAGCAATTCACATGTAATTAAAGCGCACATTCTAGATTATATTCAAGGTTATTTGTATACATTTTGGTTAGAAATTGCAGCACTTTTTATACATAGTCCCCTCATTTCAGAGCACCATACTGTTTGGGGCATTTAACTTCATAGGTGTTTGTGAGTACCTAGGTATGTTCAATTGTTTGAGTGCAAATGTAAGAGATTTAGACGTATAAGCTTTTAATCACCTTTGGAGTCCATAGTTGGCATTTTTCAACATGAAGACCAAGGTTGTGCTAATGAAAGTCAAAGAAGCTGTTATGAGGCTGAAAATCAAGAATAAAACAGTAAGAGACATTGCCCAAACCTTAGCCTCACTAAAATCAATAGTTCAGAACATAATTAAGAAGAAATAATGTATTGGTGAGCTCAGTAATCACAAAGGAACTGGTCTTCCGAGGAAGAACTCTGGTGCTCATGACAGAAGAATTCTCATAATGAAGAAAAATCTGCAAACATTTGTCCAACAGGTGCATTTATGTCAATGACTACTGTCTGCACAAGAATTTATGAACAGAAACAATAGAGGCTACACTGCAAGAAGAAAACACTAGTTAGGGACAGAAAGGATGGCCAATTTTTCAGTTTGCCGAGAAGTATTTAAAATAGCCTGCTGAATTCTAGAAAAAATCTTGTGGACAAATGAAACCAAGATTAACCTGGATCAGAGCGAAGCATGAACAAAGTGTAGAAGTATGTCTTTTAAAATGTGGGAGGAAATCACAGGAAACCCCCACAGCCACGAGAAGAATGTACAACCCCCTCACAGACAGTGCTGGCTTTGAACCTGGGTTATTACCATTAGGAAAATTTGCACTTTTTGATACAGAGGGTGATACTAATGAAGGGAAAGGTACATCATTTTTTTTGCTTCATGAGAGAATATTTGTTTAATCCCTTATTCAATGTAAGGGATTAGTGTAGTTTGTGCAATATGTGCCATGTTTCTATTTCTGCCTGTTATATGCAGAAGAAAAGTGGGACTATTTTATGCTGGAGCATGAACACTGCAAGACTGTAAGAGCCGCACTACACTTGAGTGGTGAGCATGCTCAGTGAGACAGTGTATTAATACATGACCAGTAACCTGATGTGTAGTAAAGGTTTGTGCTTCTAAACTTGCAAGCTTCTCTTAGTGTTTATTAAGACCTCCGATGGTACAACTGAGGACTTAACATGGTGGCAGTGATGGGATTGACAGAAACTCACACCGTATAGAAAAAAAAATCCCTATAAACCAAAATAAACACAAAGAGAAGGAAACAAAGAAAAAGGCACCATTACCTGACTATCATTGCTGGAGAAGAAAATGGCAGCAGCAGCATTACACCCAATCATGGACTGGGAAGCCGATGACATCATAGAGGCTTTTAAAAAGTTCAAGCAGAAGGGCAACCTGGCATTCAAAAGTCTCCTCAAGGGAATCACACCAGAGAAAAAAGTTAGTTACATCCTTCTTTGGATGGGGGAGCGAGGACTAGACCTGTTTAATAGGTGGGAGCTGGCTGAAGAGGAAGAATATAACCCAGAAAGGATATCTGAAAAATTTTCCTCTCATCTGGAACCAAAATCCAACCATAGAATAAAGCATTATGAGTTCCAGGGATTAAAACGAGAGCCTGATGAGTCGGTAGATAATTTCCCCACAAGGCTAAAGAACATTGCAGCAAAATGCAAGTTCAAAGAAACAGAGGAGAGAATAGTTGACCAACTAGTCTGGGGAACCACTCATCCTGAAGTGCAGGAAGCTGTCATAGGAAAAGACAGCTTGAAACTAGCAGATGGTGTAGACTCAGCTAGGGCCTTGGAGACCACTAGGAGGCAAATGCAATCCCTCTCTGAGCAGGCCAACACGCAGCACGGAGATGGAAGGGTCGATGCCATTAAGCGCATGCAGAGAAAGTTGCAGACATCCGAGAACTGCAGGAGGTGTGGCAGAATGCACCCCTTCAATGACTGCAAGAAATGCCCAGCGTATGGTTCGAAGAGCAGGACCATCACTGGGAAAAGGTCAATCACTGGGAAAAGATGTGTAGGTCTGACATGAAAAGAGAGAAACCAAGAATACAAAAGGGAAGTACACCACGTCGAGGGAAGTGACAGCAGTGACTCCAATTCACTGATGCTCAGCATCGAAACAATACTCCTCCATGAGACGTCCAAGAAAGGGGAGGGAAAAAAAATGAATTGCACACCACGATCCAAGTAAAAAGATTGGAAACTAACCAATAATATTCAACTTGAAAATAAAGTTGGATAGAGGATCACAAAGCAATGTCTTCCTGCTTAGACTGCACCACCAGATGTTCCCCGAGCACATAAAGAATGGGTACCCAGAGAAAGGCACACGAAAAGCCGTAAATGTCACGCTCGCAGCCTCTGGTGGCCCCATGATTAAACAACTAGGAAAAGTCCAAATAAAAGGCAAACATAAAGGAAAGAGCATCACATGCACATTCTTTGCGGTTGACGCTGACGGACCAGCAATCCTACGCCTGAAAAGTTGTCAGAAATTAGCTAATCTCTGAAAACAACGAGATCTGGGAGAAGAAAATGTCCAAGAGGATCAATAGCAACACCCCGCTTGAGCAATACCCTTTGATCATAAATAAGGCCAAGCTCAAGGACATGTACCCTGAATGCTTTTATGACACAGTTTGGCGCTTTGGGAACTTTGAATACCACATTTACTATCGACCCAAAATACAAACCATGCTCCACGTAAGGTGCCAATAGAGCTGAAGCAAAGGCTAAAGCAGGAAATGGAAAAAAACCGAGTAATAGCAAAAGTAGTCGAGCCAATTGACTGGGTAAATTCTATAGTGGTAAAGGGAAAAACCGAATGGCCCCATAAGAATATGTCTGGACCCTAAAGACAAACCAAGCAATCAAAAGAGGGGACTATCCAATACCAATGCTGGAAGACATCACTTCTGAACTAGCGGGATCCAAAACCTTCAGTAAGCTAGATGCCAAGAATGGTTATTGGAATGTGAAGCTGGATGAAGAATTGATACTGCTAACAACTTTCAACACTTCATTCGGCTGGTGCAAGTTCCTGCGCCTACCTTTAGGCCTAAAGTTGAGCCAAGACATCTTCCAGCAAAAGATGGATGAGACATACAGGGGATGCAGGGGTTTTGTCGGCATCGCAGATGACATCCAGATCTTTGGCAAAGACTGGAAAACTCACTATCTCCATCTACATGAGGCCATGGAGAGAACAAGAGGGGCCGGCATCAAACTCAATGCAGACAACTGCATCATTAAGATGGAGGAGTGCCAGTTCTTCGGAATGGTGTACACACCTGAAGGGGTTGGGCCAAGCCCAGAGAAGATAACAGCCATTGCTGAAATGGACCATCCAAGGGACATGAAGGAACTAAGAAGCTTCCTTGGCCTGGTCTTTCACCCCACACATGCCAGACCACACAGCCAACCTCCGAGTTGCTGAAAGAGGATATGGAGTTTTAGTGGTCACCGTCGCATCAGCGAGATTTCAACAAGCTTAAGGAAGTGGTCTACAGAGAAGTAGAACTGAGCTACTACGACAGGAAAAAAAACTATCACATTACAAGTAGACACTTCCATCAGAGGCCTTGGGGCAGCATTGGTTCAGGAAGGAAAACCGATAGCCCTTACCTCAAAAGCCCTGACAACAGCAGAGACCCAATCATATATAGATGCAAAAAATTCCACAAATTCCTCTATGGGAGATAGTTTGTGGTAGAGAGTGATCATCGCCCGCTGGAACACATCCAGGAAAAGAATCTTAGCAAGGCATCAGCCAGACGACAGAGGCTACTCCTCCGGCTCCAATGTTATGACTTTACCTTGAAGTATAGGCCAGGGAAGGAAATGGTGCTTGCTGATGCTTTGTCACATCTTTCCCCAAATGAAAATTACAAAATGAAAGACATGGAAGTCAAGTTGCATCCCCTTGTCAGGTAACCAGTAACAAACTAAACCTGATTAAAGAAGAAACCATAAAGGATGAAGAGCTGCAGCTGCTTCTCCCAACAGGTGATACAGGGATGGTCAGAAAGGATAAAACAGGCACAGCCTACAATACGCCAGTGTTGGTCTGTCAGGGACGACATATCCCTGGAGAACGGTGTACTGCTGGCAGGGTCTCGGCTGATAATACCAGACACAATGAAAAAATAAATTCTCCTGAAAATACACCAAGGCCACATGGGAATGGAGAAATGCAAACTTAGAGCAAAGTCAGCAGTTTACTGGATAGGCATGTACAAGGACATTGAAAACATGGTGGCTACATGTCCGGCATGCCAGAAATACACAATGAATGATACCTGTGGAAATACCCGCCAGGCCATGGCACACAGTGGGAGCAGACCTGATCACAGAAAACCAAGAATGGTATCTGATTGTGTCCTGCTACTAATCCAAATTCCCTTTCATAAGGAAAGTGAACCATCGACCATCACTGCTGCAGCACATGTGCTCTTCACAGAACAGGGGATACCCGAACAAGTGATATGTGACAAAGGGACCCAATTTACATTGCGTGAATTCAGAGAACTAGCTGCAGAATATGGATTCACCATCACTACATCATCACCACATTACCCCAAGGGCCATGGATTCATTGCGAGGCATGTACAGACAATTAAACACACTCTCACTATCTCTTCTGTCATTGCGAGCAACACCCTTGA
The DNA here is from genome assembly GCF_036971445.1 of Narcine bancroftii. Taxonomy (NCBI): domain Eukaryota; kingdom Metazoa; phylum Chordata; class Chondrichthyes; order Torpediniformes; family Narcinidae; genus Narcine; species Narcine bancroftii. Next base: position 156,158,840 of record NC_091475.1, read on the forward strand.
GGGCCGACATGAAATCCCTGTCAGAGCTTCTGAATGGCAGACAGTACAAGACAACCCTGCCAAGCAAAATCCATTCAGCAGAAGACCAAGAGGAAACCAGAAGAAAGTTGACTAACATACAAGAGGAAAGTTGTCAATATTGTAATAAACATGCACAAACACTACTAAAACTCTTCAGAGGGCAGCATATGCATGTTCAAGAGCCAATAATTAAAAACCTGGAGTCCAGCAAAGATTGTTAGAGAAGCTGAGACGCCAAGGTCATACATCATTGAGACAGAATCTGGCAGGCAGCTGAGACGAAACATTCGCCCAACACCAGATCTGACATGGAAAGTGCCAGAAACACCAGCAGCTTCTAAATATCCAACAACTTATGAAGGAATGAGAGTAGAACCCCAACCAACAACACCGTAACAACTGAACAGCAAGCAACAGGAGAACTTAGGCAAACAACACCACCACCCACAAGCACACTAACACCACCGAACCAAACAACACAACAAGGTCTACGAGGTGGAGAAGCCACAACCTGCCACAACATCCACTGAAAAGAACTGCAATTGTGTAATTATAATAATTAATTCTTAAAGGCAAGTGCAGATAAAGAAGCAGTAACAATTTATTTTCAAGAAATTTTAAATCTTAAATTTTTTAATACATTTTTTTAGGACGGATGTTATATACAGAGGAAACTTGGGACTATTTTATGCTGGAGCATGAACACTGCAAGACTGAGCCACATCACATTTGAGTGGTGAGCATGCTCAGTGTGACAGTGTATTAATACATGACCAGTAACCTGATGTGCAGAAAAGGTTTGTGCTTCTAAACTTACAAGCTTCTCTTCGTGTTTATTAAGACCTCCGATGGTACAACCCAGGACATAACTGCCTGATAATATCTTGGAATCTATCCTGTCAATTTCTCATCTACATTAATTGCACTTTTGATCTTTTTCTTACTACATGTATGACTACACATCTATTCACTGCCATTCCCATGCAGGCATCTTTGTCAATGGTCTCATGCACTGCCAGACTGAGACCACAAATTGGAGGAACAACAAATGATATTCTATCTGGGCACCCTCCAACCAAATGGCTTAACATCGGCCTGTCTCCATTGGCTCCTCTTGCCCCTGTCTCTCTTTCCTTCTCCCATATCTTATTTCCTCTAGCACTGTATCCCTTTCCCTTGACCTCTTTTTCTCCAGGTCTGCATTTATAGAGCCATGCCTGTTCTCCATTCAATCCTTTCCTGACATCCAATCCAAGACCAAGAGGCCTTTTGCCTGTTGACCTCTGCTCCTCCTCCTCATCCATTTTCTTCAGGTGCCTACCTGCTTTTTGCTCATACCTTGATGAAGGGCTCAACCCACAACATTGGTTATTCATCTTTACCTCCTTTTGGTGCTGCAACACCTGCTAAGTTCCTCTAGCACTTTTTTTTTACTATAATCACAGCCACTGCAGACTTCCCCTTGTTATTTTTCTACCTAATTCAGGAGATTAATGCTCAGGTGATCATCGCACATGATTGAAGCTTTGCCATAAATTCAGTCAGACTAATTGAGTATCAATTTCTTTGTAGAATTTGAACAAATGAGATTGTAAACTATTTGGCTCATTAACCAGATGAAGTGGTTAATAAGCAGGTAATACAGTGTAATGTTTTCTCTTGAATAACAGAAGGAACCCTGCCTTTCATGCCTTTCTGAAAGGATCCTTAATCAATTTCAAATCTGTATCCTCTTAGTTGATTTCACCCAGAAAAGTGGTACATTGCAACACTGCCAGGAACAAGGACAAAAAGTTGGCATTCATATCCTTATTGCTGACATATGGTTCCTGCATTTAAAGAGACCATCGGACAAGATTAGAGGATACTTTCCACAGCTAATATGTGGTGATGCTCACACTTAAGCAGTTATTCATTGAATACCTCAAACAATATGTCAATTGTTCAACTGGGAAGAATAGAAGAAAAGCAAAAGAACTTGCTTTGCTCATGGTTGTAAAAGTAGAAAACTGTACATAAAAGTGCTATTGAAACTCAGCAGATGACATAGCATCCACAGAAACTTTTTAAAAAAAAGTGAACACTTTGGGCCAGAGCCCATCTTCACTTCATCTGAAGAAGGGTTGGGGCCCAAAATGTCAAAGGTTTGTATTTCTTTGGATGTTGTGTGACCTGCTGAGTTTTTTCAGCAATTCTGGACCCCAGCATCTGCAGATTTTCTTTTTCACCTTCAAACATTTAAAAAAAATTATTTTATTAGCCTAGATCAATTTTATCATCATTTTAGTTTTGCAAATTGTTCACATTATTTATCAGGTCTTAATTTGTACGGAATTTTGATTTCAAGTTGGGCCCATGTTATTTGCAACATTAAATCGCTGCAGCTGGGAGTATGCAGAATAGGATCCTTGTGAAGCAAAAATCCGATGACAACCCATATGGAATTGAAATGCATATGTGCAACAAACAGTGTGTGAATCATTGACCTGGGGAAAGAAAACAAAAGAAATTGGATCAGGCATGAGTGTTTCTTCAGGTGCAAAATTGGATTGGCACAGTTATTGTGGTTTTAAAAAGTACTGGGTAATAATTTTTGCATGATATCACATTAATTGCCAAATTTGATGCGCACTTCCATATACAATCTACAATGGGGGCATCATGTTTTGTGTTCATTTTAAATTCCCATATTCTACATGATCTGAATATTTCAGACCTCGCATCTTCATTTCTTTATTTTGTAATCCACTTTGTAAAACAAAATTGTTTCTTTAGTTCATCTAATCTTCTGGCATCAGGCACTCCAAATGACCTCATGAGTGTGCACTACATGATTCTGTTCATTTCTCTGTAAATTCGAACTCAAACACCAACACCACAATTATTGTGGCATGGTGTCAGTTGATATGGGGGTGCTTGTTGCTGTTTTTGCTACATAAAAGAACAGTCTCCTCGTGTCAGGTGACCTGATAGGGAAACTTTGGAACTGAAACCTTCTACGTTCTATAGAGTGTATTTTACAGGTAGTGAGTTATTTCTTCAGCATTTCGCCTCTGAGATAATCGTTCAGTGGTAACCTCAAGAGTAGAAAACCTGAGCATACTCCAGTATTTGAAACATCGTGGTTGGCAACTCAGTGGGTAGAATCCATGATGCAATTACATAGCTGTACTCATAATGTTTTCCCAGAGGCTTTTCAGAAAAGCTCCAGCTGACCTGCACTTCTCTAGTCAATATATTTTCCAAGTTTGTCATTGCTAAGTTTGTAACATTCCAAACAAAAACCATCTCTCATGCATCCATTACTTATTTTTACAATGTCAATGTCCTCACTGCAGGATTTTCCTAATCTGCCACATCAAATATCAGTTTCAAGTTTATTGTCACACGCAGTGCATACAGACCAGTTAGTCATCTCAGTTAGGTACAATAAGTAAAACTGACTTGAAAAGTTAGTGGTGAGATAGAGTACAGTTGTTGTAGAGTGTGTAAGGACGTTAGTTGGAAGCAAATTACAAAGTGTCGCCATGTTTCAGAGCCTTTTTCTTACTATTTGTGGGAGCACTGCTTTGATAGCAATGAAAAGCAGGTGGCATTTGGAGCTTTGAAATTTGTCAGCTTTGTTTGCTTCTCACTAATGTGGGGGCACCTTGCCAAAGATGGTTCATGAGAAATCGGAGCTTTATCTCAATGGAAATCTTTTCCATTTCCTTTTAGGTGGATTATATTTAGTATGGGTGCCAAATTCAAACAATTTTGAGGATCTGGTCAAAAGAAAAAGAAGAAACCACACACCTGTGAGATTTAGAAGTATCCTAATTATATAGAATTTTAACTGGACAGTTTGGTTTTGAAGTCAGCTTGTTGTTTAATGGAGCTGAAAAAGTGTTTTTGTAATATTTGCACTAAAATTGTGAAGCTCAGTGCTTTTAAAAAAAATTTAATTGAGGGAGAAGCAATATATTCAAAGCCAGCTTTTCAGAGAAAGCATAAAGACATAACCTGGTGCATTAACATTTTAGTTGGGCCTGGATTGCTTGTCCTCTGATAATGAAGACCTGAGTGACCCAAGAGTGATACAAAAGAGGTAGTTGAGGTTTAAGTGCAATTAGAAATGGGCAGGAACAATGATGTGACTGAATGAGGATCACAGCTGGGAACGAAACAACCAAGGATTCACATCCTATTAGAAACGTGAATGGGGTGGTTCCATTGATTTAAAAATAAAATCCGAAGCAAGAAGGGACATAGGATCAGAGATTGAAGAATCTTTGTGGGTAGAGTTGAGAAACTGCATGGGTAGAAAGACCCTGATGGGAGTTGCATGCAGGCCTCCAAATCACTGCCAGGATGTAGTGTGAAAATTACAGCATGAGTTAACGAAGGCATGGATTAAAAGAAGAACATTATGGTGATCATGGGGGATTTCAATATATTTTGGGAAACTGGATTCCAAGAGAAGAAACTTGTGAAATGCCTACAAGATGGCTTTTGAGAGCTGCTTGTGGTCAAGCCCACCAAGGAAAAAAGATATTTTGGATTTGGTGATATTTTGGATTTGGTGCTGTGTAATAAACTGGATTTTATTAGGGATCTTAAGGTTATAGAACCAGTAGGAGATAGTGTTCATAATTTCATAGAATTAATTGGCTCTGCAGTTTGAGAGGAAGAAGCTAAAATGGGATATTACAGTTAAGTAAAGGAAACTATGGAGGCAGGAGAGAGGTGCTGGCCAAAGCTAACTAAAAGGGGAAATATGGTAGAGTAGCACTGGCAGGAGTTTCTAGGAACATTTGAAAATTGATGGATCTCTTCATCCCAAAAAGAAGCATTCTAAAGGGAGGGTGAGGCAGCAGGTGGCTGACATGAGAAGTCAAAGACGACATAAAAGCGAATGAGATGGCACTGCAAAAATTAGTAGGAAGCTGTAGCTTTCAGAAACTAACAGAAGGTAACAAAAAATTAATAAGGGAAGAAAAGATGATCTATGAAAGAAAACGAGCCATAAAAGAATACCAGTTTTTTTTTCAGATATATAAAGAGTAAAAGGGGCAAAAGTGGACATTGGGCTACAGGAAAATTGTGCTAGAGAAGTGGTAATGGGAAAAAAAATGTGGCAGATGAACTGAATAGATAATGACATCAGTCTTTACTATGAAAGGCACCAGTGTTACAGGCCCAGAGGACCCAAAAACCCAGCAGCAATAGAAATTCACAAAAACAAATAGTTACTTAAAAGTTACTTTTAATTTTTTTTAAACATAAAAACTGGATCAAACTCTAACTCAATTACTATTAACTTAACCCCCTTCTAAGTGCACGTGTATGTAATGTGAGTGTTCAGAAAAGATATTTGATTCAGTCCAATCTCATTTCTCATTCCTCCAAGTTCACTGGTATCAAGCAATTCTTGTACTGTGCACAGAATTTAACATTTATGAATTTTCACCAAGCTCTGGTGCTTAAATGGTTACTGGTCAGGAAGGTTCTTGTTGATTTTTGAGGGATTTGTTGCTCGTTGGACATGCACAAACTGATTCCCTCTGATCAGCCACTTCAGTGTCTTGCTGAAGAAACTTGGCCCATCAGGGTTTTCCAAATGACAACCTCCTCTTCTGCAGGACATCCTTTTGTTTTCATTATTTCAGATGAAACACTCTAGCCAGTCATTTCTTCTTGTATGGTCCACAAAAGATTTTCAATAGGTTGAACTTGCATCTCATCTTCAAAATTGGGTTTCAACATACTGCCAGCTTGCCATGACTGCAGAAACTAGTTCTCTCTCTCTGCTCTTCGAGAAAGCCTGTTTGGCTCTCTGGCTCTCTCACCTACCACATGACCTTCTTGGAACAGCAAACTGCGACGAGACCCAAACTTGAGTCCATTCATCTATTGCTTTCAAAACAATTATCCATTTACACCTATTTTTGAAATTCTTTAGCAAAGCAGTCTCCTTGCTTTATTGTCTTTGCAAAGGCTCTTGGTGCCTGCATGACTCACTTTCAGCAAAGCTCTTGCATTTTAAATGAGATCTGTTTTGTGAAGAGTTTGTTTGTGACCTACACTCCCCCACAATCCATCTCCTTCAGAACCTATCTATATACAATATAAAATATGATATAATCTGTCACACCCAGCAATGTGCCAGAAATTGGAGAGTCAGGGGTCAGAAGGAGAAGGCGCTTGGGAGGTTGAAGGGTCTGAAGGTGGTTAAGTCATGAATCTACCATGTCTGAAGTACATACCATTGACAAGAAGCTGGCTAATTATTGTTCAATTTACTGCTATTTGAAAATGCAGGAGAAGACATTGCAAATAGAATAAAATATGGAGTTTGGAGTATTGTTAACAGATCCTTCATCCCAACTCATCCACGCTGATCACTTTGTTATTCTGTGTGAATCCCATTTGCTTGCAATCAGTCCATATCCTTTTAAACCCTTCCTATCCATTTGGATTTGAGAATGGCAAATAGTAATATTTTCTTATAAATGAAAGGTGGAAAACTATTGGATTAAGGCATCTCTTGCCATGCATTATGAAATGTTTTTTCAGGAGTGCAGCTTGTAATTAAAATGAGGTCTCCAGTTAAAAAGTGGCTTACTTCACTGACTATCCTTTACATGATTCTAAATATTCTTTCCCTCCACCACAGTCATTTGGGGAAAAATGGCTGCTCTGATAGCACCTCCCATTCCTGTATCTTCTACTATCAGGAAGAGCAAAGGGCAGATGACACATTGGAAAGCAACATGCTGCAGGTACCTCTCAAATCACAAACCAACCTTATTTAGAAATATTGTTCCTTCATCTGCTGCAATGTCTGATGATTGAAACTCCCATGCAACAATATTGTGGAAGTTCCATAACTGAGAAGCTTGTTCATCAGCAAGGCCAATTAGCTAATAAATACTGATCTTAATATCAAAACACATCTCAATAAATTAATATTGCAATAATGTTTATCTTCAGGGAGCTGCACTATAGAAAGTAGTATGTTTAGAGCTGATTAGATCCTTGAATCTCATTTGGAGTACTTTGTTTAATTTCTGGCACCATTTGAAAATTTCAGTAATACTAGTGATGCTTGGTAGATGGTCAAACGATGAGGGCATTCTGCATTTACTGAGTCGTGAATTAATTTGTATATGAATGAAACAGTGGTGAAATGCATTCTACCTATTTGTTGTTTATAACTGGCATTAATTTTATTTGTGAAATCATTTTTATTCTTTTTTTAAAACTTTATTTATTCGTTCAAAAAACAAATAATATATGACATATACAGCAATTAAACATGAACATGAACATTTTTTTGATCATTTTTTTGATCATTTTTATTCTTGAGGGAATGTTCAGATGAAACCTGTTGTAGGGGAAGAAAGGTGAAGGTTGTAACTTATAAAGAAGGAGGTGGATTGTGCTCTTGTGGTTACAGGGGACTGAAAACAAGCCCAAGAGTAGAGCTGTGGAATACAGCAGTGACAACACCAAGTTTCAGGGATGCTATTATGTGATAGTATGTATCCTCTGCTGGTAATAGGAAATTGGATTTATTGTTTAGTAAATTACAATCATAACATGCCCCCATTGTTATAACAGAAACTAGGAGCTATTGTTAACTAAAACTAACTAACAAATAAGCATCCTATTTTGTCATCAACCTTTATCTTGCCAGTAACTAGATCTTTTAAACTCCCATTCTGTAATAAAAACAGTAAAACCAACTTGATCAAGTGCCTGTAATTGTCCATTGAGAGTAGAAAACCTGTGCCAGAATCAAGGGAACAGTAATTGTCAGAGTGAGGTGAGTCAGAGTGGCAAGGTTTTGGCTCAAGGGGCTTTATTGAGAAGAGGTTGAGGTGGTGGTGTTGAAGTAAGAAAGGGCCACTCTAATCAAGGAACAAAAAGGATTCAGCAAGATAGGCAGAGGTAAGGGCAGGTATAGATATAGATTTTTTTTCTTAAAGTCATAAATAGTGGGAATGGTAGCCAAAGCAGGGAATGCTCCCTCAGCCTAATGTGGGTCATCAAGGAAGCCAGCCATATCCCTGACTACTTAATTTGCATGAAGTGCATTCAGCTGCAGCTCCTGATTAAGCTGAGTTAAGGAATTGGAGTTGGATGAATTCTAGATCATTCAGAAGGTAGAGGGGGTGATAGACAGGAGTTAGATGGGTGCTATCACACATAGGAGGCTGGAGGAGGGTAGATGGGTGATAGAAGAGGAAAGGGAACAGCCAGGCAGTGCAGGTCATGCCTGTGACTGTTCCCCTCAAGAACAAATATACCATTTTGGATACTGTGGGGAGGAGGACCTACTGTGGGGAGGAGGTCTCTGGAATGGAGTCTGGTCTTGTAGCTAAGAAAGGAAGGAAGGAGAATAGGCAAGCTGTAGTGATGATTTCATCATTAGGGGACAGATGAGAGGTTCTGTGGAAGAGAGAGAGTATCTCAGATGGTATGACTCCCTGGTGCCAGGTTCAGAGACATCTCGCATCGAGTTCACTGCATACTCAGGAGGGAGGGTGAGCAGCCAGATGTTGTGGTCCATATGGGGACCAGTGATGTCGGTTGGAAGGGTGAGGAAATCCTACAAGGAGAATTTGGGGAGTTAAGTGAAAGACAGGACCTCCAGGGTAGTGATCTCAGATTGCTACCTATGCCATGTGCTAGTGAGGTTAGAACTAAAAGGATAATGCAGCTTAACACGTGGCTAAAGACGTGGTGCAGGAAGGAGGGCTTCAGGTATTTGTGGTTCTCAACCTTTTCCTTTCCTCTCACATACCATTTTAAGTCTTCCCTATGCCATAGGTGCTCTATGATTAGTAATGAATTGCTTAAGGTGGTTTGTGGGTGGAAAGAAAAAGTGTGAAAACCACTGATTTAATCGTACTTAATTGACTCGTTATGTGCATGGTTTCATAACTCCAAAGGAAATTGGCCAATTACAATTTTTCTCAAGCAAAATGTTTCAGTAACAATTGGGTTTAGAGCAGTGATTCTCAACCTTCCCTTCCCATTTGCATACCACCTTAAGTAATCCCTTACTAATGATATCACTTATGGCATGGGGATTACTTGAAGTGGTATATGAGTGGAAAGAAATAGGTTGAGAACCACTGAGGTATTTAGATCATTGGGCTCTCTTCCGGGAAAGGTGGGACCTGTTCTGGTGGGACAGTTTGCATTTGAACTAGAAGGGTACTAATATCCTTGAGAGGTTTGCTGGCAATCCTCTGGAGGGTTTAATCTAGATTTGCAGGGGGATGGGAACCATAGTGCCAGAGCAGATCGATGAGTGGAGGAGGGAAAATGTGATGTGAAAATTGCATGTAATATCAGAAATCAAAGGGTTGTATGTGATGCCTGTTTTCTCAGGTGCATCTATTTCATTGCAACGAGTATTGCAGGAAAGGCAGATGAGCTTAGAGCATGGATTGGCACATGGAATTATAACATTGTGGCCAAATGAAACTTGGTTGCAGGAGGGGCAGAACTGGCAGCTCAGTGTTCCGAACTTCTGTTGCTTTAGACTCGATAGAACGGTGGTTGGGGGGGGAGGGGTAGTGGCATTGCTTGTCAGGGAAAATATCACAGCTGTGTTCAAGCACGACAGGCCAGAGGGTTCATCTACTGAGGCTATATAGGTGGAGCTGAGGAACGGGAAAGGCATGACCATACTCATGGGATTGTATTATAGACCACCCAATAGTCAACTGGAATTAGAGGAGCAAATCTGTAGAGCAAGCATACCACTGTAGGAAACACAAGGTTGTGCTGGTCGACTCCTATATTGTAAAACAGCTGGATGGGTTGGAGTTTGTCAAATGTATTCAGAAAAGTTTTCCTGTTTTAATATATTTTTATATAAAACTACTTACCAAATATATCACAATATTTCAAACTTAATCCAAGTATCTTTTGTATTTTATAAAAAAGATAAAAGTAAACCAAAAGAAAGAAAAACCTATAAATCCCCAACCCCCTACAAACTAATAAAAAGAGGGACAAGAAAATCCCGACAAGAGTACTTCACTTTCTGATACTTTTAAACATAAATATTTATAGAGTCTTATAAGAGGGTATGTTTGTGATTCATTTAAATTCTAATATGAACATTATGTAAATATGGGCTTCATATTTCATAAAAATATATTTCTCTTATAAGTAGTTTTCTCAAGTGGAATGCAACTCAGAATTTCTGTGTGCCATCTATCCATTCTCAGATCAGTATCTGACTTCCAAGTTATAGCAATACACTTTTAAGCTATTTCCAAGGCAATTTGAACAAATGTTACTTGATATATTCAGTTTTAATTTGGGTTTAATCCCTCTAATACCTTCCAGTAAAAATAACATCGCATCCTGTGGGAATCTTACTCCAATTATTTATTTGAATAAATTGCCCAAATCAAGCCAAAAAGTTTTCTAAATCAATATACAGAGTTACCAATTTAAAAGAGTATAATACTGAATGTTTCATGAGGGAAGGAGACCGGACAGATGACAGAAGTATGTGTAGGGGAACATTTTGGGTCCAGTGATCATAATGCCATTAGTTTTGTTAATTGTGGAGAAGGATAGATCTGGGCCTCATGTTGAGATCTAGAATGCATGGATTGGGATAGGTTGTTTCCAGGCAAGGATTTGCTAGGTAAGTGGAGGACCTTCAAAGGTGAAATTTTGAGAGTATAGAGTTTGTATGCTCTTGTCAGGATTAAAAGCAAAGTTAGCAGGCATAGGGAACCTTGGTTTTTGAAGGATATTGAGGATATGATTTTGGAAGAAAAGAGAGGAATAGGCAACATAGAGCAAATGAGGTACTCGAGTATAAAAAATGCAGGAAATCCCTCAAGAAATCAGGAAGGTTAACAGACATGAGGTTGCTTTGACAGACAGTGTGAATGAAAATCCTAAGGGTTTCTACAGATGTATTAAGAACAAAACGACAGTAAGGAACAAAATTGGTCCCCTTGAAGATCAGAGTGGTCAGCCTGTATGGAGCCAAAAGAGATGGAGGAGATCGTGGATGTTTTTTCCATGAGATTTCATTCAGGAAATGGTCACAGAATTGTGGGAAGTAAGGAAAGCCAGCAGCAGAGTCCTGGAACCTATTACAGATTAAAGAGGATAAGGTGCTTGTAGTCTTAAAGCAAATAAGAGTTGTTAAATCCCCAGGGCCTGACAAGATATTCCCTTGGAACTTGAGGGAGGTTAGTGTAGAAATTGCAGGGGCTCTGGCAAAAATATTTACAATGTCCTTAGCCACTGGTGTGGTGCCAGAGGATTGGAGGGTAGCTCACGTTGTTCCGTCATTTTTTTTTTTAAAAAGCTCTAAAAGTAACTGGAAATTAAAGGCCAGTGAGCATGACATCAGTAGTAAGTAAATTATTGGAAAGTGTTCTAAGAGATTGGATATATATTTACTTAGATATCCAGAAATTGATTAATGATAGTCATCTTGGCTTTTTACATGATGGGTCATGTTTAACCAATCTCAAAGTATTTTGTGGAGGTTACTGAGAAAGTTGATGCAAGAAAGGCTGTGGATGTTGTTGACATGGACTTGAGTAAGGCCTTTGAAAGGTTCCACATGGTAGGTTAGTCAGGAAGGTTCAGATGCTAGGCATGGTGAAGTAGTGAACTGGATTTGATAATGGCTGGATGGGAGAAGCCAGAGAGTAGTGGGGGATGATTGTTTCTTAGACTGGAGGCCTGTGACTAGTGGTGTGTCTCAGGGGTTGGTGCTGAGAGCATTGGTGTTTGTCATCTCTATCAATGATCTGGATGATATGGTAAATTGGATCAGCAAGTTTGCAGATAACACTAATATTGGGGGCATTGTGGACAGAAAAGAAGGTTTCAAAGCTTGCAGAGGGATCTGGACCAGCTGGGAAAATGGGCTGAAAAATGGTGGACGGAATTGAATGCATACAATTGTGAGGTGTGGCAAATTGGTAGGACACTGAGGAGTGTGGTAGGGGGATCTGGTAATACAGATGGATAATTCCCTGAAAGTGGTGTCACAGGTGGATAAGGTTGTCAGGAGAACTTTTGGCATAAAATCTAAGTATTGAGTTTAGGAGTAAGGATGTTATGGTAAAGTTGTATAAGACATTGGTGAGGCCAAATTTGCAGTATTGTGTGCAGTTTTGGTAACTTAGCTGCAGGAAATATATCAATAAGATAGGAGTGCAAAGAAGATTTACTAGGATGTTTCCTGGACGTCAGGAACTGAGTTATAGGGAAAAGTTAAACTTTATTCCTTGGAGATTTGATGGAAGTATTTAAATTTATGAGGGGGATAGACAAAATGCATGGAGATAAGTGTTTCCCTCTGAAGGTAGATGAGATACCAACCAGAGAACGTGGGTTAAGGGTTTAAGGGGAAAAGTTTAGGGGGAAACATGAGGGTGAACTTCACACAGAGTGTTGGGAGTATGGAATGAGCTGCCAGTTGAAGTGGTGAATGTGGGGTCAAATTTAACATTCAAGAAGAATTTGGACAGGTACATGGATGGGAGCAGTATGGAGGGCTATGGACTGGGTGCAGATCAGTGGGATTAGGCAAAAAAAAGGTTTAGCGCAGTCTAGAAGGGCTGCAATGTTTTTGTGCTGCAATGTTCTATCATACTTAGGAGGTCAACTTTGAGTGGTCTCTTGTTGGCTTTTGTTTTAAATCACCTGTTGTTTCAAACATCAGCTCCCCATGGTATTTTTATTTGCTCCTACAATTATTGCTCCAAAATAAAATTGGTCAATTGTTTTCCCAAATCGTCACCCATAACCACCCGAACTTTGTCTGTCAGCTATGCAGACACCCCAATCCGTGTTTCCCAACTTAAAACTTCTCCTGCTTCAAAATCTCTTTTTGGTCGCAGTGAGGTCAGTCCCTAATCTAACAAGCACATTCACCCATCCATGGGCCTCATAGTTGGGCGCAATCCGAAGGGCTATTCTACGGAATATTCCAATTGGAGGAGCAGAGCTGTTTTGATCATAGAATGGCAGTTACAAAGATCTTGTTATTGGCCAAGTCTGACAGATTAAGATGCTGATTTAACTATATGTTAGAGTTGGCCATTGTGAGAACAATTAGTGTATATTTTGATTGTAAACAATAAATCCAATTTTCTATGCCTTAACACAATTAATCGTGCTCCTGAAACTTGGGGGAAATAACTGCTTATATACCACAGCTCTACTCTTGAGGCCTGTCTTAATTTCCCTGTTCCCATATTAGCACAATCCACATTCCTTTTTACTAGTTATAGTCCTCGTCATTTAAAAAAAAATCTCGCCACAGAACTCAACATGCCAGCTGCTCAGTTAATGTGTATCTCTTCTGAAATGGTAATCTAATGCTGGATATTCAACCAAGTAATTTTGATCAGTGATGAGATTGTCTATGCCAACACTAGTTCATGTGCTAATTGTTCAATAATTGGAAAAACATTGCACATATGAAACCAGTGTTTTCTGATTTGTCGCATCATTGTAATTGAACGCTGCAAAAACTAAACTTGCTACTATTGCTGTGACTACATTTATTTTAATTAACAAAGTCTGATTTTCTGTCCACGGGTAGCTGAGGAGTATTTAGTATTGGTTGCATGATTTTCTGTGACAGGTGGGTGAAAGAGGCAGCTGTTCGAGGATGAGTATTCAACATTTTCTGCTGTGAACAAATGTGGAACAGAAATAGGTCCTGACAAAAATGAGCTTGTAAACTTTTTCTGCTGTCAACACTTTGACTTGTTTAGATGCACTCAATTGCTATTGAATTTTAGTTTCAAATGTCCAGCATCACTTCTGTTCAATGCCTGTTCACACATTCAGAAGCAATGTCCATCTATACTTGTTACCACGTGGTTGTGCGGACATTGAGATTCTGCTTTCCTAGCTCCTAAAGTCTACCTGCAGTTGCTCATTTCTCCGATTTATATTACAGTACAAGTTCTGCACAGTCTCTGCTCAGTGAGCTCCTCAGCTATTCAAACACCATTCTGAGCCACAGAAGCAACCATCTGTCACCCAAAATATTAATTTCCCCCATCTCTACACTTCTATTCAAATGTATTTGGGCCATTTGTTTTGCCATCCTTCTGACTCCAGCTACAAATACCCAAAAAGAACCATTTTTTTTCCAAAATTCAAAAAGAACCTCTTTTAATGAACAACAGAAACTCACGAGCCTGTGAGACTACCTGCTTGGAACTACCTGCCTGCCAATCATAGATTCCCCCTCGTCTGCACACTCTTAAACTGTGGTGTGACCACTGCCCTAAACATACTATCCACAAGATCCTCAGAATTGAAAATGAACCACAAAGATTCCAGCAGTACTTTACACCAATCACGGGATGCACAGTTCACTTGGCTGGGCTGTTCTAATGATGGTTCATTTCCACCAATAAATTGAGATTTTTCAGACAATATTCACCAACTTGCCTGCATATGTGTCTCGAGCAAACTGCTGTCATTATTTTAAACTGATGCCAAGGTTGATAATAGGTGGCACAGGTTTAAATGGCCAGAATAGCCATTGTGTTCCTGAAACTTGGGGAAAATAACTGCTGTAAATAAAACAGTTGCAGTTGCAAAATTTTGGGAGCTACATGGGTGATAAAGTTTTCACAAAATACCAACATGGTTGCTGATTAACCAGGTAAATCACAGTTGAGTGGGAAAAGCTCCTGAGTGCAGTATCCCCCTGGTAAGTTTTATCCCTTCCCAGGAGGGTTGGTAGTGTGAAAGGGGCTCTCACTAGCAAGCTTTCCCAGTTTTTCCTCATTTAAATGTTCGATGGTTTGTAATTAGTTATTCAAATTTTTCAAACTTTGTTCCTACAACTTTGACATTAACATTTCATTTTCTTGTACAGTGGTAGCAGCTGTGGTGCACTGGTCTTACACAAAAGCAATTTAGATGAAGACATCCAAGAAGTTTGTTCTCTGCCGGATCGCAGTGTTTTTCTTTTCAAATGTAGCCATGGGTATCAGTTAGCAGAATTAGTTTGCAGCTGTTGGTGGGAGTGTTTCCATTGAAGGCCACCATGTGAGGTGAGCCTTAGAAGTGTTCTTTATACATTCAGTGGTGGTACTGTGAGGAAGAGTTGTGGTCCATCTGATTTTTCTCAACACTTTCACCCAAAGTTCTATGGAGACAAAGGAAGTCTTGGTTCAGTGTAAGTTGTTTGTTTTTCCTTCAGGCCATCTCTGAACTTTAGGCATAATTTAAATTCTGTTTTAAGCAATGTATATTTTTATTTGTTCATTTAAGAGTTTGGTAGAAAGTATGTGATAGTTTGATTTGCAAGCACTGAACAACAAATTACCAGGTATTCTCTAACCCATCTTTATAAATTGCTAACACTCTCAAACATTTTTTTAATTTATGACACTTCAAGCCCACCAGTCAATGAGATTATTTGCTGATCTGTGACCTTGTTCTAAATCCTGTGCACTGCACCCCTCCATTCCTCTGTCAGATTTAAAATTAACAGCTGACTTGAATTAATTGCAAATTACAGAACAGATTTGCAGATGTTCAGATACTTTGTGTGGAAGCATTTCTTAATTAATGAAAAGCCAGGCTTTTTTTTTTAAAGGTTATCTATTTTCTCTCATTCTAATCTCTCTAACTCGCAATTGTATTACTTATCCTGTCAGGTCCTTGTGCTTTTTGAAAACTTTAAATGAAAATAATGAAGATGTATGTATATTTCAGTGCGACACCTTGTATCCCCACAAATCAAATTCAAATACATTAGTTCATCATGAGGCCTAAAAATCAACAGAAGTTTTTTAAGGTTTAAGCAGAATTTTGAGCAATTATGCTCCAGTCTCCTTCAGTACTTTATTGGTCTTTCACTGTTTGAGCCCCAATGTACTGTGAAAAATCAACTGTTCAAAATTTGGCTCACTGGATATTTAATAACATTATAAACATTTATTTACAACACAATCCTATTACTGAGTTAACTCTAAACTACAGATCTATTGATTTTAAAGGGGAGTGAAAACAGATTTATTTCTTTGGTATTCATGAGCCCAGATGGGTTTTATGGGCAATCCTTTTTTTTAATATAATCAGCAGAACTGCTCTGAATTTTAGTATAGAGTACATTTCTTGTAACCCCTGGTGGGATTTAAGCATATCCGGATTAATAGGATCGGCCTTGGATTTAATTCAGTTACATAATTATTGCACTATTTAGCACCAAAGTATAAAGGTAGAGGTTCCATTTATCACGTAATACTACATTTAGAATGTAAGTACATGAAATTCTTTAACTTTTGTCTACTGTAAGGCAGACAGTCACCACTTTATCCAGCGCCCCTCACAGAAACTTGCAGCACCTGGTGTCCCGAGGCAGTCTCCTCTCAAAGTACTGACCTGAGCCTGTTTAAGATTCAAGATGCAATTTATTGCCATAGTAATAAAGCAGTATATTATATGATTTTTTTTTTTTGTTGCCTGCTGCGAGGCAGACAGATTCGCCACTGGCAGAAATTGCCGAAGCGCCTCTCTCTTCCAGTTCTTAGTCAGAGAGAGGTGGAGAAACAAAAGTGAGATTTGCCTCCAGCCACAGTCCAGTTCAAACCATTGGCAACCTGAGCTTCAGATCCGTACCCTTCAGGAACCCTTCAGTGCCCTCGGCACTTCTTTATATCCTAATTCTGATACCTGGTATCCCTCCAGCCAGTCTCCAACGGTCAGCAACCCAGCATGAGTCTCCCGACAGCAGTCTCCAGCAGTTCACTGCTTCCATGGGGTCCTCGCCTCGTGTCGCCAGCAGCATGCGCTGGTCCTTCAGCCACAGAGCGCCCACACTGGTCCGCCGCTGTGGTCACAGTCCCCACAGGCCATCTTCCTTTCAGATGGTGCGTGATCTTCCCGTCCTCTGGTGCTCTGCTCTGGTCTTCCGCTTCCCCAGAGTCTGCAGCCCCTTGTGGTTGCTGCAGGTTAATAAGCACCATTATCTTGGGTGCAGACCCGCAGTCGCGGGATTTCAACTAAAACCACAGTCGGCTTCCTCAACGGCCCTGCAATCTTCCTCCTTAGCTTCCAAGCTCAGACAATCTTGGGCGTATTCAGGCTATTTGGTGCTGTGAGCAAGAAAGGAATCAATATAGCAAGGAGTCAACAAAATGGAAGAAATGGGAAAACTATATTTGATAGATTTTATAATACACACACACACACACACACACACACACACACACACACACACACACACACACACACACACACACACACACACACACACACACAAACTTTTGGTTCTTTAGTCTTTAAGCAAAATAAATGTTTTTGAATTTTAATGTAACAGAAAACATGGAGAAAAATGTTTTCTCTAAAAATAGTTAATTGAGGAATGCTTTTCTTTCTTTCTTTCAGATATTCAAGAATTCTATGAAGTAACATTACTCAATGCACACACCAGTTTTGAACAGAAGACTGCTGAAGTTTATCAAGCCGTAGAACAATGGGAAGAAAAAAATTCTCCAACAGTAGTCACCCTGAAGAAAGTTTCAGAGGTAAGGCAAATTTATCATGCTTAGTGAACTTTCATAAATAGTGCTCAAACTTTCCCTCAAATTTATTCATAAAATTCAAACTTTTTAGAAGTAGAATGAGATCACAGCATGTATAGTACAAATGTATTTCTTCAGTGAAATATATATGCTAATGTGAACTCTCTCATTAATGCTGTTAATATCTTGATCTCCCTCTCTAAATCTCCATCAATAAAACAAATAGCCTTTAATTTATATTCATGCATTTTTAAAAAAAAATGTGACTTTAATATCATGGGAAACAATTGTATTAATTTGATTGTATTTATTTGTGACTATGATGGCTAAGTTCTATTTCTTGGCCCACTGAAGTAGCAATGTCCTTAATAGGACAGTTTGTTGTGTGACATGGAGAGAAACTTGCAACTAATGGTGCCTCCATTTGTCTGATGACCTAGGATCTCTGATTTATCACACTCCATCAATGAAAATTATGCTATGACCTGCAAATCTGGGTTTCCTTTTCTATAATCTTTCCTCCTTTTAAGATGCAATTTCATTAGAAAATGCTCCATAATACTTCATTGGTGTATAATTATTTTATTGCATATAGGTTATTATTGAACATTAGATTTTTGTTATGATAACTTTAAACAGTTAGCTATTAATTGTGCAAACTCTGGAATAATTTATTCAGATTAGGCTAGTAAAGCAATGGCAGTCAACATGGCATTGGTTTGTTTTTTTAAAAATTTTTAACATTGACTTTTAAAAAAATTGTGCCTAGTGCATAGGCAAGTGTAATACTTGCAAGGGCAATCCTTTTGAAGCATTGATACAAATGGTAGAGGTCCTGCAAAGTAAGTAATATTAAATTATATTTAATTTATATGCACATAATATACATTTGGATTGGTATCATCATTTAGAAATAATACATGGACGTATTCCAATCTTATAGTGAATAGTAAAAAGAAAAGGGAAAAAATGGTTGATCCACCAACCAAGGTTGAAATTGGTATTCAAGCAGACTTGAAATTGCGTAATGGCCTCCGGAGATCTGACGAAACATGCCCATTTACTGAATCCCAGCACCTTGATCATTTCAATTATGAAAGTAAGCTATAAAGCTATGGACCCCAAGTTTTATAGAAAAATACCTTAATCTTCCTAACATTATCTGATTTTTTTTTTTCAAACTTGGAAAGGACATAATATCCAGTAACCATTGTCTATGGGTGGATGGAAAGACTTCTTTCCATTTAAGCAATGTTCCTCTTCTCACCTGTAATGTAAAAAATGCTAAGACATGTTTTTGGTTAGACGTTAAATATACATTTATATCACTGGAGAAGCAAAGCATTGCAATCAATGGATATGGTTCCAGATTGATCCCAAAAATGGTTAAAAATGTTCTGAAAATAGCTGTCCAATTTTCTGTTAAATTGGGATAAAACTAAAACATACGTATCAAAGAGGTATCAAATCTTTTACATTTGTCACACAATCTGCATAGATTTGAGCAAGTTTAACTTTAGAAAAATGCACTCTATGCACCAGTTTAATTTGAAATAAATTGTGCCTAGTGCATAGGGATGAGTCAAAATTGAAATCCAATTTTTCATGATCTTTTTATCCAATTTTAATGATTTTGTTATCCAACAAAATTTTGCATCTTTAGAAAGATTGATGATGATATTTAATCTGCCAAATAGACACTTTTAGATATTATCAAATTAGACATTTTATTAGTTCTAAACTTTCAGTATTTCCATATCTTTTGGATCCGAATTTCATAGACTAACTTTTTGAATTTCAATTCTTGAATTACAAGTGGTCTGGTTTGCAGATGATGCATAGATGAGGAGCAGGTAGTGTTGAGGAAAGAATGAGGCTGCAAGAGGACTTGCACTGATTTGGAGAATGGGCAGAGAAGTGGCAAATTAAATATAATGGCAGGAAGTGTAAGGTAATGTACATCAGTATAAGAAATAAATAGGCAGACTATTTTGTAAATGGGAAGAAAATTGAAAATTCCCAGATGCAAAGGGACCTGGTAGCCTTCATGCAGGATTCCCTGACGGTAAACTTGCAGGTTGAGTCAACAGTGAAGAAAGCAAATGCAATGATGGCATTGATTTCAAGAGGAATTGAATACTAGAGCAGCGATGTGATGCTGAGCATTTGAGCCACAAATGAGAACTCAGTTGGAGAATTGTGAGCATTTTTGGGCTTTTCAAGGATGTATGGACATAAGGTTTCAGATGAAGTTAGAACATAGAACACTATAAGCATAGTACAGGCCCTTTGGCCCTCAATGTTGTGCTGACCCATATATTCCTTTTATATATTTAAAAAAAAAGAGTTCTAAACCTTCCCGACCCCTTAACCCTCTTTTTATTCCATCTATGTGCCTGTTTGAGTCTCTTAAATACACCAAATATTTCAGTCTCCTCCACTATCCTTGGCAAGGCATTCTAGGCACCCACAACTTTATGTAGAAAAAACTGTGGTGTCTCCCGTAAACTTCCCCCTTTCCACTTTGTACAAACAGATGGTCCCTGACTTATGACCGTAATTTGGACCGGCGAACTGATTGTAACTTGGATTGGTCATAAGTCAGGTTCGCCCAGCATGCACGATTAAATGAAACAATAAAAAAATTTTTAATAAGATTTTTAACCAAAGAATTTTTAATGAAGAATGTAAAGTTATGTACAGTATCTTTAATGAAGATACTCCCCAATCCCCATATGAACGTTTGGTATGTAATAGTCATTGTACTTGGGCATTGGGCTGCTGCAGGGAGTGGGGACCACTGTATACAGTACTTTTAATATAAAATATGTACTTGTACAGTAGTGTTAATAAAGATTTTAAAGATATTTGGTCGTATGTGTGGGTGGATGTAACTTGAGAAATTTGGAAATAGGATGACCTGTATGTCCTCTGGTGTTTGCTATTCCTGCCCTGGGAAAAAAGTGCTGACTGTCCACCCCATTGATGTCTCTCATAATCTTGTAGACCTCTATCAAGTCTTCTCTCATCCTCTGTGCTCCAAAGAGAAAAGCTCCATCACTGCTAACCTTGGCTCCTAAGACATTTTCTAATCCAGGCAATATCCTGGTAAACCTCTCCATATATTCCACATCTCTCCTATAATAAGGTGACCAGAAATGAACACAATACTTTGAGTGTGGTTTCACCCAAGATTTGTAGAGTTGCAACATGGCCTCTCAACTCTTGAACTCAATCCCCTTATTAACGAAGCCCAACATCCCATAATTATTCTATCAACCTGTGCAGTGATCTTGAAGGATATATGAATTTGGACCCCAAGGTCTCTGTTTTTCCATACCCTTAAGTAACCGACCATTAACTCTGTACTCAGCCTTCTGGTTTGTCCTTCCAAATTGAATAATCTCACACTTTTTTAGGATTGAACTCCATCTGCCACTTTTCTGCCCAACTCTGCATCCTGTCTATATTCCTTTTCTGTAACCTATAACAACCTTTAGTACCATCCACAACTCCTCCATTTTTGTATAATATGCAAACTTACTGACCCATCCTTCTTCCTCTTCATCTAGGTCATTTATAAAGAACACAAAGTGCAGGAATCCCAGAACAGATCTTTGCAGAACTCCACTAGTCACTAACCTCAAGATTAAATTCTTTTCTTCCACTACTATTCTCTGCTTTCAACATGCAAACCAATTTTGTTTCTCCACCCAGCCAAGTTTCCACTGATCCCATACCTCAATACTTTCTGAATGATTCTCTCACGGGGACCTTGTCAAATGCTTTACTAAAATTCATATAGGCCACATCTAGTTACTGATTTAAAAAAAAAACTATAACCAATATAATTTCTAAACCCAACCTTTTATATGAGTGATTA
Organism: Narcine bancroftii; assembly: GCF_036971445.1. Classification (NCBI taxonomy): domain Eukaryota; kingdom Metazoa; phylum Chordata; class Chondrichthyes; order Torpediniformes; family Narcinidae; genus Narcine; species Narcine bancroftii. The sequence goes on from NC_091475.1 coordinate 156,180,287, forward strand.
CAAGCAATGTCAGTGTCAATTACTGATTTTGATATTAATAGGTTCAAAAAAAGAAGAGAGAAAATTAATAAATAATAAAATTTATTGATCTATAAATTTTGGAAATAATTGAAAAAAGAGCCCCAAAGAGTGAAAAATGTAATACTCGTTTTAGTAGTTGAACACCTAATTTTTCTCTTGAGAAAAGGATGTCATCAAATCCAATAACCATTTTAGGTGGTGGAAGTCCACGGTAGGATTTCTCCATTGTATTTCATGTATGGCTCCCATATTTGTTCGACTATTGTGATGTTATTTCTTAAATTATATGTTATCTTTTCTAATGGAATACATTTATTCATTTCTATGTACCATTGTTGTATTCTCAAGTTGTCTTCTAATTTTCAAGTTGACATAATACATTTTTTTGCTACAGCTAGGGCTATCATAACAAATCTTTTTTGTGCTCCATCCAAATCTAAAATGATAGAAGGAGAAGACAACGAAAAGAACTGACTCAGTAAAATTTCTTGTTTATTTTTATTAAGTGACAACATTGTTTAATCAGTTTAATGTATCTTATAGATTGAACTTCAAATAAATGGGAAAGGGGGTGAGGGAGGGAGGGAGGGAAGGGAGGGGGGAAAAGGGGGAGAAAATGACACTATATATTCAAGAGAAAAATTGTCTGTATGTATCTTGGAAAATATGGTTTATAGTGTGAAAAATAAAAAAAAAATTAAAAAAAAAATCCAATAACCATTGTGTATTATGCTTGGGAGGGAGAGCATCTTTCCATCGCAGCAAAATGAGCCTTCTAGCAATCAGGAAAGCAGAAGCAACTACATAGGATTGAGATGGAGTCAATTTGGACATTCTAATTGATTAACAAAGATGTGCAGATCTTTGTAGAGATTGTATGAGTAATGCAATAAATGTAAGGTATAGATTAATTCAGTATAATTTTTTACATCAGTTACATCTTGCATCACTGAAATTGAATAGATTGAAATCAAATTTATCAAACCAATGTTTTTGGGTGGTGAAGATGTAGGAACATTTTGCATTCAACTTGTTCCAAAAAAAATTCCCTAAATTCACCCAAAAAGGTGAGGATGAGACCAAGTTACAGGTGTCATATTTCCACAAAATCCAGATTTATTTTTATTGGGAAATGTTGAAGGAGCAAGACCTAAATTATGTATGTAATTTTTATTTTGTTTTCTTTTAGAACATGTATTACTATATTAAAACTTGATTTCTATACATGTACCCTGTAGTAAAATATTTAAAAAAATTAAGTTCATTGGTCCACTCACTCCAAAAATAGCAATAAAAGGCTCGGAGTCGAATTTATCAAGAATTAAAAATAGTGTGCTAAATCCCTCCTTCCAGTCGTTAAAAAGGGAGGGACGTAACCTAAACGCATGATATAAAGTAGCTTCCTGAGTTGAACACATCACATTTAGAGGATATGATGGGATAAAATTTAGTTAATTGAACTTTGAAATAATGGGCCCGATGGACTTTTTAAAATTGCAATAAGGAATGCCTAGCACAGAGGATGAATGTATATTTTTCAAAATTGAATCCCATGTATCTTCAAGAAACAGTTGTTTAAAGTCATGTTCCCAATCTTAATGTTAGATAAGGAGCTATCACTAGATCTTCGAAATAGTTCATAAAGGACAAATTAAACGACCTAATCATCAATTTTTGCGCCATTTACAGATTAGGAGTTTAGGAGGCTTCCCCAAGACTTAGATTTTAATCTTATCAGGGAGTTATATAATTTTATCCTGTTCTATTCTGACCTCACCCTGATCAAGATCCTTTTCTCTTGTGAATACTGAAGCAAATGGGCTTAATGTGGTGGCATATTAAATGTTTTTTTGAGGAATTGTAAGCAATTATTGATGTAGTTTTATCTACTTTATTTTGGCTTGTATACTGTATGTATGCTTTTATGTTAAACTCCATACAAATATTTTAAGAAGAAAAGAATACTAAAGCAAAGTATTCATTTAGGGCCTCCCCAACCTCCTCCCACCTCCAGGCATATGTTGCCTCCTTTATCTTTTGGTGGCCCTACCTTCTTTCTCATCATCCTTCTTCACAAGTGCATAGAATGACTTGGGGTTCTCTTTAATGCTATATGCCAAAGCCTTCTCCGGACTCCTTTCAGTTCAAGTTTTTTCTTAAGCTCCTTCCTGGCTAACATATACTTGAGCTCTTCCTGTTTCACACTTGCTTCTTCCTCTTGACCAGCTGCCTCACTGTCAACCATGGTTCCCCTTTCCTACCATTTTTCTCTGACCCAGTGGAACAAACTATCCTGAACCCAGCACAAGGCATCCCTAACTACTTCCACTTTAGTTCTGTGTTTTCACCCTTGGACATCTGTTTCCAATTCACTCTCACTAGTTACAGCCTCATCCCATCGTAATTAACCCTTCCCCAATTCAACATTTTTCCCATTTTGTCTGCTTTTATATTTATCCATGGCAATGCTGAAGCTCAGGGAGTTGTGGTCACTTTCACAAAAATGCTCACTCACTGAGAGGTCCGCCACCTGACCAAGTTCATTACCCAGAATTGGATCCAGTATGGCCTCTCCTCTCGTTGGCTGGTCCACCAACTGTCTCAGGAATCCTTCTTGAACACATCTGACAAATTTAGTGCCATCTATCCATCTTACAGTCAGGAGATTCCAGTCAATATTCTGTAAGTTGAAGTCTTCCATAACAACGACCCCGTATTTCCTGCACCATTCTAAAATCTGCCTGCTCATCTGCTTTGCGGTGTCCTGAGGGCAATTTGGGGGCCTATAGACTACTCGTACAGTGATTGCTCCTTTCCTATTTCTGACTTCCACCCACACTGTCTCAGTAGATGCTCCCTCAGCAGCGTCCTCCCTTTCTATAGCTGTGATACTGTCCCTGCTCTCATCTCCCATCCTATTCCTTTTTAAAACACCTAAACTCCGGTACCTGCATCCTTCCCATCCTTGAGCCAAATTTCAGTAAAGGCCACAACATTTTAGTTCCACATACTGATCCATACTCTGTTCATCCCCTTTATTCTTAACACTAGTGTTGAAATAGATATATTTCAAACCCTCTACTTGACTTTCCTCACAAACCCAGAACACATAGCATTATGCTTTTGAAGTTGTACCCTATCCTGTGCACTCACATTCTGGTTTTCATCCCCCCCCCCCACCCCCCCCAACTAGTTTAAACCTTCCACAAAAGTTCAAGCAAACCTGCCCAGCAGGATATTGGTTCCTTTCCAGTTTGGGTCCTTTTTGTGCAGGTCAGACCTTCCTCAGAAGAAATCCTAATGATTCACAAATCTGAACCCCTGCACCAACTCTTAGCCACACATTTATCTGCCACAGCTTCGTATTCCTTCCCTTTCTGATCCAAGATTACATCCTTGAGGACCTGCTTTTTAACTTTAACTAATTCCCTATACTCTTTCATCAGATCCTCAGTCCTACTTCTATCTGTCATTGGTCCCTCTTCCAGGAATGAAAGGGTTATCATATGAAAAACATTTGACAGCTCTTGGCCTGTACTCATGGGAATTTAGGAGAATGAGCAGGGATCTCAATGAAATATTTCCAATGTTGCAAGGCCTGGACGGAGGAGATGTGGCAAAGTTGTTTCCCTTGGTGGAAGAGTCAAGGGCAAGGGCACAACTTCAGGATTCAAGGAGGTCTGCTTATAACAGGGTTGCAAGGGAATTTCTTTCACCAGAGCATGGTGAATCTGTATAATTTGTTGCCACAGGTGGCTGTGGAGGCAAAGTCATTGGGTGTATTTAAGGAAGAGAATGATAGTTTCTTGATTAGTCAGGGCATCAAAGGTTATGGTACGAAGACTGGGCAATGGTGCTGAGTGGGAAAATAGATCAGCTCATAATTGAATAGCAAGACAGACTTGATGGGCTGAATAGCCAATTGCTGCCCTGATATCTTGTGTCTGATGATGAACTGAGTTTTTGAGAAAGGTTTCCAGTATCCTTGCCATAATTTTTGTTGGCATCAAATGTCTTTTCAATAGAGCCACCAGATGGAGCTATAAACAGAAACTATCTGTGCTGATCATCAATTAATAAACCTTTAAAATCCCATTTATTAAGTCAAACAACACTTTTGTTTGTAGAAACAGACCTTTATTTGCTCACTTTCTGATTCCCCCAATGATCACTGGATCATGCGCTTATGGTTTTCCCTTCCTAACATCCACAATCAGCTCCTTATTTTTGTTGATAGTGAGTGAGTTATTAATTTAAATAATCCTGCACTAAGCTCAATTTATTCATGGATATCTTCAACACCACACTCCAGCAGTGCGTGGTACCCTCTGGTTTCAAAGGCCTCAATCGTACTGGTGCCCAAAAGTGTGATAACCTGCCTAAAAACTACCGACAAGTGGTATTCACATCCACAATGAAGGTGTTTTGTGAGACTGGTGTGGAAATGTATCTGCTCCTGTCTGAGTGGTGACATGGTCCATTCCAATTTGTCTACTGTGGCAACATCTCACTGGCTCTACATAAAGCCCTGGAGCACCTGGTTAGCAAAGATGCACACAGCAGCATGTTCCTTATCGATTACAGTTTGGGATTCAACTTCATCCTGTCATAACTTATCAGCAAACTCCAAGACCTGGGCCTCAGTACCCTACTGTGTAATTGGATCCTGGATTTCCTCACCTCAAAGATTTTTCCTCAATCTTTATTAGTACAGGGACATCACCTCCTGCTCCACTTGTGGCTCGGTACAACACACATCTACAAGTTTGCTGACGATGGTGGGCTGGATAAAAAGTGGTAATGACTCAGTGTACAGGAGGGAGATTGAAAACTTGCCTCTATGGTGTACGAACAACAACCTCACTCACTATCAACAAAAATAAGGAGCTGATTGTGGATGTTAGGAAGGGAAAACCATAAGCGCATGATCCAGTGATCATTGGGGGAATCAGAAAGTGAGCAAATTTAAATTCTTGGGAGTCACTATCTTGGAGGATATTTCCTGGACCCAACACGCTAATGTCACTGAAGAAAACACATCAGTGCTGCTTCTTCCTCAGGAGTTTGCAGGGCTTTGTTATGACATTAGAAACAGTGGCAAATTTCTACAGATCTCTCATGGAAAGTGTGCTGACCAGCTGCAGTATGGCCTGGTATGGAGGCACCAATACCTCTGAATGGAAAACCCTGTAAAAGGTAGTGGACCCAGCCCAGTATTAGGCAAAGCTCTCCCCACCATTGAGAACATCTACGTGAAAACCTGCCGTATAGAGCAGCAGCAAATATCAAGGTTCCACACACTTTTTTCTCTCACTGCCAACAGGAAAGAGGTATAGGTGTCACAAGACTTGTATCACCAGGTTCAGGAACAGTTGCTACCCTTCAACCATCAGACTCCTAAAGAACAATCAGAGGGTTATTTAAAGATTATTGCTTTGCATATTATTTATCACAGAATATTTATTATTTTCTGCGTTGCATAGTCAGTTTGTTTATATTCTTATTTATTGTATTTAAACCTCTTGAAAATGGTCTTAGGAGTGCACCATCTCCCATAATATTTTGGGCACACCTGTCTTGTATGCCCAATCTGCAGATCAGCATCCATTGCCTTGGAACCCATGAAATAGGAGTGAAAGCAAGACCCTATCCCAAAGGACTGCCAAAGTGAAAGCCACATTTATCACCAAGACATTACTGGTGGCCTTCCTTAGGGGGCAACACAAGTGTACAAGGTAGTTTAAAAGATGGTGTATGGCATTGCTTGCCTTCATCATTTGGGCCATTGAGTACTAGAGAAACATGAACATCTGCAGATGCTGTGACTGGTGGAAAAACACAAATGCTGAAAGAACTCAACAGGTCTCACAGCCTCCATTGGAGGAAAAGATGTATGACTGGTGTCTTTGGGCCTGAGGTCTTTTTCGAAGTGCTGAACTTCTGGCTTCTGTGTTCCTGTCTGAAGATAGCAGTGAGAAGTGATTATGATGGGATGGGATCATTTCATGATGTTGGCTGTTTTCTTGAAGTATCATCTCACATAGATGTTTTCAGTGGATGAGCTTGTTGGTCCCCTTGATGGAAATGGTTAGGTTTGCCATTGTGCTGCTTTCTTAGTTCTTGAACACCTGAGTTTCCAAACCAGTCAGAGTACTTCCTGTGGAAGTTCTCAGAATTTGATGACATGCTAAATCTCAAACTTTTTAGAAAATAGAGGCAATGGTGTCTTCATGGTTTCTTTATCAACTTAAATCAGCTGCCAAGAAGCTTATGTGATTAAAGTGTCATTCATAACATTAGATTATTAGATTCCACACCCAATGATTCATCCTTACCTGCAGCTTTTCAAATTTGCTCCAAGGGCACAATAGCATGCCCAGAGTTTACTGTTGGGATATCATCGTTTGGCATTTATTGATGACCAGGGCTTGGATATACTGTATATCACATCATCTCAAAATTTGTCGAGGCTCAGAAACGTGCAGAGGCTGGGAACTGACAGCAGGTGAATATAGACTGATGCAATGGGCTGAAAAATGTGAAAATAAATATGAAATATAGAGAGTTGTAGAACCATATAGCAGGGAAAAGAACTTTTAGCCCAACGTGCATGCCATTGAGCCTGCATTTGATATTGTGCAACATCTCCTCTAACGACTTAGAAAGTAGAGGTGCCTTCTTCATGAGTTTTTCTATATTCCCCAAAGCCCTTCCTATCCATATAATCTGTCTCTATGTCTTTGTCTATTGTGATTTGAGAAGTGATGCTTCGAAAGAATGAAGAGTCCATTTGATCTAAATGGTGCAATTTTAAAAACAGTGTGCATGAAACAAAGAGCCCTAGTGATGACTGTTCACATTTTTAAAAGTGGCATGATTTTTGTGTTTTTAAAAATATGGTAATGCCAAAACTAAGTAGTGGTGCAGCAGCTCGGGTAAAACACTGACCCATCCTCAGTTGCTCCATTGTATTCAGTTCTGAGAAGCACTTTAGGACTAAGATCTGTCCTGAGGAAGGAGCAGAAAAGATTAAACTGAATGGTAATAGGTACCTATAGTCTTATATGGGGAAGCTGGTCTTAGTTTTCTCAGGCCAGGAAATGTTTGGGGCCTTATGATAGGTGTTCCAACTTGTGTAGTATTTTATTTAAAAAGTGAATAGGCATAGAAAGCTAGTTACTAGAAGGAACACAAATAATTGCAAAAGGAGCCAGATTGTGCTGTTTGGATTTTGTTAAAGAATTAATAAAGAACTGAATTATGTAGTATTCTTTCCACAGTAAGACCCCGGTATCCGGCACCTATGGGATTGGTAGATGCCAATTAAGTTATTTGCTGGTTGCTTGAGATTGCATGTTGCATAATTGGGTGCCAATTTTAAACTTTAGTTTTTAACCTGTTTATTTTCTGTAATTTTATTTTGCCAGTTGCTTGAGACTGCAGTTGCTGGAATTCTGGATAACCGGTTTACTGTACATGCTTCTTTGTCTCTGTGTAAGTCAAAGTCAAAATGCTAAGATGGCTAACTGGGGATTTACAGTGACAATAAGCCAAAGTGAAAAAGGTGTATATGTAGTGGTAGCTACTGGGCGAAGTGAAATGAGGAGACTACAAACTCTAAGTCACCGGCACTTCCAACAGTTATTTTGAAAAGCCGCGCTGAGCCTTGTAAGGTGGCCTGTAAGTCCCGTCCACATGCAGGCGGTAAGGTCATGGTGCAGCCGAGTGTGCGGCCTGCTTGCTCTTAGAAGATGACGCACACAGTGGTACCTTCTTGACAGCCGTGGCTGTAACAATGCAGAGCCAGTTGGCCTGCGTTCTGATGTGCGCTGCCACATAACCCCCCCCCCACCCCCCACAGAATTGGTGCTAGTATTCTGTTACCCCTGAGTGCAGTGGGGCCAGACCCTTGGGAGGTCATCCCTGGTGCTTCGGTTGCACTGGCATGACTGGCTCACTGAGGTCGAGGTGTGAGGGCTTCAGCTGGTCAGCTGTGAACAGTTGCTCTCTACCCCCCAGTGTTCAGCGTGAAAGTTTTGCCTGTGCTGCAGAGGACTTTGTATTGGCGGAGGGGGGTGGAATGTGGTCCGCGGTGGATAAAAACAAAGTCTGTGGTTAATAAGTCTTGAGGAATGGATGAGGGTCAGTGTCCGTGGTGTGAGGGTGGTGGGGTGTGAAGGAGGCTAACCTGTCCCGTAGTTTTTGCAATGCTGCTCTCCCCTCGGCATCTGAGTCTCTTGACAGTGGGAAGAATTTACTTGGCAGGATTAATGGTGCACCGTACACTATTTCCTCGGAGGAGGCCTGCAGGTCCTCTTTGGATGCAGTTTAGATGCCCAGGAGGATCCAGGGGAGCTCATCCACCCAACTGGGGCCAGTTAAAGAGAGCTGACTTCAGGTGGCAGTGGAAGTGTTCGAGGCCATTTGATTACGGGTGGTAGGTGGCAGTGTGATGCAGCTTAATAGCCAGGAGGGTTGCTAGCTGTGTCCACTGTGCCAGTGTAACTGTGCCCCTCTGTCAGTGGTAATATGAGCTGGTATCCCGAACCTCTTAATCTAATGCTTGAACAGTGCCCTGGCGCAGGAATCAGTGGAGGTGTCTTTCGGCAGGATGGCTTCTGGCCATATCCCGTTAGCAGATATCGGGAGACAGAAAGCTGGCCCATGATGTTGACATGTATGTGCTCGAACCGCCTTTTCGGAGGGTCAAACTGACGGAAGGGGGTCTTGACGTGTCGGTTGTCCTTGCAGGTCCTTGGGCAACCTGCTTCCTCAAGCCATAACATACAGACTGTTCTGCCACCATACGCATTGTGGTCTTTATGGACAAGTGGGCGAGGTCGTGGATGGGATGGAAAATGTGGCATCTCCTTTGCAGTGGCACGACTAGGTGTGGTGAGCCAGTGGAAACCTTGCACAGCAGTGTGTCAGTGTTGTCCAGCACTCTGATGTCCTCAAAGCGGAGGCAAGTGATGGCTATGTGAAAGCCTGCATTTCTGCATCCTCTTTTTGGGCTTGCGCCAGCTGGGAGTAGTCCAACCCGGGGACAAGGTTCAGGTGGTGGGTTGAGGGAGGGCGTCGGCCACATTGTCCTTACCGGAGAGGTGCCGGATGGTGGTGGTGAACTCTGATATGTATGACAGGTTGTGTTGCTGCAGCGATCCTTGACCATAGCGAAGGTGTGCATGAGGGGTTGTGGTCGGTAAAGACAGTGAATGGCTTGACCTCCAGGAAATAGCGGAAATGTTTAATGGCAAGGTGGAATGTAAAACATGCTGCATTTAAGCTCCAGAGGGTGTAGATGGCGGCTGAAAAAGGCTAGTGACTTCCACTGACTGTCAATGGACTGTTCAAGGACTCCCCCAATGGCTTTTGCTGATGCGTCAACGATGAGGGTTGTAGGCACATCTGATCTGGAGTGTACCAGCAAGGTGGCATTGCCAGGGAGTTTTTAGTTGCAGTGAAAGCTGCGTTGGCCTCCTCTGTCCAAGCTAGGATCTTGTATTTGGACAACATCATGATGAACAGGGGGCACATGATGCGTGCTGCCCCTGGGATGAAGTGGTTGTGGAAATTAACTTTTCTGGAGGCCTTTGAGGGTGTTAGGACAGGCGAACTGGCGTATGGCTGCAAATTTTTCCGATGATGGCTTTGCCCCATCTGTAGTGATGGTGTGGCCCAGGAATTGTATGGAGTCTTTCCTAAATTGGCACTTTGCCAAGTTGACAGTGAGGCCCAAGTCAGACGGGTGTGTATAGAGTCTGAGGAGATGATCTTTGTGCTTTTCTTGGTCCTTCCTGGCGATGAATATGTTATCCAGGTAGATGAACACAAAGCTCAAGTCTCTGCCCACTGTGTCCATCAAGCACTGGAAGGTTTGCACCGCATTCTTGAGGCCAAATGACGTGCAGACGAATTAGAGTCCAAATGGGATGATGGCTGTCTTTCCAATGTTGTCCGGATGGATGGGAATCTGGTGATAGCCACACACTAGATCAACCTTTGAGAAAACCTTGCCGTGCAGGTTGGCCGTGAAGTCTTGTACATGTGGGACTGGGTAGCGGTCGGGCATGGTGGAGTTGTTTAGACAGTGGTAATCTCCGCAGGGCCACCACCTGCCTGGGGACTTGGGGACCATGTGAAGGGCGGACACCCACGGACTGTCGGACCTGCGGACTGTGCCCAACTCTTGCATCCAAGAAAATTATTCTTTGGCCAGTTGCAATTTATTCTGGGGAAGCCTTTGGCGTGGAGCTAGGGGACTTGAGTCAGGATGTGGTATTGCACCCCGTACTGTGGCATAGTGTAGGTAAACTGCGGTGTGAGGATGGATGGGAATCCGTCCAGGATGCGATTGTACTAGTCTTTTGGGGTGCTCACCGTGACCATTCTTGCATTACCAGCATTGGCTACTTTAAGCTGGACGGTCTAGAATGTCTGGGTATGGACCAGATGTTTGGCCTTCACATCCACCAGCAAGCTGTGCGCTTGTAGAAAATCTGCGCCAAGGAGTGATGTGTCCACCGCGGCTAGTGTGAAATTCCACTGGAAATTTTCTCTGCTGAGTTGTATTTGGACATTGCGCATACCAAAGGTCTTGATGGCAGTGTTGTTTTCCACCTGGAGGTTGGGACCTCGTGGGCGTGTTGTGTCTCCAGGGTGGTTGGCAGGATGACAGAGTTCATATCCGTGTCAACTAGGAACCGCCGGCCACTCATGTCTGTGACATACAATAGGCTATTGGTGTGGCCTACCATCGCAGCCATTAGCAGGAGCTGGCCTGGGCGTGTTCCAAAAATGAGCAGGGCTGTCTGCATTTTTGTGCTTGTGCACCCCAGAGTTGGTGATTTAAAAACACCAGTTAGTGTTTGGTGCCTCTGCTTGTTTGCTGGGGCGCGGTGGCACTTGATTCAGGTGGGGCCCGATCTGCTGATCCAGATGGGAATGAGCCAACTGGTTCATAGCAGACTTATTTTTGTGTACCACAAAATGTCTTCTCTGGCCGTGACCTTGTATGGGTCTGAGAAATCTTCCTCCAACAGCAGTTGTATGTTGTCTGGCATCTGTTCCAGGAAAGCCTGCTCAAACATGAGACATGGCTTGTGTCCCTCTGCAAGTGCGAGCATCTCATCCATAAGGGTGGATGGTGCTGTCTCCTAAGCTGTCTAGGTGCATGAGCCTGGCAGCGTGCTGTCGTCTGGACAAGTCGAACGTGCTCAGGAGGAGTTTCTTGAGGGCTGGGTATTTCCTTCAGAGGGTCATGTATCAGGTCGTCCACCCTGGCCGCAGTCTCTTAATTTATGGAGCTGGCGACATAGTAAAACATTGTCGAGTTTGAGGTAATCTGCCCGAGGTGAAATCGCACTTCTGCTTACCTGAATCAAGTGCATGGGTGAAGTGTTCAGAAGGTTGGCAATTTCAAAGCCACTGCATTGACTGCTGCAGCATCCATGTTTAAGAGCCCAGAATTGCCTGGGCTTGTCGGGGCCGCCAATTGTAGTGGTAGCTACTAGGGGAAGTGAAATGAGGAAACTACACACTAAGTCGCTTGCACTTCCAAAGGTTTTTTTTTGAAAAGCCCATGCTGTGCCTTATAAGGCAGCCCATAAGTCCCACCCTCACGCAGGTGGTAATGTCATGGCACAACCAAGTGCACGTGTGCGGGCCACTGGATTGCGGAAGACTCACCTAGCAGTGCCATCTTGATGTGGCTGCTCCGCTATTGTGGCCGTAACAATGCGGAGCTGGTTCGTCTGTGTTCCAATGTGTGCCGCCACATATCTGCATTAAAATGTCATGATGTAGTGTAAGGCTAGGTACTGGAAAAATGAAACTTGAAAATCACCATTAAATTAGATCAATTTTTGATATGCTGCAAGAATATTGTGAACAATTATTGCAAAAACATTTTTTTTTAAAAGCTGCAACAAAGAGGAATTTTTTTAAAACAAAATGAACAATTGGATGAGGATTTGTGAGAGAGCACAGAGGGTCTTTCTCTGTCAAATTATGAAAGAAACTGGCAGATAAAACAGTAAATTAGCATTCAGAGCAAATAGTTTGTTGCAGAAAAGCACATTCCCGTCAGGTGCAAAGTAAGGTCACCCAAAGATCAAGCTCCTTGAATGACTCAAGATAAAGAATTGAAACAGAGGAAAGGAAGCTTATAATTAATGTCAAATTAGTGATTCTTTCGAGAACTAAGCTGAATAAAGAAAATATAGAGGGAATCTGTAAAGAGAACCGGGTGACTGAGAACATGAGACTACATTTACTTTCTCTTTCTCTCTATTGCTCAGTTGCCCTCTCTCAAGATTTCACAATTACAATATTTATCGCGCTGCCCATCCTCTCGCGCCGCACGTGCACACGCTCACTTGATTTTGTGAAACTGCAAGTCTTTTTTTCCTTGGAATGCAAAGGCAAGGAAGTGATGGAGTAGGTGTTCAAAATAATTAAAGCTTTTCTTGGAGTAAATAAAGAGAAATCATTTCCAGTGTCAGAAGAGATGTTAGAGATTGCTATTGGAATTATTTTCAACATGGTGAATTGTGATACGGAAAGCTCTGCCTGAAATTTTGGCAGAAGCTGAAAGCTTGTGTGGTCCACTTTTAGCCAGAATCATCCATACACAAGGTAAAGACTGTAAAACAGGCTTTAATCCACAAAGACTTCCACAGACCCAGGCTGGCTGAGGCTGCAGTAACTCTGAGTGAGCTTCGGGAGGCCGGCTCAGGCTTATATCTCGGAGGGTGATTGACACACGACTGGGAGGGGCTTGATCCCTTCAGGCCGACTGACTGATAGCCAGCCAGGTGTTGTCCTGTCCCCTTACATTCCTGCAGGTACAGGTGTTGCCCCCTGCAGTAGGCCAGTGGTACGCTCCTACAGGTACAGGTATTGCCCCCTGCAGTAGGCCGGTGGTACACTCTAACAGGTACAGGTGTTGCCCCCTGCAGTAGACTGGTGATGTACCACCACAGCTTGGTTCCTGTTTAAAACAAATAGAGAAAATATTGGAAAATGTATGGAAAAAATGAAGGGAGAATGGACTGCTTTGATATCTCGTTCAAAGTTCCTGAACAGGCACTGTGAACCAAATGTTCACTTGAGTTGTCTAAATTTAAGATCCTAAGATGTGTGGAGTTAGAGGACTTTTGAGAAACGTTCAGACCTCTGAGTGAAACTTCAGAACATGATCTGCAATCTCGGAGTATGATGGGGTAAATTGAGAACATCTGTTAATGATGACACTCAAATAATTAAAATTATATTGCTGGTAATAAAGCTGTTAAATGTTAGATCAACACTTTGTTTTAAAAGGAATTGGTAGTAGAATCATAAAATATTTAATCCAGTATTCTGAAAGAAGTGGGGCAGGTGGTTTTGCTACATATTACCCATATGTTTCATGTCAAACTGTAATAATAAATTTTAATCTTGAAATATAATACAAGATAGATTTGCCTAACTATAGCCTCAGTGATAAAGAAGATACTTGAAGCAATGTTGGAAGGACTCATGATTCTATTTGAGGAGGGACATATCTGGGGTGCTCCGTATTCTTCAGGGAAAGATGATAGCACCTTTCAAAATTGATTTGAACTAAAACAAAAAGCAGGAAGCAACAAAAAGGTCTGCTGAGTCAGACTGTTGTCAGCTTTGGGGGCATGATGGAAATTAGATGGCTAAAAATAGATAAAGAAAGCAAACAGGAATTTCACAGCTGGAGATGAAAAATACTTCAGGATTGTTATATTTATAGAAAAACTACTACAAATGAGAGTCAGTGACGTTTCTGAAAGATTGAGGAATAATGGTTCAAATAAAAGATCTTAGTCAAGTTAGCTTTATTTATCGTTTATACATGGTAAAGATTAGAGTGTTTCTCCAGGACCATGGAGCATATTTGCATAGATATAGGTTAGAATAGAAGTTAAACACATTAAAAATATTAAGACATATACAGTAAAAGTCCATAGTATCTTATGGGGTGGGGGGAGGGGGGGGAAGAAAACAAAATAATGGTTGCCCAATCTGAACGTAAGGGGCTAAATGCTGTATTAGGGAGAAGACTTTACCTGAGGGGTGTGTGGAGCTTTTCACAATATTTACTGCCTTTTGCCTGCATCATGCATTGCAGATGTCCTTCATGGTAGGAAGAGAGCCCCCAAGGTTCTTTTCCTCTGATTTCACTATCCTCTGCAGGATCTTGCAGTCCAAGAAGGTACAGCTTCCAAACCAGCCAGTGATGTAGATGCACAGACTGCTATTGATCCATCCTCACTACATTCTACAGAGGATGTAGGGTGGGAGATGAACTTTACTCAGTTTACACAGCAAGTAGAGGTCTTGCTGGACTTGGCTATGGAGCTGGTGTTGAGGGACCAGGTGAGATACTCCACCAAGTGCACTCCAAAGAAATTGATGACCTCAATGGTGGAGCAGTCAATGGTCAGTTGAGCATGGACCTCCAGGCTCTTCTGAAGTTCACCACCATCTTTTGTTCTTTTTACGTTCAGATACAGGTTGTTGGCTCTGCACCAGTCTGTTGCCAACTGCACCTCATCTCTGTACGCTGACTCATCATTCTTACTAATCAGGCCCATCGTGGTTGTGTAATCAGGAAATCAGGACTGGGAACGCAGCCCTGGACTGGGAACGCAGCCCTGGACTGGGAACGCAGCCCTGGACTGGGAACGCAGCCCTGGACTGGGAACGCAGCCCTGGACTGGGAACGCAGCCCTGGACTGGGAACGCAGCCCTGGACTGGGAACGCAGCCCTGGACTGGGAACGCAGCCCTGGACTGGGAACGCAGCCCTGGACTGGGAACGCAGCCCTGGACTGGGAACGCAGCCCTGGACTGGGAACGCAGCCCTGGACTGGGAACGCAGCCCTGGACTGGGAACGCAGCCCTGGACTGGGAACGCAGCCCTGGACTGGGAACGCAGCCCTGGACTGGGAACGCAGCCCTGGACTGGGAACGCAGCCCTGGACTGGGAACGCAGCCCTGGACTGGGAACGCAGCCCTGGACTGGGAACGCAGCCCTGGACTGGGAACGCAGCCCTGGACTGGGAACGCAGCCCTGGACTGGGAACGCAGCCCTGGACTGGGAACGCAGCCCTGGAGACCTCCCCATGCTCCGTTTAATGGTCTTGGAAGTGCTGCTTCTGATCCAGACTGCTTGAGATCTCCCCGACAGGAAGTAAAGAATCCAATTTCAGAGGGAGGTGTTTAGCAGCAGGCTCAACTTTCTTATCAGGTTGTGAGATATGATTGTGTTGAATACCAAGCTGAAGTCAATAAACTGCATTTGAACATGTGAGTCCTTGTTTTCCAGGTGGGTGAGGGTGATAAATCATCCATAGAGCAGTTGGGTCTGTATGAAAACTGCAGGGGATCAAGTGACGGGGGCAGCAGGAGCTTGATGTGCCCCATGCTGAGCTTCTCGAAGCACTTCATGATGATGGGCATTATGGGACAGGGCAGAACACAGACAACTTCTTTGGCACAGGGACAATGGTGGCAGCTTTGAAGCACGTTGGGACCACGACGCTTCTCCGGGAGATGTTAAATATGTCAGTGAGAACATATGCTAGCTGAGCCGCACATTCCCTGAGCACTCTGCAAGTAATGTTATCTGGTCCAGCATCTTTCTGTGGGTTTACCTTGTCTAACTCTCTCTTCATTTCAGTCATTTGGAGGAGAGGTGGTCTTTTTTGCTGCAACATCGTTTTTCACCTCAAAACGCACCTTGAAGTTGTTCTTGTAACTTGTAACCAGGAGAAAAACCAGCAGAGAAAAAAATAAAACGAATTAAAATGTCTTTTCATGAAGTTACCACTGATGCAGAGGAGATGGTTATCGTATATTGGACTTGGTAATCATCCATATTAAGCATCTTCTTTTGGGGTGATTCACACATGGAGTTTCAGTACCGTCATGAAGAGTTTGAAATTTTCTGAGCACCATTTTTTTGACAGCATTCCTGAAATCATGAGTACTGTCATGCGGAGAAGTTATTTGTGCATCTGCATTTATAATTGTTTACAAAATTTTAACTTCCTTCCTTAAGTATATTTATTTTCCATAACTATTAAATTTGTTTATTTTATGATGGTCAACTGGTTATGCAATAAATGCTAATCGTTGAAATGGCAAAATTACACTGAAGAGGGCACTTTTTTTGTGGGGGGGTGGATTCTGGACTATTTTGGCAATGTTAGCATTCATTGTCCATCCCTAATTACATGTCATTGCATGCTTTTGTTAATTGTCATTGTTAAATTTGAATTTGGGTCTCCTGGTTGTTAAACAAGAATTAAATCATTTCACTGCCTTTGTAATTTGGAGAACAAAATATTACCTTTAATGAGATCAGGAAGTCAGAATTTGTTTGGAAAGTAGGTGACTTTTGACATGATTTAACCTTTCCACCTGTGCAGGTCACAGGTATAAAATTTGCACTTTTATATCGCTATGGCAAGTATCCAGATAGACAAGTGCACACTATTATTGCCACAGGATACAAACAGAGAGCTCTGTTTAATGACCTTGTAGCATCTGCTGCGGCAGCACCAGGGTGCGAAGGTGAACCAGTAACTGACTTTATTATTTGAATTCCTCATGCTGCACATAGGGTAGCGTGTGCCTGCTTCTGGAAGTGACGTCAGCGTGTTGCGACGTAACTCCCTGGCCGACGGTGCGCCACCAGGAAGTGGGAAGTTCCCTGGGCAACATGTGGTGTCAACTGCGGGCTTCTCCTTGGGAATGAAGGGGGATCCACGCAATTTTGAGTCAGAGGACTGGGGTGGCGATTCTGCCCGACTAACCGCGTGGTCACTCAGCCTGCTGCAACCTCCTGTTTCTTTACTCACTGGTGTTTAACATTGGTTGCAATCTGGAAATTGGATTTCAGACATTACTTTTTAATTTCTCTGATTGTTAAATTCAAGAACCTGAGGCATTATGCAATACCTTCCTTGTTGGGTGAGTTCTCTTTTATCTGTTCTCTCTGCAGGCAATTGAGGGGTGACCACATTATGAAGTATGCAATTTTTTTAAAAAACAAGCTGTCTCATTGATACACAAGGTTTGAATTCCACATCTTGAGCTCTTCCATTTGATAGCAATTCCTGTAAGTGTGGTTATTCAGGATTTCTTGGATTAATAATTAAAAACAAAAATTTTATTTATGAATTTTACAAAATACATACAAAACAAAATACAAAAAACCCACTAAACCCCTACTTCCCCCATTCCCAACCCACCCCCTACATCCCTCCCCCCTCAGAGCAAAATACATATTTCGGGCAGTTAACGGTTACTGCGTGGTGTGCAAAACCCTTTCAATCATAAAAAAACCCAAACGCTTCAAATATAAAGTCCACATTTTAACAAAAAAAGAATTATTTTGTAAATTATAAGTTATCTTCTCTAAATAGAGACAGACATGATTGTAGTTCATTATGCCATCTTTGTATATTCAATTCAACATCATTCTTCTACGCAACGGCAATTCATTTTCTAGCTACAGCTAACCCCAGGCGTATAAATGCAATTTGGAATTTATCCAATCGCAAACCCGTCATTAGTGTGTTTAATGAGTTATACTAATACATTAATGGATCAAGGTACAAATCCATCTTAAATAAATCTTCCAAAAACTTAATGATATTTTCCCAAAAAGGTTTAACTTTTACGTATGCCCATACTGAATATAAGAAAGTACCTGTCTGTTCTCCACATCAGAAACACAAGTCTGAAGAACTAAAACTTTTTTTCTTAACATGTTTTTCATTTAAAGAAGGTAAATTTAAATTAGCCAAAAAAGATTCAATCCATTCATTATCCTGTGTCACCCCAGAAGTATATAAATCCTGATAAAATATACAAAATTCATCATTAATCTCCTGTGGTTTATATGTCATCATCGAGTTTCTCCTTACTGCCTTGTCCTAGACAAGTGCTCAGTCTTCAACTCCCGAGTTAAAACTTTATGGGCCCTCTCGTCTAACTCATAATAATGTTGTTTCGATCTTTGAATCATTTTCTCATACTTGTAAGTTTGCAAAGCATTATAATGTATTTTCAGTTTAGATAATCGAGCCTTATTATCTTCGGTCAAATTCCTCTGAAATTTCTTCTCTAACACCTCTATTTCTTTCTCCAGACTCTGACTCAAATACCATTTCTTAACTCTCACTGAATAACTAATAATCTGACCCTTAAGTATGCTTTTAAAGCATACCATAAGATAAACTTGCTCTCTACCGAAACCTCATTTGTTTGCAAAAAGAATGTAATTTGATCTCTGACATATTCAATAAATTCAGGTTTTTTTTTAATAGCATCTCATTAAATCTCCAATGATAAGCTTTGTCTGCCACCTCAGGACCAGTACATGAAATTAATAGTAAAGAATGATCGAACAAAATTCTACTCTTATATTCAGCAGGAGGAATTCTACCTTGTAATTGTGCCAATACAAAAAAAAGTCAATTCTAGAAAAAGAACCATGTCGGGCAGAATGAAATGAGAAATCTTTTTCAGTCAGATTTAATAGCCTCCAAATTTCCACCAAATTTATTTCTTAATGCAGCTATTCTTGTAGCCATTTTAGTTTTTTTTCAAAATTTTTGGAGATTTATCCAATAATGGATCCAGACAGCAGTTAAAATACCCTCAAACCAAAACATTCTCATTTGCTTGGTTCAAATTCAGAAATGTTTTAGTTACAAATTCTTCACCCTCATTTGGTGCATACGCATTCATCAAAGTCCAAGCTTCTGAAAAAAGTTTACATTTAACCGTCAAAACTCTACCTGCATTGGCAGAGAACAATTCCAGAATAAAAGGTAACTTTTTATGCATCAAAATCGGAGCGATCTAGCCTTGGATTTAAAAGATGTTGCATTAACATGTCCTACCCAATCCCATTTCAACTTCAAATGTTCTTTCTCAGTCAAATGAGTTTCTTGTAGAAAAGGAATATCAACCTTCAATATAATCCAATACATAATTCCTTTTTATTAGATGATTAAGCCCCTTAACATGTCAGAAAATTCAAATTGTTCTTTTTCCCATGTTGAGTGGCCCCCAACACAGCTAACCTCTGCACAAATTAAAAAGCTCCTTTAAAAAAAACCCTTAAAACCTTACATACTAAACTTAAAACAAACAAAAATTTAAATTCACTAAACTAAAAATGGAAAAAAAATTAAAAAAAAAACTCTTCCAAAAAAAAGTAAAAAACCCACTGCAGTGGTACCCCCCTCAATAGTCCAGGTGTGGTCAAAATCACTAGGGGCAGACTACTTCAGAAGTATCAGAGTCATCCACCCCTCCCCCCGCACCCCCCACTGATCTTCACAAAGAACATTTAAACTATGACATTCAGCCCACAGATTCCAATCCACAATAAGCTTGATCCTCTCCTTCTATTTCGATCAATCGATGTACTTCTGATGCCTTCTCTCTGTTCCCATTCCCGTTCCTCAAATACACCTGCAGCTTCAACTGCTTCTGCAACTCAGAACTTGTCTGATTATCTGGCAAAGAATTGGCAAAAGTTAAAGCATCGCTCTCGCTTTTGAAAAATTGAGCCTGAAAATTTCCATCAAACACTTTCAAAACAGCCGGGTATCTAAAAGTAAATCTGTACCCCTTCTTCCACAAAACCGCATTTGCAGGATTAAATTTCTTGTGTCTCCTGAAAACATCCTGACTCAAATCAGCATTAAAAAAAACCCTATTGCCTTAAATCATCAAAGGGCTCTGATTTTGACGAGCTTTTTGTACCACAAGATGTAAAATCCTTTCTTGATCTTGATACCGTAAGCATCGAATAAGAACTGCCCATGGAGGTAGACCCGGGAAAGGTTTTTTCCTTATCGCTCTGTGTGCTCAGTCTAATTCCAATCCCTCTAAAAAAGCTTCTCCACCCATTTCCGGAAAAATTTCATAGGAACGGTTCCCTCAATATCTTCTGGTCGACTTACTACCTTAACATTATTTCACTGACTCTGATTTTCCAACGAATCAATTTTCTTCAAAAATACTTTTTTCTGAATATCCCAACCAGTGATAGAATGTTCAACATAGTCCATCCATTCAGTATATCTCTCCACCTTATCACTACGGTCCATAAAAGCCTGCTCAATCTTTTTAAACTCATCTTTTACTGTATCCACTGCTTTCAAGCATTTATTGTCATCCATTTTAATTGCAGGAACTTCTTCATATTATTCATTTCCCCCCTCAGATCAACAAATTGTGCCTTGTTTCTGAAAAACCTCGACTCATTTCTACAGCCATATTATCCATTCTTATCATAAAATCTTCTGGTAAAGGATTAACAGATTCAACCCCAGCAGCAGAAGTTTTAAAAGTTTGTAAAGGAACAGGTTTATATCTTTGTGGCCTACCTTCCATGATTCTTGCTGCTTCTGCTAAAATTGCTTCTTCCTCTTCTTCCAGCATACTCTTCTTCAGCTGATAACATCGGCCTGGGCAACTTGGCCGCAGGTCTGGACCCCCACACTGGGCTGACTTTGTCAGCTCGGCGGAGACCGATCCCGCTCTGACCCGGTTGGGAATATTGCACATGCACGAGTCTTCGCGCATGCCCAATTCTGCCAATGTATGGAGACTGACGACTTCTGACACTGCGCCAGTGGCGGTGGGATTCATACTCTTGGTCGGGGCACTTGCTCTCACATTCCCCAGCCTTGTCGGGCACGCATCTGACCTTGCGCTCGTGTCCCCCCACTCCATCGGAGAACTCACTTCACCGGCGCCATCTTGCATCCCAGAACACAAAGGCGCCGGTGTAACATGCAACTTCGCCTGCAATGTCCTCTGCTGTTTCGGGGCCTCTCCAATCTACTCCCGTGGATCCTTCTGGAAGGTAGGCCTCAATTCCTCTGCACTTTCTGCACATTTAAAAGTTAATTTCTTCACTAGTTGACCTCTTGTTTTCTTCATTATTGCTGTGTACAAGGTTTAAATCACTTCCAAAAATGTTTTAAAAATTCTGAATGTCCTTGTAATTTGGGCATTAAATATTCAGCTGGGGAGAGGTGTTTCCACACATCTTCTTCCTGTGCCATCTTGCCACGCACCCCCCCCCCCCCCCTTGAATTTCTAATATGAAGCAGCATATACATTCTGATGAAATGTTAATTGTATTTTTCTCTACACAAAGATGCAAAACCTGGTGAGCATTTCGGGCACTGTGATTTTTTTTTTAAATTTCAGATTTGCAATTTCTACAGATTTTATGCAAACTTTGTCAGGGTTTTATCTCACATTTCCTTAAGATAAGAGAAGGTAATTTGGTCCATCAAATCTAAGCAAGTTTCCACAACAATCCTATTAATTCTATTCAAACTCTTATTACCTGTAACCTATTGTCTCACATGCTCTTTAGCACTTCTTTTTCCCCCTTTTCCAACCAGCTACAATACAGATACTTGCAGTGACCAACTCATCAAACAGCCAAAGTATCTCTGTGTGCAGGGAATGAGAACGCTTGAAAGAAACACGCAGTCACAGAGCGAGTATTTGAACCCCATACAAATAGCAATGGAGGTCAGAATGTAGCCTTATTGTGCCTTCCCAATTAACAACATTCATAATTTCAGCTCTGTTCAAAAAGCTCTCAGATAAAGATGCACAAGCTCTGTCTTGGCCTTGATCCTTTTTTGTAAATTGCAGACAAAGGCTATGTGTATGAATTGCAGGGTTGTGCCTTTGGGAGATTGTAGCGCTATCAATTAGACCAGACAGACCAGAAATCGAGATTAACAGGCTTTAATCACTATAACCTTACAGGCATATTTTGCATGCTGTTGGCCTGATTCCAAGGCAGTATTGAGGGAGAGGATTGGGCGGTACTGCTTTTATTAGGAATCCTGAGGGGGAGGAGTTACAGTATCAGGGACGGGCCAACCTGTACAATGCATGTATTAGTGTTTCATCACAGATGATCCTGAAAGGTTGAATAAAATCCCAAGGAGCATGGGCATACCCAAACTTAGAGTAGCTTTGTGACAGCATCAGGCCCAGGAGGCTGGAGCTAAAGAATTAATTGCTGCACAAATTATTGCTCATACAATAAACAGAATTTGCTAATGTCTCTGGTTACAGCCGGAAGGGAACCAGTGCTTCCAAAAAACCCCACAATGCATCATTCCCAAGCAATCCTGGCTGTGGAGCTGATCCTCCATGTGGAGTGTGCGATAGTTCTTTGGTGCTGTTTGTCAAAGGAGGAAGCAAGATTCTGCAGGAATTATTTTCCCCAAGAGATGCAGGTAGCCCAGCACTGCTGCTGTGAAAACCCCATTTTGCATTAAATGTGATCACTGGACATTGTAGATGAAACCAACCAAAGCATACTTTGTATGGACAACAGAGATTTTTCTACTTCTAATAATTAACTCTATCCAGTTTTATCAAACTTCCTCACCTCCTACTCAATCACAAACAAACCTGTAAGTAAATGTCGAACCTTATGTTTGGATGCTTGGGTGTTTCTATTTCCTGTAGCTGAATGCCAGGTTTCCAGTGTGTGAATAATGCATGCTGATTGCTGGATCATTACAACCAAATTTGGCAATGGTTGTATTAAATCAGAATTGCATCAAGATGTCAGTGACTGCCTACCTTACATACTTATTAATGTATATTTGTGATAAATACTGCATTATACTAATTTGCTGAGTAATACAGGTTGCAGTCAGTCTGTCCACCCATGATACATGATCAAAACTGTGGGTAAATCAACACCATTAGTGCTGAAAGCAATTTTGCTTAACTTGGTCTTGAATGTGCCTTGTTATGAATCACATTCATCCATTCAGAATGATGACTCTTTCAAAGAGCAGAAATACTATTTAGAGCATGAAATATTAGGGATTTAAAACATTTCATTTTTAACAGTAACAGAGTTTAAGAACAAGCCGTCAAGAACAGCCATCACATCAGACATGTAAACAGTTTCATGAGATAGCATGTATTTCTAGCGGGGTAAATACAGTGATTAGGTGAGGGCTAATCTCAAGGAAAGAGTGAGATGCTGGAAACCTAACAAACTTTCTTCTCTTTTATTTGTTCATGGAGGAGTGAATGGAGGTTTATATTCCAGCTGTTTTTTGTGGGACTTTATAAGGGTTGAAACTAAACCGCATGAAAGAACAATTAATGCAAAGAGTTTTTTTATTAAAATTATTGTGAAACATCTGTCATAGGAAATTAAAATATTAATAATATGAAGGTAGAATATGATGTGAGGAGAGATTTGCTGTTGGTAGAAGTCTGGTGCCTAGTTACAGGCAGAGTTAACTACCCTCTGGAGTTGTGTATTTTGTATCGATAGTTTTTGGCAACCTCCACATTGGTTTATATTTTAAATGTTGTAGCGGCACGCCGCTGCGGCAATCAGGCCAGCGCTTCAGATGGCAGACAGACAGTGCAGTGGCACTGGCCCCAGCAAATGAACTGGCGGCTAAGGCAACGTAGGGTCCAGCATCTCCAAGATTGTGCTGTCCTCACTGCACAGCCAACAGATGGGGACAGCGCACGGGGAAGAAGGTATTGTCATATAAGAATGCACCCATGCGTGGGAAACCCATTATTGTTATGCAGGCAGTGACGTCAGCGACAGTCCCAATAAACCAAAGCTATACCTGACTACACTTGTGTGTGTGTGTGTGTGTGTGTTTACTTTGAGTAGCGCACAGCTATAATTGCTGACCCCAACAGTTTAGATGGCATCTAAACCCCAGCGATGAGTGAACTGGCAGCAGTCCACGCAGTCGCCCTGAAGCTGCCAACCTCCTGGACAAATCAACCACGTGCATGGTTCAACCAGGCTGAAGCATATTTTCAGATCCAGCAGATTACAGCAGAGTCTGCCCGGTATTACCACATGGCGAGTGCCCTGGACCAGGACATGTAAAGCCAGGTGGCCAATTTCATCCAGATGGTCATGTCTGCTTCTCTTGGATGGGCTGGGGAACAAGCCCCGTCGGCCCTGATGAACGACATGCTGGCCCTGATTGGGAAGCATGAACCCTGCATAATGTTCGAGCAGGCATTCCTAGAACAACTACCTGAGGATATCCAACTGTTCCTGGCGAACACTAACTTCAGTGACCCCCCCCCCCCACAAAGTCACAGCATGAGTGGATATCCAATGAGAGTGCTTGGCATCCGTGGAGCTTGTCATCGGACCAGGTCCGTCCCGACGAAGGAACAGCAAGAGAGGCGAGCCCAACAACCAGTAGTGCTTCTATCACCAGCGATGGGGTTCTGCAGCCCTGCAATGCCGACTGCCATGTACATTCCAGGGAAATGCTGGGGCCAGCCATCGCTGATCACCATGGTGGCTGGCTAACAAGACAGCCTCCTGTACATGAGGGATCATCAATCCAGATGGTGGATCCTCGTGGACACAGGAGCAGAGGTCAGCATCCTGCCCCATTTGGGGCAGGAAACCAGAAACCGAAAGCAATGGACATTCACCAAGGCAAATGGTTACTTAAACAAAAGTTGCTTTTAATTATCTTTAAACATGTAAACAGAATCACACTTTAACTTATCACTTTTGACATAACTAACCCAACTTAATCCCTTTCTAATCCTAAGTGCACATGTATATAATGTGTGTGTAAGTTCTTTGGTTCACAGTCCAATCTCACTTCTCACTCCTCCAAATTCACTGGGTTGCAGGCAATTCTTATACTGTGCACAGAATTTTACGTTTATAAAGTTCACTAGGCTTTGGTGCTTGAAAGGTAAATGGTTACCACTCAGGAAGGTTCTTGTCAGTTTTCAGAGAGAGATGTGTTGTTCCAGGACATCCACAACTGATTTACTTCTATCAGCCACTCCAGTGTCTTGCTGACAAAACTTGCCCCACCCCAAGGTTCTCCAGATGATAACCTCTTGCTTTCAGGTCACCACAGAGTTCCTTTTTGTTTCTCTTATTCCAAGACAATACGTGGCTCCGACAAGCTCTTTCATCTGTTGCCTTTTTGGTAAATGACAATCCATTAGTGAAGTCTCTTGGGCACTCTCCAAAGCTCTTGCAAAGGTGGTGGGCCCGACATTTCTATCATTAGCAGAGCTCCAGTATTTCAAATAAGATCTGTTTTAAAGTGTATGTGACTTACACTAACAAACCTTGCCCCAATTTATCTCCCCAAAATATATCTATATTCTGTCACAGTTTTAAAAAAATGGTACTGTACCAATCCATAGCTTACATTTATAATTGATGTCATGCTTTCCTTGCATCAATCTGACCAGCTTCTTTCTGGAATCACCTCACCCAAGTCTGACTCGCATCTTTCCCTTGACCTCTGCAACCCTGCTTTTGCACTTGTGCTCTTGAGAGCATAGTACATTTGTTATAAATTTGGATGTATTCCCCATCCAAACTGTTATTCAGTTTCACTAATTTCAGGTGGGGTCCAAGTTGGTCCCCATCTTCCTTAAGAACTATCTAAGCTGGATTGAAAACAAAAGAAGGTCTCATTGGCCACACTGTATTTGTTTTAATTGTTCAAAGGATATGTGTTCCTACCGTGTAACAGTCCTTAATATATCTTGTATCTTTGTCATTTCCTTGAATTTAATATTCTATTGCCCATGTTCATAAGCAATAACACTATTTTACACCATGGCGCTTTTATTGATATCGCTAATTTTTTTCCTATACATTCATTGATTTCTTGCTGTGCTCTAATCATATGAATGGGGATTACCCGTCTTTTTCTTTAATGATTTGAAACTCCATTTATTTGAGATTGGGATTGTTGGAGGGCAGAGTGTTTGGAGGAGGTGAGATTCGAATAAGAGAGGGGAGCGGTGGTGTTGAGACAGTTGATGTCTCAGCAGCAATTGGAAATAAAAGATCCAAAGCTGGCAACTGGCCAGGACAAGGTGTCCAAGAAGAGGAAGAAGGCTTAAAGCAGGAGAAAGGGACGGGGTGGGGGGGGGGGGGGGGGGTGGTGGAGAATCACAGTCGTGGAAGTAGCCCTGGAGATTGATAACTGTTTCACCTATGTCCTGAAGAGTATAAAAATAACTGTGTGTGTGTGTGTGTGTGTGTGTGTGTGTGTGTGTGTGATATACCCAAACCATTACAGTCCAGGCCAAAATCTAGAAAGTTACTTCAAAGCTCAGTCTTTCAAATTCAGTGTTGAAACCTAGACCTTTGAAATTTGATGCCCAGAATTAATGATGAACTGATGGGAAGACTGGAGTTGTCGCTGCTACAGACTCACAAGTTCTCCTTGCATTGCCTTTGAAGAAATGTCCATCCACACGAGCTGTGGTCTTAACACTCCTGGTCATTTTGAAGATAAGACTCAAACTGTGCGGCCTTCATGAAGCTTCCAAGACCCTGGCACCAGTCTCTCCAAGTGACTTTCACTGTTAGACACAATCAAAATGAAGCACTTTTCTTCCCAAAAGACCCTCCTGGCACAGGTCAATCCACAGAAAAGGCACAGTCATTCACAGAGCATGGTTTGCTCTGAATTCCACAAAATGGCTGGCCACAAGATCAGTTTCAAAAAGCTGTTTTCTCTTCAGCAGCCAGAATGTTTCTCCCTTGCAAAATCACAATGTCTTTGCAAATGTATTGAATCTAGAACCGACTGTGACAAGCCTTCCCTCACTTCTAATGTATTGAAAAGCCGCTGGGCTGTAACTTGTGATGGTACTTGTATGAAAAGTTAACTGACCATTCAGTTCCTGACTATACAGTGATAATCCCTTACAGTGATAATCCCATTATACTAAAACGGGAGCTTGTAATACCCACCTCCACCCACCACCCCCCCTCCACAAATAAAATTTTGAGCTTTAAGAACAAATTTTTTAAACGACTATCTACAACTTTAAATAATACCTTAACTATTGTTATAATACAATACAGGCAAAATAACTTTTTTTAGAACCGTATACAACTAATAAGTTTCAATTATGTACCTTTGTGATTTAAGTAGGTGGAAGATTTACCTTTAACTTTAATGGGATGAGTGAATTGTATTAAAATGAATATGTTTCTCGTATTCAATATCTTTTTCAATTTATCCCTTGTTCTCTTCCAAAAGGCTTTTTTTGAGGAGTTAAGTGCTTCAATTCGGTTGTTTTTATGGAAAGGTAAGTTATCTAGGGTTTCTTTACAAAAGCTGACATGGAACTATGAATTAGGAGGACTTCAGTTACCAAATGTCCAGAGTTATTATGAAGCAGCTCAATTAAAATTTATTAATCGAATGCTTGATCCTGATCAATCCCCAGTGTGGGCAAATGTTGAAATGACATAGATTTCAGAATCTAAAGTTTGTCATTTTATTTATAAATGGAATCCTTATCTTTTAAAAACATATTATCAATAATTAGACATTTGTTGGTAATCTGGTATAATAGAGATCAAATTATTGGTACTAAAGGTAAAATTACTGCTAGAACTCTATTGTATCGGACTAGGATTATTCCTTTTTCTATGAATAATCAATATTTAAAAATTTTGGATTCATAAGGTATTAGAACAGTGGGAAGACTGTTTTGAGAGAGGAGTGTTTTTTTTTAATTAGTCTTCAAGAGAAATTTGGAATACCAGTAAATTCTTTATTTGCTTATTTTCAAGTATGGGCTTTATTAAAGGATAATTTTCGACAAGTGTTAATACTGCCCCATCAGACAAGATTTGAGAATCTGATTATGGAAGGTTCAAAAAAGGGTTTAAATCAGAAATGTATGCATTGTTGTGAGAGAAGATGACTAAACCTGGCATATTTTAAATAAAGAATAAATGGGAGAAGGATTTAGATTTTCCGATTTCTCAAGAGGAGTGGATGATGTGTGAAGATAGTGAAACGAGGTTAATTAATGTAAAGTGTAGTTTTGTTAATTATATATTTTTACATCAGTTGTACTTAACTCTAGAGAAATTGAAAAGATATGGTTTTAGTTTATCGGATGAATGTTTTCATGTGGAGAGAAGAATGGTACATTTATACCTTCAGTTTGGACTTGTGAGAAGGTGAAAGTTTTTTGGAAGAAAATTATGGAGTTTTTGGAGCACTTATTCAAAATTGATTATTATTTGATCCATTACTTTTTTTTTATTGGGATATATGACAAATTTAAAAGTTGGTTTAAAATTGGATAAGTTTGAAATAGCATTTATTCGTCTGGCTCTGGCAGTGGCTAGAAAATGTATAGCGGTTACATGGAAAAATGATGCAGAGTTAAATATTCAACAATGGCTTAATGAGTTGAAATCGTATTTATTTTGAGAAAATTGCATAATTTGCACAATAATTCTTCTTTTTTTACTAAAATGTGAACTCCATATTTAAAAAGTATGAATTTAAATATAGTTTAAATAGTTTATATGGCACACTCCACGGCATATAATTAATTGATTTAAAAATCAGGCTCCTATTTAGGGGTATTTTGGGGTAGTGGGGGTGTTTTTTGTAGTTGGGAGGTGGGGAGGGGGGTAGGGGTAGTTATGTATTTTGATGATGATTTATGCAAGATGCTTTTTTATTTGTATTTTATAATAAACAAATAAAGTTTTTTTTAAAAGAAGCACGGTTTTGTTTCTTATCTTATAAATTACCAGCCTTCTCTGTAGTAAGGGCTGAGTAAGCCTGCTGTGCTTTCCTTTTAATTATACTTTGTAACATGAAAGACCACTGATCTCATGGCAAATTTAAACTTTCAGCTACCTTTTCAATCAATTTCAGTTTCATGAAATGGAGGAACTAACCTCATCTCTCCACTGGCTATAAACTTCTCAACTGGACTAGAAAGTAGAACTCTGCTTTGCCCCGAATCTTCTCTGTCTCTCTTTTTCCCCCTGCCTCATATCGCTTTTGCCTCTATGCATCCTCTAACTCCATTTTTTAACTCAAACTGTCTTTGCCTTTTTTTCCCCTCTGCCTCAATTTAAAAAAAAACTCAAATGAAATGTGGAAAGCAATGAAAAGTGAGATGGAATGAGTTCAGAGTTGAGTAGGTTGGTTAACAAATGTTTGGTCAGGGAAAATAAAGATTTATATGCCAGATATGAGAAATTGGTATTGAATGTGTTGCTTGAGGTTTATAGGGGATTTGGTTGAAAATTAGAAAGAAATGAGTGCACATGTGGCCATGACAAACCTTGGCAAACAGAATTAAAGAGAATCCTAAAACCCTTTTCCAGTTTAAAAAAAAATGAAAACAGAAAATGTTTGAAATAGTCAGCAGGTCAGACCATGTCAGAGACCCTTTGTTAGAAAGGAGTCAAAGAAAGCTTGTAAAATAGCAGGAAGGGTGGAGAAGGGAGAATGTCTCTGATTGGGTAAAACTCTGGGTGTCCATAGGGATGAGATGTAAACAACATTAACTGGTCATGAGTGAAAGAGAGTAGTCAGAGAACCTAGTCAAAAGAATGTCTGAAATGAGAAATGCAGATCAAAAGGATCCATACCTGCAGGTCTGGCTGGGCATGACTTCTTATCCTAAAGAGGGACAAAAAAAATGGTGGGGGAATTAAAACGAACTGAGATAATATGATATGTGGATGACTGAGACCGAGAAATTACTTTGTAGAATTCCAAACTGAGACCAGAAAGCTGCAATGCGCCCAGATAGAAAATGAAGTGCTTATCCTCAATCTTGCATTGGACCTCAGTGCGGTACTACAGGAGGCCACACTCCCATGGGTCAGAATGGAAGTGAAATGGAGAATTAGTGGCAGGTACCAGGAAGCTCAGGGTAACTCTGGCAAGCGGGTGTTCCACAAAGCAGTCTGTCTTTATTTTCTCCAGTGGTGGGAAGACCACTGAACATTGAATGCTGCATACGAGACTGGAATAATTGCAAGTTAATTGCAGATTCACATGAAAAATACTATTTGGGCTTCCAGATGGGGGAAGAGAAGAGCTGAAAGAAGAAATATTTTATTGCCTGCAAATGTGGGGTGGTTGGTGGAAATGGGAGAGTGAACCTAGAGGGAATGGTTTCTGTGAAATGCTGAAAGAGAATAAAAGGCAAGCTATTTCTGGTGATGGAATCTCTGAAGATGGCTGAAACTATAGATGGATCTGTTGAATATGGTGGCTGTGGTGGGGGGAGGAATTGGGAGAATTGAATTAGAGTCAAATGAGGCAGGTTGGGACAAAGAGTAGATGAGATAGTTGTAATTGATGCTAGTAGCTTGATTATCTCTTGAGATGGAGACACATAGACAGAAAAAAGGGAAGAGTCACAGATAGTGGGTTTTTTTTCAGGACTTGTCCTGATCAGTTGTTGGTGGTGTTACTGAGCCACTCTTGATGTTAATATCAAGTATTCATCCCAATGGAACTAAATCATCCACCTCGGGAGCACAATAGACAATCAGAAGGTTTCCTGATCAATGTTTGTCTGATGTGATGATCTTTCATGGCTTTATAGTTGATGATGAGGACTCTGCCTTCGTATCTCTGGTTGGTCTGCCATGTCAATAGAGCCATGGAAACATGGTAGTTGTGATGGAAGAATCTGACACATTGGCTTGAAAGTACCAAAAGTAATCTATTAGTCTACTTTAATTTAACATTATCATGTTAATAAATGGCTTGGTAGATTCAATGCTCTTTAATGGCCAATTATTTGGTGTGTTTTTCATGTGGCATATTTACTGGTCCTGCAAAGAGTTGCTGAAGTCCTACCCTGAAGGACATTAATGGACCAGATTCTCTGCATTATAAAGTGTTTAATTATCCAGGATTTGGCCTTCCTTTTGTGACCATACTGCAGCACTTTTGATCTGTTTGATGTTTGCTGATGACACCACAGTTGTCGGCAGAATCACAAATTGCAATGAAGAAGCATGCAGGAGGGAGATAGGTCAGCTCGTTGAAATGTGTAACGACAGCCTTGCACTCAATGTTCTCCCACCACCATTTTGTTCGGTCATCTGCCTATATTTTTTCATTCCTTGATGAGGGGCTCGAGTCTGAAATGTTGGTTATGTATCTTTATCTTTGCTATTTAAAGAACACTGTTTAACCAGCTGAATTTCTCCAGCATTGTTTTTACTTCAACCACATTGTCTGGAGACTTTTGTTTTGCACCTGGGTTAATTCCTTGGCTATGCACATATCTCATCAAAAGAGCCACCTTTTGATGAAATCTCACTACAGCAAGGCAGAAAGATTTGAAGAGAAAACATTAAACCAGGGTGTTACCTTTGAGTCAAAGCTAACATGGCCTATGAAATTCATGGTAATGATTTTACTTATTTTTAAATTTATTTTTCAAGATCTGCATATTGCTGACAAGGCCAGTATTTCTTGCTTATCCCAATTGCCCTAAAGAAGTTGGTGATGAGTTGCTTTTTTTAATACAACTGCAATCCACATTTACCATGGACAGGGATTGTAAGGATTTGGGTCCCATGATTATGGAGGAGACTATACATTTTCCAGGAAGAATAGTATGTGACTTGGAGGGGAAAATGCAGGTGATGGTGTTCATCCTTCGCCGCTTTCAGATGGCCAGAATACCCCAACATAAAGCCACCTAAAATACCCGAATGCGGCTGTTGGGAGGCCACCTGAAAACAGAGAACCCTGACCCGAGGACCACTTACCAATCCTCCTCGGGTAGATGTATTCTCCTCTTCTGAGCGCTCCCCCTAGGGACCTGAAAGTGGGCGGGACTACGGCCACAGTCAACAGGAGCTGGCATTTGCTCCGCGGCACTTCTCACCTTTTGGGTGTCAGAATAGCACCTTCAGCACTGCCACCTGAATGTTGCTTCGCACACACCCGCAGCCTGCTCTGGTGCGGCATTCTCCCAGTTATTCCACCTGAAAGCGGCTCTTGATGGTAAAGGTCACAGTTTTGGGAAGTGCTCTAAAATTAATTTGGAGGAGACTTTACTGCATGTGTTTATTACACAAATTAAGGAATACACATTACTTCTGATTTCAAATGGGATTATGCATGTTTTTTTAGTAGAGAAAAACATACAGTTCATTATTTTTTCTGCTGTATTTTGCATTAATGCTTGTTATAATGGTCTTTTTAAGTTTGTGAAGCCTAACATTATAGGGATTGGTTGAATCATGGCAGCCAACAGTGTTAATCGTACTTATGGTATATATAGAAAAAAGTAGTTATTAGGACTGAGTTGCTATGGTTATAGCTGGCATTTAACATGTGCTAAGTATAAAATGG
This sequence comes from Narcine bancroftii, assembly GCF_036971445.1. Taxonomy (NCBI): domain Eukaryota; kingdom Metazoa; phylum Chordata; class Chondrichthyes; order Torpediniformes; family Narcinidae; genus Narcine; species Narcine bancroftii. The sequence continues at coordinate 156,212,544 of NC_091475.1, forward strand.
AGACAAAAATTGCAGATGCTAAAATCTGGAACAAAAACAAACTTCTGGAGTAACTCAGTGGGTTGAGCTACATCTGTGGAGGGAAAGATCATCAACATTGTGGACTGAGATATTGCATTAAAAGTGAATGTAAAGGGAGATAGCCAATAATAAAGGAGGGAGAGCGATAAGGCAGGAATTCACAAGAGCCAGCTAGATCTAGCTGAGGGGATGGTGATGGGCAGATGGATGCAGGTGAGAAAAGAAGGGAGTAGAGAGTGACTGGATGGGATGTGATATGTGGAAAAAACAAAGGGTTGCCTATTATGGAATCTGATAAAAGGGGAATCAAATGAGGGAACAATAGTAAACAGATGACAACAATAGGGAAAGGGTGAAGGGAACCAGTGAGAGGTGTGTGTGTGAGGGAGGGGAACCAGTATGAAGACGGCGAAGGTGTGGTCGAGGGAGGTGGAGGACCGTCTGGAGGACTGCTTTAAATCGGTGGACTAGAACGTATTCAAGAACTTGTCCAGAGACTTGAATGAGTATGCATTAGGTGTCACTGATTTCATCAAGACCTGTGTGGACGAGTGTGTGACCATGCGTACATACCGGATGTTCCCCAATTAGAAGACTTGGATGAATCAGAGGATTCACAACATACTGAGGGTGAGATCAAGGACATTTAAGGCTGGGGATTAGATCTCTACAAAAAGTCCAGGTACAACTTGTGGAAGGCCATCTTCGAAGCAAAGTAGCAATTCCGGAGGAAGCTGGAGACCGAGACAGATGCATGCCAGTTATGGCAGGGAGTGCAGGCCATTATAGCCCAGAAAGCAAGGATGAACACCATAGATGGTTATGATGCTTCATTATCCGATGAGCTGAACACCACCTGTGCCCACTTTGAGAGGAGAACCAACAGTGCCTTCTAGAATCCCTGCAAAGGTTGAGAACCCTGTAAAATCTTTTTCTGAGGATGATGTCAGACTATCATTCAAGAGGGTGAACCTTTGTAAGGCGTCAGGCCCTGAAGGTGTACCTGGCAGGGTAATGAAAATCTGCGCCAACCAACTTGCCAGAGTTTTCATGGATATTTTCAACCTCATAACTGCTTCAAAAAGGCATCAATCATTACAGTGCCCAAGAGGAGTAGTGTGAGCTACCTGAACAACTGGCACCCAGTAACACTAACATCTACTGTGATGAAGTGCTTTGAGAGGCTGGTCATGGCTAGAATTAATATGTACCTAAGCAAATATCTGGACCCACTTCAATTTGCCTTTCATCACAATCGTTCCACAGCAGACACAATATTGCTGGCTCCCCATTCAACTCTAGATAACCTTGAAGAAAGCAACTCGTATATACGACTGCTCTTCATCGACTTCAGCTCAGACTTCAACACCAGTGCTGGTCAAAAAGCTACAAACTCTGGGCCTCTGCACCCCACTCTGCAACTAGATCTTTGACTTCCTCATTGGAAGACCACAGTTAGTACGAATTGGAAACTTCTCCACACTGATTATCAACATGGGTACACCCCAAGGATGCGTGCTTAGCCCACTGCTGTACTCACTATACACTCATGACTGTGGCCAGGCACAATTCCAATGCTATCTACAAATTTGCCAATGACACCATGGTTGTTGGCAGAATCACAAATAGGAATGAGTAAGCACACAGGCAGGAGATAGATCAGGTCATTGAATAGTGTAATGATGATAACCTTGCGCTCAACATTGGCAAAACCAAGGAAATGATTGTGGACTTTAGGAAGTTAGAAGAAGATTACCTAGTCATCATCGAGGGCTCAGTAGTGGAGAGGATCAAGTACTTAAAATTCCTGGGTGTCAACATCTCCGAGGATCTGTCCTGCTACCTCCATGTTGATGCAATCATGAAGAAAGCTCGCTAGCGGCTGTACTTTTTTGAGGTGTTTGATGAGATTCAGTATGCCACCGAAGACTCTTGAAAACTTCTACAGGTGCACTGTGGAGAGCATTCTGGCTGGTTGCATCACCGTCTGGTATGGAGGTGCCAATGCTCAGGACAAGAATAAACTCCAGAGGGTTGTTAACTTGACCTCACAGGCACCAGACTTCACTCCATTGAAGAGATCTTCAAGATTTAGTGTCTTTTTAAAAAAAAAAATAATGCAGGGTATATTTTCGAGGAGACCTACCACCCAGGCCATGCCCTCTTTACTGTGCCACCAACAGGGAAAAGGTACAGGAGCCTAAAGATGAGAACTCAGTGGCACAAGGACAGCTTCTTCCCCGCTGCCATCAGACTCCTGAATGATTAATGAACCAAAGACACTGCCATACTTTTTGTGCACTAGTTTTTAAATTGGTTGTTATAATGTTTAAATTAATGTTTGTACTCTGATATGGCTGCAAAACCGAATTTCATGACTTTTTCATGATAATAAATTCTGATTCTGATAAACTGAATGCAATAGGTGTGATTCAAGTTCTCCAACCTTTCCCCATAGATGTTCCCTGACCATTCCTTCCTGTCCTGAACATTCACATCTTGTACTCACAACATCCTCAACCATTTTTCATATCTAATCCTCTCCACGGCCCCACCCACCCGTTAGCGCCTCGTCCTCTCCACGGCCCCACCCACCCGTTTGCGCCTCGTCCTCTCCACGGCCCCACCCACCCATTTGCGCCTCATCCTCTCCACGGCCCCACCCACCTGTTTGCGCCTCATCCTCTCCACGGCCCCACCCACCCGTTCGCGCCTCGTCCTCTCCACGGCTCCATCCACCCGTTCGCGCCTCGTCCTCTCCACGGCCCCACCCACCCGTTTGCGCCTCGTCCTCTCCATGGCCCCACCCACCCGTTTGCGCCTCGTCCTCTCCACGGCCCCACCCATCCGTTTGCGCCTCGTCCTCTCCACGGCCCCACCCACCCGTTTGCGCCTCGTCTTCTCCACGGCCCCACCCACCCGTTCGCGCCTCGTCCTCTCCACGGCCCCACCCACCCATTCACGCCTTGTCCTCTCCACGGCCCCACCTACCCATTTGCATCCAGGCTGGGAAATGCATAGCCATTACTTGGAAATATGATTCCCAACTGAGTCTGACCTGCTCGAATTCCAAAATGCATAGTTGTGTTCCCCTGGAGAAGATTACTTACAATCTCGGAAATTGTTACAACATGCTTTTAAGAATATGGAACCTATATTTAAGATATATGGGGGTTAACCTTTGATGTTTTCTCCCTCTGGTCTTCAGTACTACCATCTCCAGTATCCCGAGTGATGTCTATGTCAAGACATTTATCCCTTATGGGAGGAAGTAAGCTTTGGATGAATCATGTAAGGTTTCATCTGTATATAAGTAATGCTTGTGGAAAACATGATTTTCTCACACTTTATGGGAAAACTACCCCTTTTACTTTTTTTCATTTTCCTTTGGGGGAGGGGGTCTTTCTCTTTTTTACGGTTTCCTACTTTTCTATTAAGTATCGGTATGGTGTATAATTTTGTATTTGTCGCAGTAGTGCAGAATTTGATAATTATGATAATGTGTTGATTTTCTCCTTTGTATATCAGCATGTTGTTTGGTTTTTGTACTTTGCTTGTGTATGTATTGATGTTTCTTTGATTTTGTTTGTTTTGTAACTTCATATTGATTGAAAATTTAAAAGAAAATACACTTCTAGTCCTCACCATGTCCCATTCACCATTCATATCTCATTTTGTCCACAACCCCCAACTATTCCCATCTAGTCCTCTTCAGATCCCCATCAAATATTCACATCTAGTTCCCTCCCTCTTTCTTCCCCTGTCACCTTTCCCCCAGCCCCGTCTGTCTGACTCTCTCTCTCTTCCCATTACTTTCACAGAGCCGAAATCAATTCTTACCTCTTCCATTATCATAGCCACTTTACTCTTTTTGTTGGTCTGGATTCTTCCCCGGCAAATCTTTATTCTAACATCTGTACTTTGCTTATTGCTTGAAGAAGGCCTCAGGCCAGAAACATCAGTTATACATTTTTACCTCCTATGGACATTGCAAGATCAGCTGAGTTCCTTCCCCATTTCTGTGTGTTTTTAGAACAATCACAGTGTCTGCATACTTTTGTATTTCACTACTTCTATTCCTATCCACATTCCCCCCAGTTATTCACATCTAGTTCTCACCGTGTCCCACCGGACATTCACATTGAGCCCTCCCCCCACCTGGTTTCATCTGTCCATCATCTCCCTCTATTGTCTGATTCTACTTTTAACCTTATCAGATTGCATCATCTGATGACTCTTGTATTTCCACTTGACACCTTCTAGCCCCTGTCTCTTCCTCCATTCTCTTCTTTCCCAACCTGGCTCCCTGCTTTTTTACCCCCTCTTTCTCCTTGTGTTTCTATCTTTCACCCACCAGCCACTGTCTCCCAATGGTATCTCACCTCTTCTTCCCCCCCCCCCCCCCCCCCCCATTTGGTTCTAGCTGCCTATCATCTTTCTCCCCATCTGGTCCTATGAAGACCCTGCCTCAGTCCACCCCCTCACTTTATACAAGCTAACTTCCCTCCGTACTTGGTCCTGATGGGAGGATATCAACCCAAAATGTTTATCTTGCTGCCTGCAGAGATGCTGGTTGACTCACTGTTGTTTCAACAGTTATTTTTGCTCTAGATTACAGTATTGGCATTCTCTTGTGTGATAATTTTCAGGTGGTGAACTTTTCGGATGTTACAGGTAAATGCCGAAATTTTAGATATTTAGAGTTTTAATAAGAAAGAGGCGACTGAGGGCATTGTATCCATGTTTGCTAACAATACAACGATAGAAAAAAAGAACAGTGAACAGGACAGTATTGTCTTTCAAGATGTACACACAGTTTATGTGCAAGTGGAGTATCACACAAAGAAAATGTTGGAAAACCAAATAAACACTGTTTATGTGATTGATGTGAAGGAAGTGGTGTCCACATTTGCCAATGACTCAATAAATTGGTGGAAAGGGTATATTGTATGAGGTATTGTGACCCTGCACTGAAATATGAATTAAATAACTGAACGCCATTTGCCAACTTTGCTTTAAATGAGTAAGTCTGAGATGATGTACTTTGGTCAGAGGAATCAAAAGGCAAATTATTATTTAAACGTTGAGCACCTGCAAATGAGTAAAGAGCAGAGGGATCTAATTTCTCAAGCAGGTGAACCAAGTATTTAAGAAACCAATGGCATCTTGGCCTATATAGCAAAGGGGTTGGAATTTAGAAATAAGGATTTTTTTTTTTTTTTTTACAATTTGTGAGTCCACATCTAAAGTACTCCGCTTAGATTTAGTTCCCTTACCTAAAAAAGGGTACAGTGGCGGGAGAATTTACCAAGTCAGTTAACAGCATAAGTTTCAAAGTTCAAATTTATTGTCCCAAGTACATGCATGACATCCCTGAGATTCTTTTTCCTGTGGGTAAGGGAGAATTACCACTTCTTGGTAGTGCAACAAATCTGTACTCATGAAGATACGTACACATGCAAACAAATAAAGAAATATAAACAAACTGAGTGCAATTCGGAGAGGAAAAAGATCAACAAAACGCAAAAGTAATTCCTTAAATGAGTCTGTGATTGAGTTTGTTGTTGATGATGGAAGGGTTGCAGCGGTTCCTGAACCTGGTTTTGCTAGCCTTATGACACCTATTACCTCTTTCCTGATGGCAGAAGCGAGAACCGAGAGTGTGCTGGATGGTGTGGATCCTTGATGATTGTTCCCAGTAGATGTTCTTGATGGTGGGGAGAGTTTTGCCTGTAATGTCCTGGGCTGTGTCTACTACATTTGTTGGGCTTTCCATTCAGGGGTATTTGTGTCCCCATGCCAGACTATTATGTAGCTGGTCAGCACTCTTTCCACCACAAATCTGGAGAAATTTGCCAAGGTTTCTGATGTCATATCAAACCTCTGCCGGAAGTAGAGGCGCTGATGTGCTTTCTTCACCATGCCATTAGTGTGTTGGGTCCAGAAAAAATGCTCTGAGATAGTGACTCCCAAGGACTTAAATTTGCTCACCCTCTCCACCCATGATCCCCAGTGATCACTGGATTGTACACCTGGTTTTCCCTTCCTGAAGTCAATGGTGACATTGAGTGCAAGGTTTTTGTTGATGCTCCATTCATCCAAGTTCTCACTCCTGAATGCTGATTCATCACCCTGTTTTATACAACCTTCTACTGTGGTATCATCAGTGAATTTGTAAATGATAATTTTGTTTTCTGGAGGTGAGGAAATTCAGGATCCAATTACACAGTGGGACATTGAAGCCCAGGTCCTGGTGTTTGCTGATCAATTTTGAGACAATGATGGTGTTAAATGCTGAACTCTAGTCGATAAAGAGCATCCTGATGTATGCATCTTTGCTGCCCAACTGTTCTTGGGCTTTGTGTAGAGACAGTGAGATGGTACCTGCTGTAGATCTGTTACTGTGGGAAACAAACTGGAATAAATCCTTGTTACTGTTCAGACAGGAGCTGATATACTTCAACATCGTTCCTCTCAAAACACTTTGTTGTAGATGTGAGTGCTATTCATTTAGTCAATAGTCATTTAGGCAGGTTACACAATTTTGGGCACTGGTACAATATGATTGAGGCCTGTTTGAAGCAAATGGTTTTCCTGCCAGAGTAAAATGTTGAAGATATCTGTGAATACATTGGCATGTTGATCAGCACTATTTTTTAAATACTTAGCCGGGTACTCCAGAGGACAACCTGCATGTCATCCTCTGATATGGACAGAAGAGAATCATCGGGGGACATGGAGGTGCACAGTGGTGGTTCTTCCTTGTTCTTGTGGTCAAATGTAGTGTAGAAAAATTGAGTTCATCAGGGACCGGAGCTTTGTTGACTCCCACTACACTGGATTTAGTTTTCTAGCAGGTTATATCATTTCAACCCTGCCATAGCTGTCATGTATCTGCTGTTTCCATTTTTGTCTGGGAACTCCACTTCGCCCCGAAGATGACTTTCCACAGGCCATACCTGCTCCTTCTATCATGATGTGGATCTCTGAAATTAAATGCCAAGTGTTGTACACACAAGAACAATGTACATTTGCAACAAAATTCTTATTTGCTGATAGGTACTTTTGTTAAACAAACTGTAGTAGTATAAAATTACCTCAGTATTAAGAGTTAATAAATATAAAAGATAGATCATGAATTTAAAATAGCTAATTTTGAGTAGTATGGCTAGCACAACAGTATTACAGTGTCAGCGACCCAGGTTAGAATCCAGCACTGCCTGTAATGAGTTTGTATGTTCTACCTGTGCCTGCATGGATTTCCTCCAGGTGCTCTGGCTTCCTCTCACCTTTCAAAACATTTGAAGGTTGTAGGTTAATTGGGGTATTTGGGCTGCACGGGTTTATGGGCCATAAGGGCCTGTTAGCATGCTGAATGTCTAAATTAAGAAAATGAGTATTCCCATCTATAGTTGGTGCAAGAAAAAAGAAAGGTGTTTCAATGATGCAGACAAGATTTTTGTAGAGCTGGTGTTGGGGGAGGAAGGGGAGATTCAAGAGCCTGATAGATGTTGGGGGAAAAAAATGTTCTTGTACCAAGAGGTGCTGGACTTCGGGCTTCTGTACCTACTTGCCAAAGGTATCAGTGCAGAGAGGTTGTAAACCAGTGCAGAGAGGTTGTAAACAGTATGATGTTGGCTGCCTCTTGATGAAATGTCTCCGATAGATGTCTTCAGTGGATGGGAGTTCAGAGCCTATGATGGTCTTGGATATGTTTGCTACTTTCTCCAGCTTTCTGCATTCCTGGGCATTTGCATTACCAAACCAGGCTGTGATGAAGTTAAACAGGAAAGTTCTGCAAATGACATGAAGTCTGAATGAATGAGTTATTTTCAGATTGACATGCTGTAATAAGGAGGCATAGACATTCATCATTAGACCTCATTTATTTGCAATCCCCATTGGTGAAAGATAAAGGTGCCAATAGAAGAAACTCTGAAAAATAAATAACGCTTTCTTGTGAAATGTTTGGGATCTTTGAGCATTTTCTGAAACAATCCAGTTTAATATATAATTATATTTGTTATATAATTTAGATGTTTTTTTTTAAGTGGGGGTAGTAGGGGTTGGGAGGGAGGGTTTAGATGAGTTTTTTTGTATCACTTTGTATAAATAACATGTATTTAATCAAGTTTTATAATAATCTGAAATATGGTTTTTGTTGTTTATTATGTGTAGATCTTAAGTAAAACATTCCTAAGAAACTCTGAGATGCTTGAATTTTGAACTGGAGCAATTCAGGCAGCAACCATTAAAGTCGGGCAGTTAATAATTTGGGTCTGTTTGAGAGCAAGGGGAGGGGTGGGTAGATTAGGGAGAGGCCAAATTATAATAGGACAGGATAGGATCTTGGAGAGACAAAGGTGGGAGTGGGATGAAGACCTGAGAGGATGAGAGAGTGAAAGCATTTCTGGAATGAGCTGGGAGAATAGTATCACATAAAGATAGATGAAAACAATCAAAGTAAATTGGGATAGAATGGAGAGGGTATATGAAATTAAACAAATTACCATTTGGAATATAATAGGCAGTTCTTTAAGTTTGCATTTTACCTCACCCGAACAATGGCCTCTGGATAAGGATCAATCATTTAAGATGAAGAGAAATTACTTCCTTCAGACATTGGTAAATTTATGAATTTTGTATGACAGATTATGGATAGTCTTTGAGTATTCAAGAGCAAGACCTTTGGGCAGCATGCTGTCAAGTGATGAGGGGGAGTGGGAGGAATTGGAAAAAAAATCTGCAGAAGCTGGAAATTTAACATAAAAACAAAATGTTAGGAATACTCAGTAAGTTAGGCTGCGTCTGTAGGAAGAGAAGCCATTAACGTTTTGGGTCAAAGACCCTTTATCAGAATGATATGAGATTGGGGATGTCCTTTTGAATGGTGAAGCTAATTTGAATTGTCATTGACCTGCAGTTGCTTCCTATACTTCCAGTTTTGAGATAGATCTGAAGAGCAGGGCCTCTTCACCTATATTGGCATGCTTCTCATAGATTTCTGCAGCTTTCTTTGAGAAGGACTGTTCCTTTTTAAAATTTGGTGATCATGCAACTGTCATGAATATTTCTCTCTAGCATCTATTACGCAGCAATAAACATTGCAAGGGCAACTGTGAGGGTTAAATTTAAATTTCTTCAGGCAGTCCCTGGGTTACGAATGTCTGTCTTATGAACAACTCATACTTATGAACAGACAAGCTGGTCGGAAGGAGAATGCCATCCAGCATTTTAAGTCTTGGTGTACTTCTGGTCTGGAGCGGTTGAGTGAGCATTGCAAGCGAGTAGTGTACCACATATCACAAGTGTGCGAACAGATTCAAAATTGAAAGTATTGATTCAATCGTTAAGTTCCCAAGGGGTACTCCAGATTGATGGGAAAAGATTGCTCACGAATTGGGTTGATCTGTGGTAGAATTAATTCACAATTTGTATTGTACATTGAGGGACAAAACTGATCAAGGCAGGTAGGGTAAGGCCAACATTACTCTAGTTGACATTCTCTGCCAAAAGAAAACTGCAGTTTTAGGACCTGGAAGTAAAGTATTAACTGAGCAAGAAGCAGATGTCGGAGTTTCAATCACTAAATCAACAGCTGTAATTGATCAGTTGTATGAGGATTCTAATACTTGGAGGTTTTGGACAACAGTGAAATGATCACATTAAGATGAATCCACAGGAGAAAACCATGTCATTTTGAGTTGTGAAAGGATGTTGCTAGGCTGGTTTGGGAAGATGGTTTATATTTTTAAGGCAACCAGACAGTATGGTTATAATTACAGATCGATCAAGAATCTTGAAAGTGCACACATTAGAATTCTATTTATTGAACATCAATTAAATAAGCACATTGACTATATGATTTCTATGTTGTTATTTTGAGGGTTTTTAAAGTTCTGCAAACTTTAGGTTCGATTGGTTGTGCTTTGGTTACTGAATTATAGCAGAAACAGGGCCTCCTCAATACATAATTGATTTCCAGCATCATTATACACTATCTTATTATGTTTAAGATGTTGGTGTGTTTATGGAAGTGTTCCTTAGTGCTTTATTTGCATAGAAATGTAAAATATTTACTATATATACTAAGATAAACACTTGATGAACTGATGCAAAATGAGGACCATGTGTATTGTTCCGATTTGCATACAAATTTGACTTAAAAGAACAAGGTTGCAGAACTAGTTTATAACGTGGGGACTGCCTGCAATGGAAATTGTTGATTGTCTGTCAAGGCATTCCATGCCATCACAGTAATTAAAATAGATAGGCAGCCAATTTTGTTTCTCTGGTTGACTTTGCATTGGGACAGCACAAGCACACATGATACTTTGATGATGCGATGACTTTTACGTAGGACAGGTTACATTCCATTACTGTATATTAATGTGTAATCACAAGGATTTCAAGTCTCAATGATTGCAATTGCATTGCAATGATTGAAAGCATTGCAATTTTCTCTCTTTATTTTTACTGTGCAGCAGAACTAAATGTTTACTTGTTTCATGACACATCAAGGGACTCCACCAGTGAAACCTAAATGTTCTAATGAGAAGCCCTTTGATCAGCAGGTATCGTAAAGCAACTCATCAGCAATTAGAACTTCAGATGCGTAAATTTGCACCAGCCCTTCACAGCTCAAGGGATTCAGCAACAAATGTGCCCACTTCTGACATAATAGAAAGATCAATGAAGTAACTGAAGATAAATGGCTAATGATGTGCCCAAAACCACATGATAGATTGTTTTTTGCTTCAGTTCCAGCATTGGCAATCTTCTGGAACTCTGGGTTGAGCAGTGTCAGTGGGAGCAAAAGAATGGTTGATATTTTGGGTCAGAACCCTTTATTAAGACCGAGAATGCAGAGTCACTGCTGAGGTGCTGCTGTATCACTGCCATTAACTGCCTGCACTAAACATCTCTGGCTGACTCCCTGGCTTCCTAAACACAAATGGGGTCTAAATAAACTAAACATTAGGCTCCTTTTAGTAGAAAACACGACCATTTAGTGACAAAATCAATTTCAAATTAAACTGCTGTATTTAGGTGCAGTTCGTGCAAGTAGCAGAAAATACTGTACTGTGGCGGTATGCCATTAGGCAGGCGAACCACCCCGCTTGTCACGCACGCGGCGGGGCAGCCGGCCGAAATGGCACTGTCGGGGGTTTCCTCCCGACCTCGGCACCGGGCTCAAACCCGCGCTTGGCGAACCACGTGACGTCCCAGTGACGTCAGGGCCACCCAGCGCGGTTCTCAGCCAGGTCTGGGCTGGGAGTATAACGGCAGCCTGCAATAAATCAGTTTTTGCTCACTGAATTCAACCCATCTGGTTGTGCGATCCTTCAGTTAGCAGTATAGACACCGCTACAGTACTATGGAAAAATTATGTACCTACTCATGCTCTGTCATTGATGCTGTTGATCTTTGGGATGTGTAATTGTGTTGCGCTGTGGTAGCAGCAAGCAGAAACAAAACACAAAAGACTGTACTACAGGCTTTATTCTGCTAAAAGTCTGTTTCCACTAGTTTCAGCTGTGGTGGCCCCTGAGTGACTGGTTCAGGAGGGGCCGGCTCAGGCTTATATTGGAGTCGGCTGATTGATAGCCGGCCAGGTGGAGTCAGCCCCCAAGTGGTCCTTTTGCAGGTAAAGAGATCGCTCCTTGCAGTAGGATAGTGGTCGTATCACCACATTCACACCCTTCTTAAAATTGTCCTGGGGTGAGTAATAATGCCAGGCTGTATTTACACATTCATTTACAGGTTTAGACGGTCTGGCGGCCATCAGAGTCTCTGTGACTGTTGCAGGGTTGGCTCCTGGTGTTGTGGGTGCTGGAGGGCTAGTCGGGTCTGGCATGCTTCGGTTGGCCACTGGAGCGGGTGGTGTAGCATGTCCATGTTGGTGTGGCCAGGTTGGCGTGGATCAGCAGGAAAGGTAGGCACTGGAGGGGTGGGGGGAGTGGTTCGGGCTCTGGGTCCTGGGTGGGCCAAGGATGCCCGTGATGGGGAAATTTCGTCAGGTTGATGTGGTGCTGCTGGTGCTCCTGCTGGTGCCAGATCCCTAGTTGAGACGGTGTCCTCACGGCCACTGGGGTACCTGATGTCAGTGTAGTTGTGGTTGGCGTAAAGGAGGAACACCTGCTCAACCAGTGTGTCGACCTCGTGGGCCCGTTTGTGTTTGTGCAGGAGCACTGGTCCCGGAGATGTGAGCCACGTTGGGAGAGAGGTTCCAGTTGCCAATTTCCTGGGGATTGAAAACGCGTTCGTGAGGGGTCTGATTTGTTGCTGTGCACAAGAGTGACCTAATGGCATGGAGTGCCTCGGGGTGGGCTTCCTGCTAGTAGTCCACAGACCAGCCTTTGGACCTAAAAGCCAGGAGGACTGCCTTCCAGATGACTCAATTTTTACACTCCACCTGCCCGTTGCCCCTCGGTTTATAACTAGGCGTGCGACTAGTCAAGATGCCTTGCGTCACCAGGTGCTGGGGCAGTTCTTCACTCATGAAGCTGGACCCCCGGTCACTGTGGATGAATGCCGGGTAGCCGAACATGGTGAGGATCTTTGTCAGAGCCCTGATAACTGTGGCCATGGAGGTGTCCAGGCAAGGGATGGTGAAGGGAAAACAGGAGTATTTGTCCATAACCGTGAGGAAGTAGACATTCTTGTTCATGGAAGGCAGGGGGCCCTTGAAGTCAATACTGAAAGCGAGGGTGATGTTTTGTATGTGGCACTGGTAGCCCCAAGAAGACTGGGGGAACAGAGTTTGGGCATGAGCAGGAGCCTGAACCCGCTGTATGTTTCCCACCCCCCCCACCCCCCCCCCCCCCCCCCCACGGTTAGATCGACCGAGCAGCGGCTGAGGGCTGTTATGGAGTGGTCCTGGGCTATGAAAGCTATGGCAAAGTTTGTTGCGGAAGATTTTGAGGCTTGATATCTGTGCCACTTTCTGGTGTATGAAGCTTTCTACTACTGTTATAGAACATGCACTTCGTTACCTTCCCGTTGACAGCGATGTTCATCATCGAGCGCCCGCACCAGTGTGGGATGTCCCTCCTTAGGGTGGTGGTTGCTAGGACCATCTCGGGGTCTGAGTCGCAGCTTCCCAATATGTGAGGCGAATGGCGGCCAGGGGCGATCTCTGTCAGCATGTGGTGCATCTGGTTGGCGCCTGTGTTTACCACGTTGTCCTGTCCTGGGTGTTGCGATGTCGCTGGGGCCCGACTGGCCCAAGATGGCGGTGAGACTGGCTGGCGAAAGATGGCGGCACCCTGCGGGCACGCATGGTGTCAGCATGGCTCGGCCTCCCCGTTGCTCGAGTAGTCCGCCCTGGTGGAAATGACATCAGTGGTCCTGGCAGATGTGGCTTGGAAAAAGTTGGCAGCGCCCAGGGTGAGCACACTGCCACGGTGCCCATTGGAGGCAGGGCCGGAAGTGGCATCAATGGAGAGGGCGGGTAATGGCGTAGCCCGCTTTTCGCAAGTGGTGAAGTCCAGGGGTTACTTGTTGGTCGCGGAGAGTCGCTGAGCTCCCGGCGGGTCTAGAGAGGTGGGAGCAGAATGAGTTTCTGGCTGGGGGCAGCTTCTGTGGGACCGTTTGACCCACATCGGGACCCACAGTACTTACAGGGACGCGGGGTGCCGGGAACAGCGATGTTCTCTTCCACGTGCGGACCCTGGGCTACAGCAGTTGTCTGGGTCGGCCATACTGAGTGCTGGGGGAATTGAGTCAAAGGCTTCAGTATGGAGGGCTGCAGCCTCCAGAGAGCGAACCATCTCCACAGTTCTGGTGAATGAGGCATGTTGTCTTCCAGCAGTTTCTGCTGGGCACTCCTCGATCGCAGCCCTCGCACATAGGCATCCCGGATCAGCCGATCCACCTCCCCTTCACTCAGGCACGGGCGAGCCAACTCCCGCAGGATCCCCAGGTAGGCATCTACCGTCTCATCTGGCTGCTGAGACGTGATGCTCAGCAGGTACTTGTCGTAGACCACGTTCATCGGGGGCTTGTACATGGACTCCAGGGCAGCCATTGTAATCAGTGAAGTCTTTGATGATCTGGAAGGCTCGGTGGCCCAACTTTTGTGTGGAGTACTGTGAGGTGCTTCTGGTTAGTGTTGATGACCTCAGTCTGTGTTTGGATGGCATGCTTCCAGATTTTGAAGCGTGCCTGGGCTTCCGGATGCTAAGGGTCTATCTCCAAACTTCCAATCATCAGGAACTTTTCCATGGTCGTTTTCAAATTTTAGCAGAATAAATTGTGATGCGCTGTGGTAGCAGCAAGCAGACACAAACCACAAAAGACTGTGCTGAAAGTCTGTACACACCAGGTTCAGCTGTGGTGGCTCCCAAGTGACTGGCTCAGGAGGGACCGGCTTAGGCTTGTATTTGGGTCAGTTGATTGACAGCCAGCCAGGTGGAGTCAGCCCCCAGCTGGTCCTTCTGCGGGTACAAAGATCACTCCCTGCAGTAGGCTAGTGGTCGTATTGTCACAGTAATATGTAGGAGAAAGCCTCAGAAATTGGTCAGAATGTGGGATAACATAAGCAAGTCTGCTTTAATGAGTAGGGTCTGCAGAAAAATCCAAATGCTGGATTTTGGTTCACACTGTAAGTTGATTGTAATGCTATAGGTGCGGTGAGATCTTGCTAACACCATTCATGAAGATCATGGTCGACCTACCTCAGTGCCATTTTCTACCACTATCTTTTGATTCCCCTAATTAAACTCTTATTTGATATGATAGACAGGACTGAAACCCCAGAGTCTCTGGAGTGAAGAATTCCACAGGTTCACCATTATCTGTATGGAGAAAATTCTCAACTCAGCCTAAACTGCAATGTCCCCTCTTCTGGGACTCATCAGGCCAGGAGAAACATCTGCATCTTTCTAGCAAGCCCTTCAAGAATTATTAGGTTTTGATAACACCTCCCACATCCTTCTAAATTCTTAAAGAAAACAATTCCAGTCTTTTCCATCTTGCCTGAAGCCTTTCTATGTTGCTTATCCTCTTTATTTGGAAACATAAGCAGGCAACATAGTGGAATATTTCAATTTGTACCTTTTGAGTGTTGTACCTTTTTAAAATCCTCTTTCCTAATGATCTAACCTGCAGGATCGTATCCCATTTTCTCTCTATGCTGTTAGAACAGATATTGACCCCTGTCTCTGGCTGCTCACCTTCCCTTTTTATGATGCTCTGCAACCATTCATTCTTGATGTTGGCACCATGAGGGCAACATAGATCATGGAGTTATGTGTATGGGACTGAAATATTGTTTGCTCTCCTTTCTCTTGAATCTTCTATCACTTGTGTGCAAATTAAGCACTCGCAATCAAAAAAATAAAAATAAAAATATCTTCAAAAAATGTAATGTCTATGAAATTTTCAGTCTCACAAATGCACCATGATGACTCTAGTGACAACTTCAGTTCTTTAAAAAATAAGTTGCTTGAAACACTTCCTGCATGTGGTTGTCTGGAACAGTGGAAGTATCCATCACCTCTCACCTGGTGTTGTATGTGCTCATATTGACAAATATGCCATTATGATCTTAAATAAAATTGCCATGACTATGAAATCTTGAACATGCTGTTTATATTGGTCTGGTTCTTGGAATCTTGGATATTGATCATGGTCACTTGGTCAGTAGTCTTTAAGCTATTTAAAAATTCTTGTGAATCCATTAATTACACCAGATTGTTGATCTGCCATAGCAAATGAGTGAAGGGAATTATTCCAAATGGATTATCTTGATTTATTTTTCCAGGCCAAGTGGATGAAATGATGTATATTTGTACAATTTGTATTGTTACGAGCTCAGAAGACCCCAAAGCCCAGCAGCAATAGACATTCATCACAACAAATGTTTACTTAAACAAAAGTTGCTTTTAATTATCTTTAAACATGAAAATGGGGAAGAATCACGTGATGGAGTAGAGGCCAGTTTGGAAAACCAGCCCTCTCCAGGAAAATAGGAAAAAAGTTAGGAAAAAGCAAAGCATAACAAAAATAGAATATAAGAAATGGAAGATAAAAATACAGAGAAGAGAAAGAAGATGGCTTCCAAGAAGGAGAAAGTAAAAACAACTGGAAAAAAAGTAGAAAAGTTGCCGGAGAAGAAAGAAGGCCTTTCCTGCACGAAGGAATAGGATGCTATGGTGGTGAGGAGTGCCCGACCCTCGAGGTCAGTGCCTGCCCTGCGGAGTGGTGACCCACCAGCTGGTGCACTACAAAAATGGCTCTCTGAGCCAAACAAAAGTGCGCAATCAAAGGAGAAAGAGGACACTGACGGGAGGGGGGCTCAGCAGAGGAGCGGGCTGTCACAAAGCGAACAGCTGGGGGATGCCCAACAGCTCTCAGCTGGAGGACAAGGAAGACAGAAGAAGAGGGAATGATAAAACAGACATGGGAGATAGACGGAGGGATGACCGATAAGAAGACCAATGTCAGGAAGCACAACAGATGAGCAGCCCAGGAAGGGAGGACCAGCACAAGAGGGCCAGCAAGAGGCTCGACAAAGAGATACAAGCAGCTCATCAGGAAAAACAGAAGAGACAGAGACACAGGGAAGAAGAATCAAACACAGCTACAGACATAGAAGAAGAGGAAGAAGACCAAGATCTTCACAGAGAAAGAGAAGGTAAAACTGATGGACAAAGAGAAAGAGAAGGTAAAACTGATGGACAAAGAGAAAGAGAAGGTAAAACTGATGGACAAAGAGAAAGAAGGTAAAACTGATGGACAAAGAGAAAGAGAAGGTAAAACTGATGGACAAAGAGAAAGAGAAGGTAAAACTGATGGACAAAGAGAAAGAGAAGGTAAAACTGATGGACAAAGAGAAAGAGAAGGTAAAACTGATGGACAAAGAGAAAGAGAAGGTAAAACTGATGGACAAAGAGAAAGAGAAGGTAAAACTGATGGACAAAGAGAAAGAGAAGGTAAAACTGATGGACAAAGAGAAAGAGAAGGTAAAACTGATGGACAAAGAGAAAGAGAAGGTAAAACTGATGGACAAAGAGAAAGAGAAGGTAAAACTGATGGACAAAGAGAAAGAGAAGGTAAAACTGATGGACAAAGAGAAAGAGAAGGTAAAACTGATGGACAAAGAGAAAGAGAAGGTAAAACTGATGGACAAAGAGAAAGAGAAGGTAAAACTGATGGACAAAGAGAAAGAGAAGGTAAAACTGATGGACAAAGAGAAAGAGAAGGTAAAACTGATGAACAGAATATAGATAGTCTTTTTTGAAGAACAAATGAGATCATTAAAAGAATGGTTGTCATTAGAGTTTAATGCAATTAAAAGGAAAATGAAAAGAACAGAAGATAAAATGCAAAGGTTAGAACTGGTAATGACAGAAATAGGGAAAAGAGTAGAGAGTGTGGAAGAGCAGGAAACAGCTGTAGAAATGGAAGTGAGTGACGAGAGAAAAATTGGAACAAAGTGACAAAAAAGTTAGAGAGGCAGGAGTTATCTCAGAAAATTATAGTAGGCGAAACAACATAAAAATAGTGTGCCTGAAGGAGGGTGAAGAAGGCACAGACATGAAGGAATTTATAAAAGGATGGATCCCGAAGGTCCTGGGAACGAGAAATGCAGGAAGAAATGGAAATCAAAAGGGCACACAGATCATTAGCTCCAAAACCATAGACACATCAAAAACTAAGATCCATCTTAGTAAAATTTTTGAGATACACAAGAGAAAATATACTGGAATGGGCAAGGAATAAAATTAGAAAAGATGATAAACCATTGGAATACAAGGGTCAAAAAATATTTTTTTACCCAGACACAAGTTCAGAACTCTTAAAGAGGAGGAAGGAGTTAAATACAGCGAAATCGACTTTATGGAAAAAAAGGTTACAAATTCATATTGAGATATCCAGCAGTGCTTAAAATATTTATACCCGGGGAACAAAAGAGACTGTTCTCAGATCCAGAGAAAGCGCAAGAATTCACAGAACGTTTGCAGGACAGGAGAAGAGATGAAGAGATGTAACAAGAATGAAGAATGGCGATAAAGTATATATAAAGATGTAAAAGCAATGTATATGTAAAGAACTAAAGAGAGAAAAGTGAAGGGAAGGAAGGGAGTAAGGGGAGAAAAAAAAAGAGAGAGAGCTTTGTTTTGTGTTTTTAAAAAAAATGTTTTCTGGAGAGGTCTCGGTAGAGGTGGAATAACAGTCACTGCATAATCAGTTGCTGCTGCGAACAAGATCGTAATCCAAATGAAAAGGGGAGTTGTGGTTGCCCAGCAAGGGATATGGGGCAACTCAGAGAGGGGGGGATGTTTTGGGGTTAAGGTATGAGTGGATGTGGGAACTGCGGGGTACTTTGTCTTAAATGTGTCGTATATTAAGTGCAATAAATGAAAACTAAGATGAAAATGGGGAAAAGGGGGATGGAGGTGGCAAAGAGGTGAAAAAGAGGTGTATGCAAGATATAAGATGGCCACGTTGAACTATATGACTATAAACATTAATGGAATACATAACCAAATTAAAAGGAAGAGACAACTAAATTTATTGAAGAAGGAAAAAATAGATATAGCATTTGTGTAGAAAATGCATCTAACTGAAGCGGATCATAACAAACCAAAGAGAGACTGGGTAGGACATGTAGCGGCAGTATCCTATAATTCAAAAACTAGAGGTGGAGCCATACTAGTTAACAAAAATATACCAATCAAGATAGAGGAGGAAATAATAGATCCGGCATGGAGGTATGCAATGATAAAGTGTCAGATATACTCAGAATTTTGGAATTTGCTCTATATGGACTTCAGTAAGGCCTTCGATAAGGTACCACATGGAAGGTTAGTTAGGAAGGTGCAGTCTTTAGGTATAAATTTTAAGATAGTCAAATGGATTGAACATTGGCTGAAAGGGAGAGGCCAGAGAGTGGTAGTGGATAATTGTCTGTCAGGTTGGAGGCCGGTGTCCAGTGGTGTGCCTCAAGGATCTGTATTGGGCCCATTGTTGTTCGTTATATACATTAATGATCTAGATGATGGGGTGGTGAATTGGATTAGTAAATATGCAGACGATACTAAGATAGGTGGAATAGTGGATAATGAAGAAGGTTTTCAAGGATTGCAGAGGGATTTGGGCTGCTTAGAAAAGTGGGCTGAAAAATGGCAGATGGAATTTAATGCTGATAAGTGTGAGGTGCTTCATTTTGGTAAGAAGAATCAGAATAGGACATACGTGGTAAATGGGAGAGCATTGAGGAATACAGAAGAGCAGAAAGATTTAGGAGTGACGGTACATCGTTCCCTGAAGGTAGAAACTCACGTGAATAGGGTGGTGAAGAAGGCTTTTAGTATGCTGGCCTTTATCAATCATTGCATGGAATATAGGAGTTGGGAGGTGATGTTGAGATTGTATAAGACGTTGGTGCGGCCTAATTTGGAGTTCTGTGTGCAGTTCTGGTCGCCTAATTATAGGAAGGATATAAACAGAGTGGAGAGAGTGCAGAGAAGGTTTACCAGAATTTTACCTGGGTTTAAGCATCTAGAGTATAGGGAGAGATTGGACAGATTAGGTCTTTATTCTTTGGAGCGTAGAAGGTTGAGAGGGGATTTGATAGAAGTATTTAAGATTATGAAAGGGATAGACAGAGTGGATGTGGATAGACTATTTCCGTTAAGAGGAGGAAAGATTAAAACAAGAGGACATGAGTTAAGAATTAAGGGGCAGATGTTTAGAGGTAACATGAGGGGGAACTTCTTTACTCAGAGAGTGGTAGCCGTATGGAATGATCTTCCGGGAGAAATAGTGGCGGCGGAGTCAATTGTATTATTTAAGAAAAGGTTGGACAGGTATATGGATGAGAAGAAGATGGAGGGTTATGGGCATTGTGCAGGGAGGTGGGACTAGAAAGGGGTGTTTGGTTCAATGCGGACTAGAAGGGCCTAATGGCCTGTTTCCATGCTGTAATTGTTATGTTATGTTATATATGTGCCTAACGAGGAGGATCAAAAGTTTATGTAGGATTTTTTTTGAAGATTGCAGACACACAAGGAAATATATTGATAGGAGGGGATTTCAACCTTAATTTGGACTCAATATTGGATAAAACTGGACAAAAGACAAGTAAAAAGAATAAAGTAGCCAAATTTATGGTTAAATCAATGCAGGAAATGAAACTTGTGGATATATGGAGGAGGCAGCACCCAACATAGAAAGAATTTTCATATTATTCGAGGAGGCACAAAACTTACTCAAGGATTGATATGTTTTGTTTTTAGCCCATATTCAAGGGAGAGTTAGAAAAACTGAATATAAAGCTAGACTACTATCCAGATCATTCACCCCTATTATTAGCAATGGAACTGGAGAACATCCCACCAAGAACATAGAGATGGAGGTTCAACTCCATGCTACTTAAAAGACAGGAATTTAGGGAGTTTATTGAACGTCAAATTAAACCATATTTTGAAATAAACACAGGATCAGTGAAAGACAAATTTATATTATGGGGCGCAATGAAAACCTTCATTAGAGGGTAGATAATAAGTTATGTGACTAAGATGAAAAAGGATTACAATCAGGAAATAGAACAGTTGGAAAGGGGGATAGTAAGTACAGTAAAGGAATGAGTAAAAAGGGATGATATAACAAAAAGGAGAGAATTGGCGGACAAAGAAATTAAATGCGAAACATTACAAATGTACAAGGTGGAGAAGAACATAATGAAAACAAAGCAAAAGTATTACAAACTGGGAGAAAAAACACTTAAAGTATTAGGCTGGCAACTGAAAACAGAACAAGATAAAAGAACGATATTGGCATCAAGGAAAAAGGACAAACAAATTACATACATTCCAACAGAGATTAATGAAAATTTTAAGGAATTTTATGAACAGTTGTATCAAACTGAGAATGAGGGGAAAGATCATAAAATAGAGGAACTTTTAGCTAAAATTGAACTGCTGAAATTGCAAGAAGAGGAACAAAACAAACTGATAAAACCATTTGAAATAGAGGAAGTACAGGATATATTAAAAAAGCTGCCGAACAATAAAACACCAGGAGAGGATGGATTTCCAATAGAATTTTATAAAACATTTAAAGAGTTATTAATACCTCCTCTCCTGGAAGCAATGAACCAGATAGAAAAAACACAAAACTTGCCAGATTAATGTAAGACAGCAATAATTACAGTAATACCAAAAACGGGGAAGGATCCATTAACACCAACATCATATAGACCAATATCTCTACTTAGACTATAAGATAATAGCGAAATTATTAGCAAACAGATTGGACGACTGTGTACCTAAAATAGTAAAACAAGATCAAACTGGATTTATTAAGTAAAGATGAACAGCGGACAATGTCTGCAAACTTATTCATCTAATCCACGCAGTTCAAGGAAATAAGAAACCAACAGTGGCTGTTGCTCTAGAGACAGAAAAAACCTTTCACAGAGTAGAGTGGAATTATTTATTTAAAGTATTACAGAAGTTTATTCTACCAGAAAAATATATAAATTGGATTAAAGCATTGTATAATGGACTGTTGGCGAAGGTAACAGTAAATGGATATGTATCAAGTCATTTTAAATTAA
Source organism: Narcine bancroftii (assembly GCF_036971445.1). Taxonomy (NCBI): domain Eukaryota; kingdom Metazoa; phylum Chordata; class Chondrichthyes; order Torpediniformes; family Narcinidae; genus Narcine; species Narcine bancroftii. Next base: position 156,234,133 of record NC_091475.1, read on the forward strand.
GTAGGTCAACTAGACAGGGATGTCCACTATCCCCCTCATTGTTCACCTTAGCAATAGAACCTTTGGCAGAACTGATAAGAATATTTTAAAAAAAGGTATAAAATCAGTTTATTTGCAGATGACATCATAGTATACCTAAGAACCAGAGGTATCAGTAAAAGAATTACATAAGAAATTGAAGGAATATGGAGAAATAACGGGGTACAAGATCAACGCAACTAAAAGTGAAGTGATGCCAATGAGTAACGCAGACTATACAGAATTTTAAAAATAATCTCCATTTAAATGGCAACCACAAGCAATCTGATACCTAGGGATCAGGTTAGATAATAACTTAAGCCACTTGTAGAAACTAAATTATCAGCCACTAATAAAGAAATTGCAGGAGGACTTAGAACATTGGAAAGAATTACCACTAACACTGATAGGGAGGGTAAACTGCATTAAGATGAATGTGTTCCCAAGGATGCAATACTTATTTCAAACATTACCAATTCCTTTAACAGAAAAATTCTTTAAGGAACTAAAGAGAATAATAAGGAAATTCTTGTGGAAAGGGAGGAATTCAAGGGTAGCGTTAGATAAATTAGCAGAGAGGTATAATAAAGGTGGCTTGCAGTTACCAAATTTTAGAAATTATTATTTCAGGTATTTCCGAATTTTACCAGAGAAGGGAAAAACCAGACTGGACTAAGATAAAACGAGATAAAATAGGGGAAAAGGTACTGGAACATATACTTTATAATTGGGATGAAAAGTTGGTGCAATATAAAAACTCACCAGTACTGCATCATTTTCTTAATACATGGAAGAAGATCCACTTAGAAAGGAAAAAAAACGAATGATCAAATACCAAAATTATTATTGACGCAAAATCCGCTAATCCCTTTTACAATAGTCAACCTTTCCTTTAGAGAATGGGGGAGAAAAGGAATCAAAGGAATAGATAATTGTTTTTTGGAAAATAATTTATTAACATTTGAACAATTGAAATACAAATATGGAATAACTCATGGTACAATGTTTGCATATAATCAATTGAAAGCTTATTTAAAGGATAAATTGGGAAACACCTTGAGATTACCTGATGGAAGCAGCTTTGAATACATGATTAGAAACACAATGATAATTAAAAGATTTATAACCAACATGTATATTAAGCTGCAAGATAGGGAAAATGAAATAAACTATAAACCTAAGCAAAAGTGGGAAAAGGATCTAAACATAAAGATAAAAAATGAAGGATGGGAAAAGTTATGATCTGGAACTATGAAGAATACAATAAACACAAGGTTATGCATGATACAGTATAATTGGTTACACAGGGTATATATTAGTCCTCTAAAATTAAAAAATAGGATTGAACATTATCAGATAGATGTTTTCGCTGTAAGAAAATGGGAACAACATTACATGCAACTTGGGCATGTACGAAAGTAAACAAGTTTTGGGAAGAATTAAATCAGATACTAAATAAAATTACAAAAAGTAACATAACAAAAAAACCAGAGTTATTTCTTTTAAGTAACATAAGAAGTAGAGAATTAGGCCTCAAATTGGATTAAGTGCAAAAATAAATCATTATGATAGCTTTACCGATAGCAAAAAAATGTATAATGTCAACTTGGAAAATGGAAGAGAGCACGAGTATACAGCAATGATACATGGAAATGAATAAATGTGTTCCATTGGAAAGAATAACATATAATTTAAAAAATAAAGTCTCAATGTTTGAACAAATTTGGGAACCAGACATGGAACATATCAGAGAGAGCTTGCCTACGACCTCCATCCCCTAAAATGAGAATGAAAATGATAAGAAGACAAAACGACTAGATTCAGTGTGTAATAAATAGATGACACATTTTTCTTGTTTATTTTCCTTTGTGTGAAAATATTGTTTTATAGTTATTGTATTGTATACGTTGAATATTTATGGGTTTTGGAGGGGGGTAGGTAGAGGGGAGGGAGGGAAATGGGAGAAAAGACCACTGTGTAAATTTAATGAGAAACGTTTGTACATATTTTGGTTGATATGGTTCATAGTGTGAAAAATAAAAAAATTATATAAAAACCCAAAAAAACATGAAAATAGTTCAAAGTTTAACTCATCTCTATTGACTTACTTAACCTAACTTGACCCCCTTCTAATTCTTTAGCGCACGTGTATGTAATGTGTGTGTATAAGTTCAGAAAGGTTTTTTGGTACATAGTTGAATCTCACCTCATTACTCCAAATTCACTGATTGCAGGCAATTTTTATACTGTGCACAGAATTTAACATGTAGAAAGTTCATCGGGCTTTGGTGCTTGAAAGGTAAATGGTTATCACTCAGGAAGTTTCTAGTTTGTTTTTAGAGAGAGATTTGTTGTTCCTTTTTAATCAGCCTCTTCAGTGTCTTGCTGACGAAACCTGCCCCTTCAGGGTTATCCAGATGATAACCTTTCTTTCAAGTCACCATAGAGTTCCATTTTGCTTCTCTTATTCCAAGGGAAACATTAAACATTCAGTCCTCTCCTATTGCATGAACCACAATGGCTTTGACCCCAGGCTGTCTTACAACTGGGCTTTCCATAAGCTTGTCCTGTTCCAGTCTCAGCATCTTCTGCTGGCTGTAATACTGTGCAAGTGATCTCTCTCTCTCTCTCTCTCTCTCTCTCCCTCTCTCTCCCTCTTTCTCTCTCTCTCTCTCTCTCACACACACACACACACACACACACACACACACACACACACACACACACACACACACACACACGCACACACACAGAAAGCCTGTTTGACTCTGCTTGAAAAACCGCATGACCCTCTCAGAATAGCAAGTTCTATTCCAGAGAGCAGCAGCTCCAGCATGCTCTTTCATCTGTTGCCTTTTGCTAACAATGATCCATTTTTGAAGTCTCTTGAGCACTCTTCAAAAGCTCTGGAGCCAATACGTCTACCATGGGGTAGAACTCCAGTATTTTAAATACGATCTGCTTTAAAATGTTTGTATGTGACATACTCTAACAAACCTTTTGCAATTTATCTCCCAAAAACATATCTCTATATTCTATATACTCTGTCACACCATCCCCCTTCAAGAGTTAAAATTAAAAATTTAAAAAGAATTACAATTCAGTTATAACGAAACTGTCTTTAAAATCACTAGAGATAAAGATACACAATATATAATGTTATAATAAAGTAACTCAATGTTGAGAGTATTTTTATACATGATCAATTTTAACATCTTGACAAACAATTTGCTATCATATTTTTGTATGTCTGATATGATTAATTTACTGATTATATTCTTGTAATATTAAACTCCAGTTTAACAATCTTCTGTTTTTATTCTTCATTTTATAAAACACACCAGAGGATTGTGGTCAGCAAATATCACAATTGGTTCATGAGAGGTACTGAGATGTATATAAAAATTCTGCAGAGTAAATACGATAAACAGCAGTTCTTTTTCAATAGAGGAATAGTTCCTTGAACATTGAATTTTTTTGATATGTAGGCAACTGGATGGTCAATTTCATTATGTTTTTGCAATAAAACTGCACCTGCTGCTCCCTCACTGGCATCCACTGCTAAAGAAAATGGTTTGTCAAAATCAAGAGATTTTAACAATGGCATAGCATCTCCTTTAAATTTTCCAAAGCTTTCTGACAAGCTTTAGTCCACACAAATTTCTCCCCTTTTTTCAGAAGGTTGGTTAAAGGAAGAGCAACTTCAGCAAAATTTCTTATAATATCCTTCCATTCCTAAAAAACATCTCACTGCTTTCTTGCCATTAGGAATAGGAAACACAGAAATTGCATTCACTTTAGCTTGAATAGGTGCAACTTTGCCATGACTAACTACATGACCCAAGTATGTTACAGTGGCATTTGCAAGTGGACTTTTTGCTAAAACAAAATTTAAGTTTGCTTTGGATAATCTTGCAAACAATATGCTCAATTCCATTAGATGTATTTTCCATGTGTCACTTTTTGTGACCACGTCATCAATATAAGCATCTGGATGTGTTAACCCTTGCATCACTGTATTAATCATCCTTTGGAATGTTGCAGGGGCATTTTTCATGCCAAAAGGTAACACATTATACTTATAAAAACCAGACGGAGTTACAAAAGCTGAAATATTGTTTCCTCTCTCAGTTAAAGGCACACACCAGTAACCCTTCAACAAATTCAACTTGGTTAGAAGTTTAGCTTTGCCAATTTTATCAATAGTCATCTATTCTCAGAATAGGATAAGCATCTGTTTTAGATACTGAATTAACCTTCCTGTAATCTGTACAAAACCTAACAGTTCCATCTGGTTTCGGTAGCAGAATGTAAGGAGAACTCCAATCTGAGTTCGAAGGTCTAAGAATATCATTTCTCAACAAGTATTCCACCTCCTGCTCCATGATTTTACTCCTCTGTATGTTTATTCTATATGGTGTTGTTTTATGGGACTTGCTTCTCCTACATCTACATCAAGATAAATCACTGATGTCTTTTTTGCAACATCAGGGAACAAATTTGTTTATTTCAAAATTAATTATTTGAACTGCATCTGCACTTGTAACTTAAGATGGCCTAACTTTTCCTCCAAATTTTCCAAAATTTGAGTTAGACATGCGCACAGGTACCATGGCTTCTTCAATTTTACCCTCACAAGATTGTTTCCATAGCAAGATTATGATCCATAACTTACTCAACCCTGTCAACAACTAACACCTCTGATACAGGTTGTTCTCCACTACCCTTATCCTCATAATAAGGTTTCATTAACAATTCACCCTTCAAGTCATATCCACAAGCCATTTCTTTAATCTTCTGTATAGTTAGTGCTTTGTCCCAATATTTTTCTTTGTTTACTGTTGTTGAATTAACTCTTTCCTTGACCAAGAGAAGTCCTTACTCTCAAAATTACCCTGTTCTTTCAAAACTATTTCAGAAGCACTGAGTAAGTCTCTGTCAACTGGATCTTCCTCAGATCTCATCATTTTCTTAGCCACAGACCTTGTAATAGTACATGCAGGATATATCTCACAATCCTCTTCAACCTCATCCTTACTAGGTTTATTTGTTGATCTCAAAACTGACCCAACTTTATCCTCTGCCAAATCATTCTCGAATAAAAATGAGACACACTGCATGGGTAACTTTGAAATTACTCCTTCTACAACAGGTCCTTTAACTAATTCTGAATTTAGCACAATTTTGTGAAGAGATATTGAGTCTATCTCACCTCCAACACCTTGAATCAAAGTTGTCTCCCCTGTGTCAGGCCTTTGATCCAGAGTTAAAACACTTTCCAACAACAATAACAGAGCAGCCCCAGTATCTTTAAGAATTTTAACTGGAACCTGGGATTCTCCCTCCTTTACTGAAACCAAGGCCTCAGGCAGAAAAGGTTTGAAAACATCCATGACATCCTTACCAGGTTTGGAACACCTGCTCTCCTTAAATTCAACTGTTTGAATACATGCTTCTGGTAAAACCTCCTTTTCTCGTCTCTTTCAATACTAGACAATTCACAATAACATAACCAGGTTTCTTACAAAAATGACATACAAATCCAGAAGTTCTGTCCTTTCCTACCTGACCTTCATCTTTTCTCTGAACATTCTCCCCAGGCTTAATTTCAGGTTTACTTGTCTGCTCCACACTAACCTGAACAAGCTCATTAATCTGTTCCACATTAACTCTCTGAAAATACCAACTATTCTGAAATGTTCTTTTGTGAATTAGAGCAAATTCGTCGGCTAATCTAGCTGTTTGTCGCCACATCTCTCTCATGCAGGTATAATTTAATCTCATTTGGAACACACCTTTTAATTTCCTCAATTAACATCAATTCTCTCAATCTATCAAAATCATTATTTATTCCTTTTGAGGCACACCAACAGTCAAAACATACAGATTTTCTCAGAGCAAAATCCATATAAGATTGATTCCATGTTTTCACCAAACTCCTAAATTTGTGTAGTAAATGTTTCTGGAACTGACTCATAAGCTTTTAATACTGCTTGTTTAACAGTATCATAATTTGCCACTTGCTCTGTAGTCAAACTAGAGTATGCAATTTGTGCTTTTCCCTTCAATACAGAGGCCTTTTTGAGCTCAGCAACCTTTTCAAAAAGCTGAAAATATGTATCTATATTTCCCTCATCAAAAGGTGGAACTAGATTTACCTCTCTACTAGCCAAAAACTTCTCCCCAGGAGTTACAGCCTCAATTCTCTTCACGCCATCTCAGTTTTTAACTTCTCTAATTGAAACTGTCTGTCCTTTTCAATCTTTTTCCAAATCATATCTCCTTTGTTTTTCAACTTCCGCTGTCTCAAATATCCTCCGTTTTTCAGTTTGGTCTGCCTCATTGTAGCCTCCGAAACTCAAAATTCTGTTTCTTTTTCCTCTTCACCTTCAATTTCTCCAATTACAATTGCAACTCAATAGATCTAAGTCTTAACAAATTTTCCCTCACCTTTAGAATATTTCACAATAATCCTTTGTATTTTCCTCATCCAATACTTGACTTCAGTCCATTTTAATGCCTTAGAAATAACCATCAGTTCCTCTTTTCTGTTGCTCTACATGTATTAACATCCATTGTTACTGTTTTTCCACACACAAGCTTTAAATTAGCTTGGAAAAAAAAACTAATAAATCACAAAAATTCCAATTTTCAAATCAAATGGACAATCCCCCATAAAATGTTATGAGCCCAGAGGACCCCGAAACCCAGCAGCAATAGACATTCACCATGACAAATGGTTACTTCAACAAAAGTTGCTTTTAATTATCTTTAAACATGAAAATAGAACCAAACTTAACTTATCTCTTATTGACTTACTTAGCCTAACAACTCTTCTAATTCTAAGCGCAGATGAATGTAATATGTGATATGTGTGTAAGTTCAGAAAAGTTCTTTGGTTCACAGTCCAGACTCACTTATCATTCTTCCAAGTTCACTGGCTGCAGGCAATTCTTATACTGTGCATAGAATTTAATGTTTATAAGTTCACCAAGCTTTGATGCTTGAAAGGTAAATGGTTACCATTCAGGAAAGTTTTTGTTTGTTTTCAGAGAGATATTTGTTGTTCCTTTTTAATCAGCCACTTCAGTGTCTTGCCGTCAAAACTTGCCCCTTCAGGATTCTCCAGGTGATGACCTTTCTTTCAGATCACCACAGAGTTCCTTTTTTTTTTCACTTATTCCAAGTGAAACATTAGACTGCCAGTCCTCTCCTCTTGCATGAATCATAAGGGCTTTCCAAAAATTTGCCAGCTTGTCTTGTTCCAGTCCCAGCTGTTGTGTACTGGTTGTAACACTGTGCAAGTGATCTCTCTCTCTCTCTCTCTCTCTCTCCCTGTTGCTCTCTGAGAGAAAGCCTGTTTGATTCTCTCTGCATGAAAAACCACATGACCCTCTCAGAACAGCAAGTTCTCTCCCACACAGCAGCTCTGGTCTGACATGCTCTTTCATCTATTGCCTTTTGCAAACAACAATCCATTATTGAAGTCTCTTGAGCACTTGCAAAAGTTCTGGAGCTGATACATCTACCATGGGGCAGAGCTCCAATATTCTAGTATTTTAAATAAGATTTGCTTTAGAGTGTTTGTATGTGACCTATTATAACAAACCTTTCCCAATTTATCTCCCAAAAACATATCTATATACTCTGTCACAGTTCAGACGTTCAAAAGGATGATTCTGGGAATGTAAGGCGTGGACTGCTCTTGGCCTGTACTCATTGGAATTTAGAAGAATGAGGAGCGATCTCATTGAAACATTTTGAATATTGAAAGGAATGGACAGAATAGATGTAGAATGGTTGTTTCCCATGGGAGAAGAGTCAAGGACAAGTGGGCACAACTTCAAGATTGAAGGACATCCAATTAGAACAGATATGCAAAGAAATTTCTTCAGCCAAAATCTGTAGAATTTGTTGACACAGGCTAAGTCATTGGATATATTTAAGGTAGTTATTGATAGGTTCTTGATTAGCCAGGGCATCAAAGGTTATAGGGAGAAGGCCGGGCAGTGGGGCTGATTTAAAAAAAATGGATTTGTTCATTATTAAATAGCGGGGCAGACTCAATGGGCTGAATAACTTTTTTTCTGCTTCCATGTATTACAGTAGATTTTAAAGATCCATTGTAAGCATTAAATAAAACCGAAAGAAAATGTTCCATAGGTTCAGGGCTTGATAACTTGAATACCCAGCAGCTAAGAATATTGAAATGCAATGGAGGCAATAAATGAAAGAAAGTAGCTCATAAAGTTTTGGAGAGTGGGAATAGTTGAGAAGCATAAGTATCAAGGAGGTTCAAAGTCATGATTGTTTGAAAAAGAGGACAGTTTTAAAGTTGATACTTTGGAGTCTTAGTCAAGTGCAAGAGGTGAGCACAGCTGATTGCCACAGGTTGAATATGAATATTAGAATTTTGAAGTCCAAATGCTGTCATTACTGTTTACTTTCATTGGGCCTTCTACTGCTTTTAATCCCATTGTAAAGCTCTGGCACTCAATCCCTCTTCTTAATTGAATTAGCTCAAGTCTTATTAATTCCTATTAATTATGATTAATATGGCTGTGTTGTAGATTTTATGCATTACTTGAATTGGGTTGTTTTTGATTGAAGTAAAATTAAAATCTGTGCAAATTATCTTTGCTTTAATAACTGCAGTCAAAAGTAGATATTTTGAGATTTTTTGTAGCATTAAATGCTCATAATTTAATGGGTGATTTGGAGCAGAATTTCATTTTTTAAAAAAAGATCTCAACCTTGTGTTCTTTAAATAAGGTTATCAGTAGGAGTACACAAAGCTCTCTCTTGTATTGCGATAGATCCGACAGTCTTCATTGCCTCAGTGACTGCGAATCAAGGATATTTAAATCCTCTGCAACAAGACTGGAATTGTCAATTGCATTTGATTTCATTTATAGCTTTCAGTCAGCGTGTGGTTATTTACTAATAGTGCTTTCTTTTAGTTACTAAAATCAAGAGCAATACAGTTTTAAACGGGCATAGAAGACGGGCATCTCTATCTTTGCTGAAGCTCCTGTGTTTGGTCTGTACTATATGTAGCCAGGAAGCTGGTCACTGTTCATATGATCTTTGCCTACTGCAATGTTTTTTGCATGTTACTGCGCAGTGAGAACCAAGGTTAAGGTAAGGACTAGATCAAAGCCATTGTGCAGTTGGAGACATGTAAACAAGCTGGAAATCATCAGTGTCTGCCTTTCACACTTTATTAGAGACAGGAGTGTGCTGCTAGACAAACAGGTGGTGCAACGCGGATGGTGCTGACCATTCTATGCTACTGTATGTATCGGTCAGGTTTTTGCAATTGGACTAGTCTCATTTTAACCAGTCCTTTAACTGTTTGGTCCCCTCTTCTGTGTGGTTTCTTGTTTTGTGCTGCACAAGTGCTGATGAATAAAAGATCTGAGTGAAATGAGACGGAGAAGGCCAGAGCTCACAGTTAACGTGATTTGTGGTATATAAGATTGCATAAAATAGCTTTGTTTCTTATTTTAAACTTTAAACCCCTAATAATTTACTGGACTGAGATAATCAATAAATTAGAAATAGATTGAATGGGATAAAATGCAAACCCAAAATGAACTACTGTCAATATTACTAGTTTATTAATTGATTCAAGAGGAGCTTAGCTTGAACATCAGTTTTGTGGCAAGTGATGCACTCGAGTGAAATGCTGATTTAACATGAGTTAATTTATAAATAATTTTTGGAACTTCACTATAAGTTGTAGTGTGGCTAAAATAGCTAAAAACCATTACAAATGCTGTATATCAAGTAGATTGAAACTAACAGTATTCCATGTATCTGCTCACATTATATAGTTTAGATGCAATGAAATATGTAGCATTATACAAAACATTATTGTTAAAAATGCCACTGGTGCTATGGGAATTAAACAATCACATTAAACAGATCTTTATGATAAATACTGATGATAATATTTTTATTCTCTCTTGCCTTCGAATCGTTTCCATGAATACCAGTCTTGATGCTGTGCTTGCAAGGAGGCTGCACAATGATATTCTGAACTATGTTTATAAAATATTATTGGAGAAGGCTTGCTGTAATGGTATTGACAAGCATTCTCAGTGTAGTTTGTTAAATAAATGTGGCTTTTTTCATTGCAGCTACCTTTAGTCCCTATAAATAACTGAAAATCATATTTTCCAATTTGCCAATCCTCCTCATTTTCATTGTCATGGAAACAATCTATCTTATTTGCATGCTGCTCACAACTGTGTTCACGAAACTATGGCTTGGTATGGAAAATGTAGTAAGCTTCATCTATATTATATGCACTTAAATAATTAAAAACCATAATTGACAATTAATTATGAAGAAATTGAGAATTGTTTAGAATTATGTAAAACAAAGTCTCTGAATTATTTCAGTGATCGCATATATACATACCGATATAATTTAAATAAATATACATAAATATCTTATCAGCTTATTATGAGGGAAATTTATAATGAAAAGAAATGGGTGAAATTTAAAGCAGACACGCAAAATCAGTGAACCGGTGCGGACTCGAAAGGCCAACATGGCCTGTTTCCGCTCCGTAAATGGTTAATTAAGAAACGTAGATTTGCTAGCTGAAATATCTTTTTTCTAAATACTATCAGCATTAACATCCCTTGTAAGGAAAAAGAAATAAAGATTAGAAATGTATTGGCATTGTATAGGGCTTCATGTAATTATGTTATAGCACAGAAATACCCTTCATACAAACAACAGTAAATTATGTCACAGTCTATATATGTGATGTCCTTGTATATAAAGGCCACTGGACACACTGTTGTCCATCGCACAGTTGTCAATGCTGTCAAATCACAGTGCTTGTGTGTGGAGGGAGGGAGTCAGGAGGGGCTTGAATGCTGTAGTTAGGCTAAACAGGAGAGTGACCTGCTTCACCATGTTGAGCGATCTGCCCTTTCACGACTGATCATGGAAGTTGCCAGTGTGGCTGACTGCAAACATTACCAATAATCCAAATATCTTGCATGTAACAGTTGAGGTGGCCTTCCTTTTTTTTGTGGAGGTGAAGGGATAGAAATCTTGGCTTGGATGTCCATCGGTGATGTTATAATCATATCTGGAGCCACATATGCCTTGTAGCCTCTCCCATCTGATCCAGTATTTGTTGAAAAAAACTCTCCAACTATTTAAAGAGGGGGTTCCCATTGAAACGACCACTTTAAGAACTACCAACATTGTGAAAGTTTGTTTAACAATTCATGTCACTTTATAAGTTAAGAACTGTTGTTGCAGCTAATTTTGTGCCATAGTGTGGAATCTGCTATTGTATGCACATGATGCATGGGATATTGTGTGAGGAAGAAAACCATTCTTGTGGGTATTCTGTATTGCTATTTTAAATGCACTTTTTCCTATGTAAAAGAATTTATAGCCCTATGAGTTTGGAGAGAGTAGTGCAGTAAAGTTGTTGAAATATACAAATACACATATTTTAAGCAATAATGCAGAATTATGGTCAGCATTGAGTTGCTTACACTTGTACAGTTCATCTGTTTAGAGCTTGTTGAAGATGGTTGGCCAGATTCTCAATTGGTGCATTTGAACCAGGGGAAGGGGTAGGGTTGGCAGATAAGTGTGATTCGGAAATCAGTTGGAGTTGTATCATTTTCCTTGGCTGGTTTTTCACAGTGTAATTTATTTTTGACATCCAGAAACATTCAAATGATTTGGACATTTAGCCAAATTAATATTCTTGAATCATTGAAATATAAACCTTAAAATCTTAAAAGCATTGAAAGCTGTAAATATTCTCAAATAATCAAAAATGGCTAAGAATAGTGACATTTGGTAAACCATCAGCAGGGCAGACCTGGTATGGATTGTTATCTGGCAGGGGAAATGTTTCAACTTCGCACTCTGATGTTTCTCTGTGTGAAAACCCTACAAATTGTGATTCCAAAAACTACAGACCCAAGAATTTATTGGAAATCTTAATTTGACTAGAAGCTATTTTCATTATTATTTATTAACATAAACAATCTCAAACTCTGGCAGGGCTCAAAGAAGAAACTGACCAGTTCACTGTAGGTTCATTTATGGGGGTTGCTGCAGTGAAATCTTGACATTTTGTGCTTAAAGAGACAACAGGAAGAAAAAGTAGTAAATGGGCCTATCTATAATCATATGGACCATAAAATGAAAAACTTAAATTCAATGAGAAATGTTTTTTAAAAATTATAACATTATCAGTAACAAAGTTGTATCATAAAATATTGAATTTTTCTGTAAAATTATGCACGATTTGCCACCTGAATGTATCAGAGCTCTTGAGATCAAATATTTGATTGGAAAATTAGTTGAGGCCTTTAGGTCTATCTATCCTTCAGAAGTTTGAGGCTTGCGATTTAAAAATTCAAGATTGTTTCATCACTTAGTCATAAGAAGGGTATTAATTTAAAAACTGTCAAGGTGACAGCTCATGATGATTCATAAGTGTTTAACAAAAGTATTAATGAGTTTATACCATAATTATTACTGAAAGAGCAGAAATATGGAGATGAGAAAGAAAATTGCTTGGTGTGTGGCAGTACGCCATTAGGCAGGCGAACCGGCTCCGCTTGTCACGCACGCGGCGGGGCAGCCGGCCAAAATGGCGTCGTCAGGGGCTTCCTCCCGACCTCGGCACCGGGCTCAGAAGCCCGTGCCTGAGGACCCACATGTCGCCCCGGTGATGTTGGGGCCCCCCAGTGTGGTTCTCAGCCAGGTCTGGGCTGGGAGTATAAGACCAGCCAGGCAGCCAGCAATAAATCAGTTTTTGCTCACTGAACTCAACCCGTCTGGTTGTGCGATCCTTCAGTTAGCAGTGTAGCCACCGCTACAATTGGTGACCTCGACAGGTTCAAATGTCTTTGAACCCAACATGAACGACCCTTCGATCAACACTATAGCCATCAAGCTTCCTGACTTCTGGGTTCAGGAGCCGGAGACCTGGTTCAGCCACGCAGAGGCTCAGTTTCACCTTTCATTGGATTTGACCAAGTTTTACCATGTGGTCGCTGCCCTGGACCAGGCCACTGCACCTGGTTCAGCACTCACCTGTGGAAGATAAGTACGGGACCATCAAGCGGGTGCTCACCAGCTCCCTCACCTCTCCAGGTGCCAGCAGGCCGCTTGGACGCTGCGCCTCGACGCCTTGGGGGACAGAACTCCGGTTGAGTTGATGGATGAGATGCTCGTGCTCATAGGCAATTAGAACCAACTGCCCACTCTTTGAGCACATCTTCCTCGACCATCTGCTTGAAGACATCCAGCCGTTACTGTCCCAGGAGAGCTTCGTCGACCCTTGGAAGGTCGCTCAAAAGGCTCAGGAGCCATGGCCCGAATGATTCCCTGACGGCTCAGCAGTCCAGGAGGTTACAAGTCACAGCCAAGCCTTCCTCTAGTGCTGCATTGGAACACCTGGCCCCTGAAGGGGCCTCAAAGAGAATATCCAGAAGCAAGTCATCTACTTCAGGCCTCTGCTTCTTCCACCAGTGCTGGGGAGCCAAGGCTCAGAAGAGTCATCAGCCCTGCTCGTTCCTGGCCAAGAATACAGCCTCCTCTACCTGCGAGATTCAGTCAGCAGCTGACGCTTCCTCGTCGACACCAGGGCCCAGATCAGGGTCATCCCAGCCACAGCCATCGAGTCCTGGAACCGGCCTCGAGGACCTCCCATCCGTGCAGCCAATTTGACGGAGATCTGAATGTATGGAGACAAGACTGCCCATTTCCAGATTGGCCAGTGGATGTTCTCATGGAGGTTCACCGTTTCGTCCCTTCCAACCGCCATCCTGGGTGTTGACTTTCCTCCTCGCCCACAGACTCCTGGTCGACATTCGAGGTAGGTGACTGGTAGGTGCCCATACCTTCCAATCCGTTCGCCTCAACACCTCCCGCACAGAGCAGCCGCAGATGGCCATGGTCAACACGCCCAAGGACGAGCTTCAGCGTATCCTGGACGAGTTCCCATCCCTCCTCAAGTTGCAGTTCGCCCCCACCTCACCATGCCATGGGGTGTTTCATTACATCCCCACCCAAGGCCTGCCGAACAACGCCAAAGCACGCCGGCTCCTGCCGGATAAGCTCCAGATAGCGAATGAAGAGTTCTCGCATCTGCAGGAGCTGGGGATCATTCGACACTCTGACAGTCCTGCAGAGACTATTGATGGCTTAACGACGCGACAGTACCTGTCCGTTACCCGATCCCTTACATCCAGGACTTTACGACCAACCTGCATGATGCGAGGATATTCTCCAAGGTCGACCTGGTGGCGGATTTCACCAAATCCCGGTGCACCTCGAGGACATACCGAAAACGGCTATCATCACCCCCTTCGGCTTGTTCGAGTTCCTACGCATGTTGTTCGAGCTCAAGAATGCCACCCAGACCTTCCAGTGCCTTATAGACACAGTGGGCAGGGATTTGAATTTCGTATTAATTTACTTGGACGACATCCTTGTCGCCAGCAGAGACCGGGCACAACACAAGTCTCACCTGTGCACCCTCTCCTCCTGACTGGCCGACTGTGGCCTAACGATCAAATGCCAGTTTGGGAAAGTGTCCATGTAGTTCCTGGGCCATAATATCACGGCCGAAGGAGCCACACCTCCCGCTACGAAGGTCACTGCAATCAGGGAGTTCCAACGCCCGGACAACCTCAAGGGGCTACAGGAGTTCGTGGGTATGTTCAATTTCTATAACCACTTCATTCCAGGCACTGCGCATATCACGCAGCTGGTTTTTGCCCTCATCGCAGTCAAAGACGAGACACTCGCCTGGATTCCAGAGGCCAGCAGGACATTCGAAGCCACGAAAGATGCCCTCGCGAAGGGTATCCTGCTCGTCCACCCATCTCCACACACTCATCTCATAAGATTCACCCTAGCTTGAGGAACCAGAATCAGGTCTTCAATTGCCCCCCTGTCTTGATACTTCACAGAGACCCCCTTGATCAGAGGGGTCTTCATGACTCTCCCCCCTACTCCTGATACCTTTAATTGTGGACAAGTGAATCTAACTCCCTCCGGTATAACATTTGATGATGATCTAGTGGCCTCTGTGTCCACCAGAAAAATGGCATCCTCTTTGTTGGGTCCCACCTGGAAGAAACCTTTAATCCTCCCCAAAAGTCATCAGAGGGATCGCATCCCTTTCCCTCTTTAATTCGGGACATTCCTGTTTGAAATGTCCCACTTTCCCACAATAGTAATACCCTGCCTGCTGGGGTTACCCAAAACTCAAGTACATCAACATAACAACAACCGAACATTTACATCGCTCAATTTTTCTCTCAGAGGCGTCCCTCTGGTGGAGTCTAATCTCCTGTATGGAAGGTATAAAGCTTGTTGAGGAGGACTCATGTTGAACTAAATTTTTGGGGTCCCAATCCTGATGAGCCTTTAGATACTTTATCTGCTGCCTCATTAAGTTAAGAAATCACATCTTTATCATGGGTATGTGCTCAACTTTAAACTGCAAATAAATTGGTATCTTGTGTGGCCCCTTTAAGAGTATTCCTGGCTGTCTTCGTTCTCTGCTCTGTAGTATTCTGCACAAACTGGCTGCGTTAACTCTTCTTCTGGGCTTCCTGCCAATTTACCTGGCTGGTATCTCATGTTTTTATGCTGAGTTCTCTCTGTTCTCACTGAGAACAGCTTAATTTTTAAACTGTTCAAATGCAGGCAAACGTGTTTTAACAAAAGCTTCTAGAATTTTCCAGACTTTAAATCTTACCTTCTTTGTCACAGTGGCCAGATGATTTATCATGGCTCTGGGTTCGAACACTAACAGTATCCAAAAATACTTGGGGTATTGCTGGCTATGGGTCTAGATACAGGCAGATGATATGCTAGTGGTGGTCTTTAGGGGGTCCCCGAAGAGTACTTGGGGTCACTCTTCTCTCCCTCTTCTATCAGCCTTAGGACTTCCATTTGACTACGTAGTCTTTGTTTATCCTCCTGTGCAGGAGGCTTCTTTGCTTTTTTCCTTTACTGATTTTTCCTGTCCTGCTCCTTTCTATGTGCACATCCTCTCTGGAGGACATCCATACGTTTACTGCCCCCCCCCCCCCCCCCCGCTTCTGCCAGTTTTACAGCATTAGTTTGGCAACCTGCAAGCCTATCTCATTTCTTTCTTGTGCTAACAGGCACCACTTTCCAATGAGCTCTTTAATGAATTCATCATCCCAAGTACCCCCCCCACAACGGCTAGCCTTCTCTCCCTAGTCTTTTATTTAATGTCTCAGAAACCTTTTGAATTATATTTTCAACCTCCAGATAGTGATATCTACACAATTCCCCATTGTACCTCAGGTTCCCAAAACCTGAGCTCCCCGAGCACACACATACACACTAATGGTCCCTGACCGGACTAGTTCCCTGAACTCTTAACTGAGCTCCCTGAGCTCTTATTCAACCATGGTCCTAGACTGCCTGAAGTTCCCTGAAATCTTCCCGGAGACATTCCTTGGTCTCTAACCTGACACTTTTACAGGTCTGTTTCCTAACATCCACCCCTTCTCTTTTTCTCATGTTTTTCCTGCTTGTCCGAGCTCTTCTGTCCTGCCTCCTCCAGCTCCGGGGCACAGGCCTCTATCCCTCCATCAGATTCTCTCACCTGTTGGTGTTCCTCAGGAGGAATATCACCAGCATCCTGGTGATTCTCCCATCCTCTCTGACTGTCATATGGCGGGGGCAAGTACTTCAAAGGATCCCAGGGAGGTATGTCTTCCTCCTCATTTTTCGCAGCAACCTTAAACAATTCAGTCACCTGGATCCAACATGCTGCATAATCTGATTCCTCCGGGTCTAGAAGACTTCTTTCATTGATGAATAAATTTAATTTCTGACATATTCAATCTTCATCTGACTCCAGTCGGGGCCACCAAACTGAAGACCCCAGAATCGGAGTCTGAGGCCATTTGTAATAACAAAACTTTATCATAGTTTCCTTAGTCTTTCCCTGGGTCCTTCCCCGACCCCAGTGTCCTAACATCCGCCCCAACGGACTATTGGGCGGAATGTCAATCCCGGGACCCCCACTCTGGAGTCCCTTCTTCTCTCGGGTTCTCTTATTACCCATATCCCTGTCAGATCACTCACTCCTGACAGAATCCCGGTCGCCCAAGTAGTACTTAATAGTCAATTTTTTTACCTGGGTCTCATGCACGAGAGTTACCCCAACTGAACCACTCCCCTTCTTCTATTCCACTCCCTCTACCGGAGCTTCCCAAGGTCCTGTTCTCCAGAGTCTCCTGTCTGCACTCCCTCAAACTGCTGACGGCAAGCAAGGAAATTGGAGACCACTGAAATCAGTGGGGTGCACCTTCTCGTTCTTCGATAGCCAGTTGCCAAGCGGTGGGAGTTGAGGATCCCGGACGAGACCCCAAGCTCGTGAAATATAAAGTGTTCACAATCACTACTCTGGAGACAAAGTGTTGGAGAACAGGTCAGCTTTATTTCGAGTCTGCAGAGTCTGGTGTCCCTGGTCTGGAGACACACCGGAGGTTCAGAATCATCACTCTTTTGTACAGTCCCGCACTCAGCATCACCCCACCTTCATTTACCTTTTTCCAATCAGAATCCCAATACATTACAACATTCTCCATTTCCCTTCCATTAATACAGGTATTATTCAGTTCCTCCCTCTTCATACATTGCATGTTATGTTAATTAGTTCATTCCCTCCTTAGGGATGTCTAAGTTAATATTCATTTCTCTATTAAGCAAGCGCAATACTAGCTATAGACTACCTTAGGTCACTGTACCAGCCTGAACCAGATCCTTGCATCCTTGGGGCTCAAGATAAGAAGAGGCCTACTAGCTAGTATTGTATGTTTTCACGCTCTCATCTACATTCTTTGCATTCCATCCTATTTCACACCACCACAGCCTATCACCCACAGGCCAATGGGCTAGTCAAGCGATTGCACCGCCACCTTAAGTCGGCACTTATGGCCCGCCTCACTGGCCCCGACTGGGAGGACGAGCTGCCTTGGGTGCTCCTGGGCATCCGCTCGACACCCAAAGAAGACCTACAGGCTGGTCTACGGTGCGTCGCTAGCCCTACCCAGTGAGTTCGTCAATGCACCTCACAACCCCCAGCAGTCACCACACTGTCTACTTCCCCGCCTCCGGGCCCAGTTGGACTCCTTCACACCCCCACCGCCGCCCAGACACAGCACACGGGCCTCTTATGTCCCCAGCGAGCTGTACTCCACAGAGTACGTTTTTATCAGACGGGGCCCGTCCACAGCTCCTCTATAAAGACCATACGAAGGGCTGTATAAAGTTGACATCAGTGGTAAGAGGGAACTGTTTACGGTAGACAGGTTAAAGCCAGCCCACCTCTTGTGGCCCAACCCAAGAAGCGAGGCTGCCCCAGCCATGAGGAAATATTCCAGCCCCAAAAGTACTGAGTCAAAGAGAAAATTCTTATCACCTTGAAGTTGTCTGTAATCCTCTGTAATCTTGTTTAGTCTTTAATTTTCTTCAAGCTTCTTTCATCCTCGTCGCCAATGTCACATTTGTGGCCCGAAATGTGAAGTTAATAAAACATTAAACACAAGTTTTATCAGGTAAACTTCTCAGTGGCTTTATTCTCCCGTTTCCTTTGTTCTCCTTCTTGTGTTCTTATCTCTCTCTCATACCACGTGACTTCCGGTACATCTCATACATATTCATTATCATTACATCCCTCCTTTAATCAGAAATAAACTTTACCTTCACTTACCAATATCCCTTGGAAACCTACAAACATCGTAACTAATGGTAATACTATAACTCAACTACATAAAATTTACTTCCTACAGCACTCATACATGCACTTTATGATATAAAATTAAAATACTGTCCTAAAGTTCTTATTAAAACTATGGCACAAAGTCTTCGTATCGTTTGGGCGCTTTCCGGTTTCGTTTCGGCCTGCCTGCGATATTGTCGTCGCTTCTCGGTTTTTCACTCTCGGCATCGTAACTACTGCTCGCCACGGCTTCGGGTGTTTCTGGCGCTCTAGTCACTTCATCAGGAGTGCTGGTAACTGCCTCTGGAACATCATCAGGTCCCTCAGTTTCTGCATCTCGTATTGGCCTTTCAACCTCTTTGCTCGATGTATCTCTGGACTGGTACCTTTTTACACCTGCGACATCTCTCTTATACACGACTCCAGTCGGAGACTTGACTGTCATCATACTGCCACTTCTGGATACGACAGTATAGGGTTGATGGTAATAAGGTGTGGCTAGCTTACCACCAGTTTCATGCCTCACTAGAACATTATCACCTGGCATGATGTCTGAGTACTTGGCTCCACGTTTCGAATCTGTGTACAGCTTTGCTGCACCTTTCTTTTCAGCATCGTGGTCCCTCATCTCCTGATCGTCTCGGATTTCCTTTATTTCTGGCATTTTTGTGCGGATTTTTCGCCCAAAAAATGCTTCTGCAGGACTTTTTCCAGTGGTTGCATGAGGCGTTGCTCGATCGACAGCCACATAAGATAGCAATGCTTCTCGCCAATTTTGTCCTTCTGCGTGTGCAATCCTCAATCGTTTTTCAATGGACTGATTTTGTCTCTCTACTTCTCCGTTGGCTTGCGGCCATTTCGGAGTTACTTTATGATGGTGGATACCTGTGGTCCTCATGTATTCCGCAAATGTCTCTGAAATGAATTGTGGACCATTGTCAGAGTATAATGTAACAGGTAATCCATATCTTGCGAATATCTCTGCTAACGCTTGTATTGTTTTTTCAGTGGTTGTGGACTTCAACACCACGTACTCATAGTATCTGCTGTAGTAATCTATCACTACCATAATTGATTCACCCGTCGGTAAAGGTCCAAGAAAATCAACAGCTACATCGATCCATGGTCCTGTCGGAAGTTGCGTACTCCGGATCGGTTCTGGCGGATTACTCCTACTTGTGATTTGACATCCGTGACAAGTTCTAACAAATTTCTCTGCGCCTTTATCACAACTTGGCCACCATACCTTGGTCCTGAGGTTTTCCTTGGTACCAACAATACCTAGGTGTCCTTCATGCGCTAAGGATACGATCTTCGGTCTCAATCTTTGCGGAATCACCAATCTGCAACCTCTTAATACACACTGTCCGATCCAACAAAGTTCGTCTCTAATGGGAATGTAAGCCTTGTGAGTACACTTGTCCCATTGTCCACTCTGTATACATTCTCTTACTTCCATGAGTTCTGGATCACGTTCGGATTCTCTCTCGACTTCCTTCGTAGTCACAGCTTTCGGTGTCGCCTGAATAGCTACGAAGCGTACAAAGCTCTCTGTTTCTGTTCCCAATCCTGACTTGGATTGTGGACCTCCATCCTTCACCAATCTGGACAGCGGATCTGCAATGTTTGTTTTCCCTGCTATGTGGATTACTTTATATTTGTAGGGTTGTAGTCTGAGTACCAATCTCTCTATTCTGGCACATGGTTTGGATCTAGGTGCATAGATCACCTCTCATGGCTTATGATCTGTGATGAGTTCAAATTCAATGCCGTATAAATATGCATGGAACCTCTCACAGGCCCATACAAGTCCGAGTGCTTCTTTCTCTGCCTGAGAGTATCTTCTTTCCACATCTGATAACGATCTGCTGGCATAGGCAATGATTCTTGGTCCTCCATCATGCATCTGGACCAACACGGCTCCTAAACCAACCGGGCTGGCATCCGCTATGACTTTGGTTGATGCCGCCGGATCGTAATATCCAAGAGTTTTTGCATCTGTCAGGATTTGCTTCAGCGCTGTGAACGCTTTCTTCTGCTCAGATCCAAAATGAAATGGTACACCTTTCCTGGTTAGTTTCCTTAGTGGTTCTGCCACTGTAGCGAAATTAGGAATGAACTTTGCACAAAAATTAACCAATCCCAGGAAACTCCTCACCTCTGTTGCGTTCTGAGGTGCACGTGCCTCTGCAATAGCTTTCACCTTGGCCTCGGCAGGGTTTAGTCCTTCCCGTGTAAGTCTGTGTCCCATGAAGTCCATTTCTGACACACCGAACTGGCACTTGTTTCCATTCACGGTCAGGCCTGCCTCCTGTAGTCTAGATAGTACACACCTCAACCTTTTGTCATGCTCTTCCTTCGTTGGTGCATGGACTATGATGTCGTCAGAAATGTTGGCAACTCCAGGAATGCCTTGAATCACTCGATGGATTTCATACTGGTAGATCTCCGAAGCTGCATTAATTCCAAATGATAGTCTCTTGTAACGATACAATCCACAGTGAGTCACAAATGTTGTTACATCTCGGGAACCTGGATCCAGCTCTAATTGATGATAGCCCCATTTCAGATCAATTTTTGAGAATACCTTGCTGGTAGTTAGTTCTTGAAGTATTTCCTCCACTGTTGGTATAGGGTGTCGTTCTCTAATTATAGCTTCATTGGCCATTCTCATGTCAACACATAGTCTTATGTCACCCTTTGGTTTGGGCACAATCACTACGGGACTGACCCATTGTGTCGAATGTTCCACCGGTTCAATAATATCTTGTTCGATCAATTCTTTAATTTTGGCTTCGACTTTCCCACGAAGTCCAAACGGAGTTCGGCGCATTGGTTGTGCCTTGGGTTTGACCGTTTCATCTACCGCTAGCTTCAATTGTCGACCTTTCAGCTTTCCTACTCCTTGGAAGACTGCGGGGAATTCTTGCTTCATATCCTCGTATGACTGAATTGAATTGACACAAGCTCCAATATGAAGTATTGCCAGGTCTTGCGCTGTGCTTCTACTCAGCAATGGTTCTCCCCTCTCTTCTATGACCATAAACTCTGCTTCGGTGTACTTATCTCCAGCTTCAACAGTTGCAGTAAAACATCCAATGGTCTGCAATGGCTTGGTTGTTGTGTATGGATACAGTTTCTTGGAACACTTCTTTGAGGTACAGATAATCTTTTTCTTTTTCAACTTCTCCCATAAATGTCGATCAATCACATTACTGTCACTCCACCAATGATCACTGGGACCTTCTCATGATGTACTTCATTCAACGTAAATTGGTAACAACTCTGTTCCTCCTGGGTATCATCATCGTCACCGTCTATCTGGTGAATGGTATCTTTCTTTCCAGGATACTTTCCTTTCCCCCAGACTTTGCCTTTGGAAGTTGCACTCTTCCTCTTCTGGTCTGCATTGGACTTGCTTTTGCACTTCTTTGCAAAATGGTCCTTACCTCCACACTTTCTGCAAACTTTGCCTTTGGCCGGGCAATATGGGTCTTTTCCAAAGTGACCTCGGTTTCCACATCTATAACACTCCACGTCATGTGTCGGCGTATATCTTGGGTGGTTATGGCGATGTGAGAGCCTCTTAATTTGCTGGCTTGAGTTGTCTTTCAGGGTCATGGTATGAAATTGCCCTTCAACAGCCTCTAATGCAGCAGCAATGGTTAAAGCATCGGTGAGTTCCAACTCACTCCCTCTTTCCAGTAGACGTCTTCTGAGTTTATCTGATCTGCAGTGCTGTACGACTTGATCCAATAATTGGTTGTCCAAATCAGCTGGCATGTAATTGCATCCAACAGCTAGCTGGCGTAGTCTCGTCACGTACTGAGCAATTGTCTGGCCATCTTCTTGTCTCGTTCTCCGAAACAAATGGCGTTGAAATGTAGCATTCGGTGTCACTACATAGTGTGCATTTAATGCATCTACCGCTTTCCGGTACTCATCCTTTCTTCCAGTATTCAAAAGTGTCCTAAATGTTGCCCGAACTGAGGGTCCCGCAGTGAAAAGAAGTAACGCCCTTCTCTGCGCTTTTTGTTCAACTGTACCGGTATCTAGAAATAGGCCACGACTGTCGGCGTAGGATTCAAATTCTTCCAGCCATGCCTTCCACTTCACACTTACAGTACTTGCATCACCCGTTGGGTCAAAATGAGCAATTCCACCATGTGTTAGAAAGTCACCGTCTGCCCCAGCCATGAGGAAATATTCCAGCCCCAAAAGTACTGAGTCAAAGAGAAAATTCTTATCACCTTGAAGTTGTCTGTAATCCTCTGTAATCTTGTTTAGTCTTTAATTTTCTTCAAGCTTCTTTCATCCTCGTCGCCAATGTCACATTTGTGGCCCGAAATGTGAAGTTAATAAAACATTAAACACAAGTTTTATCAGGTAAACTTCTCAGTGGCTTTATTCTCCCGTTTCCTTTGTTCTCCTTCTTGTGTTCTTATCTCTCTCTCATACCACGTGACTTCCGGTACATCTCATACATATTCATTATCATGTCACCCCCCCAGCGCGGTTCTCAGCTAGGTCCGGGCTGGGAGCATAAGACCAGCTAGCAACCTGCAATAAATCAGTTTTTGCTCACTGAACTCAACCCATCTGATTATGTGATCCTTCAGTTAGCACTGTAGCTGCCGCTATAGGTGCACCGAAACAATGCAATACTTGATCAACTAATTTCGGTTGTGTGAAATAAAAAGGCAGTAAAGCAGGTGTACTTTGCAAGTCAAAAGGTATGGTGAGTCCCCACCTTGAGAATTGTGTACATTTTTGGACTCCTAATCTGAGGAGAATATTCTTGCTATTAAGTGAATGCAACAAGCGTTCATCAAACTGATTCCTGAGATGGCAGGATAGATGTATGAAGAAAGACTGGATGGACTCGTTATAATTGCAGGAATTTAGAAGAATGAGAAGATATCTCATAGACAAATTAAAATTGTGATAGAATGAGACCTATTAGATGCAGGACGAATATTCGCGCTGTTGGGGAAATCCAGAGACTGGGTGAGAGTCCATAAATGAGGTGTAAGCCATTTAGAATTGATAAGAGGTGAAATTTCTTCACTCAATGAATTGTGAATTTGTGGAATTCTCTGCCACAGGAAGTTGTTGAGATTAGTTCATGAGATTCAAAAGGTACAGTTCCTGGAATCTTGAACAAACACAGTGGACAATGAAGAATTTGCCCCCTGAACACATTTGGGTGTGTTTTATGGATTTTGGGCTGCTGATCATGAAAATCACCTTAAAATCTTCCTATCCTGTTCCATTTTTTTTTTAGATATAGCCTAATTTGTGATTTCCTGACATATTTTAAGTCTACTTGTATATTCCCACAAAGCGAGCTATTTTGGTCAATCCAAGCCTGCCTGGTCATGCACTCAGTCCAGGTGCTCTACAAATGTTGTCTTGTGCCTGGGTATGCTTGGAAGGCATTTAAAGTTGAGAATTTTTTTGGCAACTACACACAGCTGATTGACAACATATTTCAAACATGCAAAACCATGAAGTGCAACATGTCACTGAAAAGTCATTTTCTGCATTTGCACTTGGACTTCCCTGCTGATCTTGGAGCAGTCAGTGATGAACATGCTGAATGGTTTCACCAGGACATTATGACCATGGAAAACTGGT
Source organism: Narcine bancroftii (assembly GCF_036971445.1). NCBI lineage: Eukaryota > Metazoa > Chordata > Chondrichthyes > Torpediniformes > Narcinidae > Narcine > Narcine bancroftii. The sequence goes on from NC_091475.1 coordinate 156,258,560, forward strand.
ATCAGGGCAACTGGAATCCATCTGTGCTGGCTGATTATTGTTGGACACTGCCACAATAGGCATCAGATGCTGAGGACAAATAGAAATCAGCGGCAAGACCCTTTTAGGTCATTTGAACTAAAGAAATATATTGTTTCAAGCCAAGAGGACCCCAAAACCCAGCAGCAATAGATATTCATGAAGACAAATGGTTACTTAAACAAAAGTTGTTTCTAATTATCTTTAAACATGAAAACAGAATCAAACTTTAACTTATTGCTAACTTAACTAACCTAACCTAACCCCCTTCTATTCTAAGCGCATGTGTATGTAATGTAAGTTTAGAGAAGTTCTTTGGTTCACAGTCCAAACTCACTTCTCATTCCTCCAATTTCACTGGTTGCATGCAATTCTTATACTGTGCGCAGAATTTAACATTTATGAAGTTCACTAGGCTTTGGTGCTTGAAAGGTAAATGGTTACTGATCAGGAAGGTTCTTGTTAGTTTTCAGAGAGAGATTGGTTATCCATTGGACACCCACAACTGATTCCTTGGAACCAGCCACAGTGTCTTGCCAAAGAAACTTGCCCCCTCCGGGTTCTCCAGATGATAACCTTTTTCTTTCAGGTCACCACAGAGTTCCTTTTCGTTTCACTTATTTCAAGTGAAACATTAGGCAGCCAGTCTTGCATGAACCACAAGGACTTGACCAGGCTGAACTAAGCACTCACGACCCATCTTCCAAATGGGGTTTTCTATAAGCTTGCCAGCTTGTCCTGTTCCAGTCCTTGCTGCTGACTGTAAAACTGCAGAACTGATCTCTCTCTCTCTCTCTCTCTCTCTCTCACTCGCGCATTCTGAGAAAAAAGCCTGTTTTTCTTTCTCTGCTTGCAAAACCACATGACCCTTTTAGAACAGCAAGGTCCACTCCAGACAGTCTGCGGCTCCAATGAGTTATTTCATTTGTTGCCTTTTTGTAAACAACAATCCATTAGTGAAGTCCCTTGGACACTCTCCAAAGCTTTTGCAAAGGCTCTTGGCGCCGGCCTGTCTAGCATGAGCAGAGTTCCAGTATTTTAAATTAGATCTATTTTGAAGTGTTTGTATGTGACCTAAACTAACAAATCTGCCCAATTTATCTCCCAAAATTATATCTATATACAATACAAAACAACATAATCTGTCACAGTATCAGCATCATTATGCGATTAAACATACTAAATTCAATAAAAGTTAATGTTTCTCCCACTTCATACATGATGAAGCAAATCTAAAATTATTGCTGTGTTTAGCTTAAAGTTGTTTATTATCAACTCCAGGTTTTTTTTCAGGGATCAAACCTTTTGAAATTATTTGTTGTCCAGTGCAATTGATGCAGGAATTCAGCAGATCAGACTGCATCCATGGATAGAAATGGTCAGTCAACATTTTGGGTGTGGGCACTTTATCAAAACTACATTGAAAAGACAGTTGGATGGAGCAGGGATATGGGGAGAAGCAGGAAGAGGGCACTGAAGTTGCATTATTAGCTCTTATTATATTGAACTGTGCTGCAGACTCGAAGTGCTGAATGGCTTCTGCATCTGTTTTCGATGATTCAGTAAATAGTTAAGTCCATGTAAATCTAGTTAGGGAAATCTTTAAGCTGCTTTAGTAAATACAGTATATATTTTTTTCTGTCTAATACTCTTTAGCAATGAACAGACAACATAATCCGTACAACATACAAAATTTTCAGATTCAAGTATGACTGCTATGAATGTGAATATGATTAAATATCCAAGAATTTTAATTTAAATAATTAAATGCCCACATATTTAATTGAGTTTATTGTCATGCACTTAAGTACAATGCACATATGTACCAAAATTCTGACTTGCTGCAGCCAAACAAGTACTCTTTGGGGGGGGGGGGGATTTCTAATGGTATACATTGAATTACCCAAGCACAGAAAAAATATATAGATAATAGATAGATAAATATTAATAGTTGGAATTAGTGCAAGAAAAAATTGTGATGCTTTAATAGAGCAGACAGGTCATTATATGGTGCTGGAGTAACTGATGCTTAGGGCAAGAAGGAAAGCTTGGGTGTTAACATCTCTGAGGATCTGTCCTGGACGCTCCATGTTGATGCAATCACAAAGAAGGCTTGCCAGCGACTATGCTTTGCGAGGTGTTGAGGTGATTAGGTATGTCACTGAAGACTCTTGAAAACTTGTATAGGTTGTATTGGAGGATTTAAACCATGTTTTTTGCTCCTTCGAGGCTGAGAATCAGTAACCTGTTTGAGACTCAGCAGACATAAGCTAAATTTCACCATGGGGCCCAGAGATGCAGTTATCTGACAAAAAGACATCTGTGTACCAAGAACATTTAATCTTCCTGCTTGTTTTGGTCACAGTCTTTCAGGCAGAGACCTAACCTTGACACAAAATAAGCCATTGTATTCAAAGTGATAAGCTGAAAGTTGTGTTATTCGATAGAAGCCTAGGCATGCTAGCTTGCTCGCTTATCTTTCTTTCTGTGCTGGGAATAGGTGCTTGGGTAAGCAGTTTTTGGGTAATATAAGCCATGGTCCCGCTGCTGAAGTTTGAGACTCTCCGAGAGGTGACAACATCTCTCAGCAAGAAGAAGAACTTCTAGAGTCCAGCCAACGTCCCGGTCGGGGGAGATGGAGAAGCTGCTACCGGCGCCCTGACAACCTACTACAAGTGTGCAGTCGTCGCCTCGCCTCGGCAGTTGGGACCAGTCCAGGCGTTGATAAGTATAATTGGGAAGGGCTTGCATATTGTAGTTTGATATCAGCTTTAGAATTTGAAATAAAAATTTGTATAAACTGAAGTGCTCTCAGCGTGTGTGTCTATTTTCTTTCGGTAGCTCAAACACTGTGACCAATCTAAAACGAACAAAGTGAGAGGTCCAAGTTTACCCAGGACACAGGGTATTCTAGCTGGTGTCATCTCTGTCTGCTATGGAGGTACCAACTCTCAGGGCAAGAAAGAAAATCCAGGGGGTTGTTAACTCGACCTGCGACATCACAGGCACCAGACTTCACTCCATTGTGGAATGCACTAGGTGATGACTTAAAAAATGTAGCCTCTATCCTCAAAGACCCCCAACTACCCAGCCCATGCTCTCTTCACTCTGCTACCATCGGGAATCTCAAGACGATCACGCAACCGTACGAGGACACCTTCTTCCTCACTGCCATCAGATTCCAGAGTAATCAATGACCCAAAGACACTGCCTTAATTTTCGTGCGCTTTAAAAAAATTTATTGTTATAAAAGTGGTTAGAATATGAATGTTTCTGCTCTGATGCTGCTACAAAACTCCACATTTCATGACTTGTTCATAACAATAAATTAAGATGCTGATTCTGAAAGCTTCAACAGCCTGATAACTGTTAGGGGAAAAAAGCTTTTTCTGAACCTGGAGGTGCTGAACTTCTGTATCTTTTTTCCCCCCAAGTTAGCAATGAAAAGAGATTGTGACAAGAATGGTGGGGATTTTTTATGATGTTCAGAATCAAAATTTATTGTCATGAACAAGTCACAAAATTCATTGTTTTGTGGCAGCATCTCAGTGCAAACATTCATATAAACCACCTTACAACAATAAATAGAAATAGTGCATGAAAAATCAAAGTAAGGCAGTCTTTGGTTCACTTATTATTCAGGAATCTGATGGCAGTGGGGAAGAAGCTGTCCTTGTGATGATGAGAGCTCCTCTTTTGACTCCTGTACCATTTTCCCGATGGTAGTGGAGTACAGAGGGCACGACTTGGGTGGTGGGCGTCCTGAAGGATAGAGGCTGCTTTGTTAAGACACCACCTCTTGTGGATGTCCTCAATGGAGTGAAGTCTGGTGTCTGTGATGTGCAGGCACCAACACTGGAGTTTTTAAAAAAATCTTTTTCTGAGTGTTGGCACCTTCATACCACACAGTGATGCAACTAGCCAGAATGCTCTCCACTGTGCACCTGTAGAAGTTTCTAAGAGTCTTCAGTGACATACCGAATCTCCTCAAACAACTCAAAAAGTATAGCTGCTGGCAAGCTTTCTTCGTGATGATATCAATATGTAGGCTCGAAGATGGATCCTCTGAGATGCTGACACCCAGGAATTTGAAGTTCTTGACCCTCTCCTCTCCACTACTGAGCCCTCAATGAGCCCTCTTTGGTTGTACTAATGTTGAGTGCAAGGTTGTTGGCATGACACTGCTCAACGAGCTGATCTATCTCCCTTCTGTTCACCTCCTCATTGCCGTTTGTGATTCTGCCGACAACTGTGGTGTCATTGGCAGACTTGTAGATGGCATTGGAATTATGCCTGGCCACACAGTTGTGGGTGTATAACGAGTAGACCAGTGGGTTAAGCATGCATCCTTGGGGTGCGCCTGTGTTGATAGTCAGTGACATGTCATAGAGACACAAAATTGTGACAGGATGAGACTGATTAGATGCAGGAAGAACATTTGTGATGTTGGAAAAGTTCAGAGACTTGGTGAGAGTCTATAAATGAGGGGTAAGCCATTTAGGATTGATAAGAGGAGAAATTTCTTTACTCAATGAATTGTGAATTTGTGGAGACTTTGATTCCAATTCGTACCGACTGGTCTTCCGATGAGTTGCCGAGGATTGGGGGGGGTCAAAGCCCATGAAGGCCTTGTCTGAGTTTGCTACTTTCTACAACCTTCTGCACTACTGGTCACTAAAATGACCAAATCATCAGATGAGGCAAATAGTCAGTATATTTTCCACAATGAATCTGTGGCAATATTTGAACATATATGAAATCTCATCAGACTTCTTAGAAAATAGAGTGTGTTATGTGCTGCCTTCACAATCGCCTCCATATTCCAGTTCCAGGAGAAGTCGTCTGATATTTGGACTCCAGGACTTGAAGGTACTGATCCTCTTTACCTTTGTTCCGTCAATGCAAATAGATGTGTGGACTGTTGGCCTCACCTTTGTAAAATCCACAATGGATCCCTTGGTCTTATAGATGTTTAGAGCAAGTTTATTGTAATGGCACCACTTAACCAGATTCTCAATCTTCATCATGTATTCTAACTCATAATTTTCCATTATTCAGCCTATAACTGCAGTGTCATCAGTGAGTTTATAGATTTTATTGGATCTGAATTTGGCTATGCAATCATGAGTGTACAGGGAATAGAGCAGGGGATTAAGCACCCAACCTTGACATGCCCCTAAGTTAATGTCAGTGAGGAGGAAGTGATGTTGCCAATTTGAACTGATCAGATTTCGCCTATCAAGAATGCAGTTGCATAGGAATGAAGAGAATACCAGATCCCTTTGTTTGGTTATGAGGTGTTGCTGGTATGATGGTGTTGAACACTGAGATGTAGTCAATGAACAACAACCTAAATTGATGTTTCTGTGGTTCAGGTGCTTGGACGGAGTAGAGGGCCAGCGAGATGGCGCCTGCCATTGTTCTATTGTGACAATGAGTAAATTGAAGCGGGCCCAGGTCCTTCCTGAAATAAGAGTTAATTTGCTCTATAATCAACCTCTCAAAGCACTTCATCGCTGTAGATGTAAGTGGCACAGGCCATTTTGCTCCCCTTGGATGCCAGAATAATGGATGTCCTTTTGAGGCAAGAGTTTGAAAATGTCTGTAAATACTCTAGTCAGTTGATCTGTGTAGGATTTGAGGACATGGCCAGGTACACTGTCTGAGCTGAATGCTTTTAAAGCCTGAAGATGCTTTTTGCATCAGACTCAGAAACTAAACAGAGTAACCAGAGGGTGTAGGGGCTCCCAAGGGTGCATCAATGTTTTCCTTTTCAAAGTGAGTATAGAAGGCACTGAGCTTGATCTGACGATATTATACTGCAGTTAATGATGTATCCTTGCTTTGCCTTGTAAGGTGTGATGGCGTGCAAGCCTTGCCACAGCCAACATGTGTCTATCAGAAACATCAACTTGGTCCAGAATTGTCTTTTCGTGTTGGCAATGGTCTTCTGGAAGTTGTTCCTCATCTTTCTGCATGTTTTTTATTTGCCTGATCATAAGACCATAGATCTTATCTTCAGCTGTTTGCAAATTCCTTGATTCATCAATAGCTTCTAGTTAACATTATGACAGATTATATAATATTTAATATTGTATATAGATATGTTTTTGAAGGAGATAGATTGTGGGGGTATAGTGTAGGTCACAAACAAACACAAACACTTCAGAAAACCGATCGCATTTAAAATGCCAGAGCTCTGCTCAAGCCAGACAGCCCAGGCTCCGTGCCTTTGCAAAAACCTTGAAAAATGCCTATAGAGACTTCACTTAGGTGTTAATTGGACATGCTGTGGAGTAATGGATTATTGTTTTTGAAAGGAACAGATGAACGGACTGAGAAGGTTGGGTCTGGTACCTCAATCTGTCTGGTTGCTGTATGCTGTCCTAAGAAGGTCATGTGGTTTTGCAAGCAGAGAGAGAGGAGACCAAACAGGCTTTCTCAGAGAGAGAGAGAAAAAGAGAGAACTGGTTTCTGTCATCATGGCAAGCTGGCAGCTTGTTGAAACCCCATTTTGAAGACAGGTTGTGAGTTCTGAGTTCAGCCTGTTCAAAACCCTTGTGGTCCTTACAAGAGGAAATTGCTGGCGAGAGTGTTTCATCTGAAATAAGGGAAACAAGGAAATCTGATGAGGTAATCATTTGGAAAATCCTGATGGTTTTGGCTGGATACTGAAATAGCTGATTGGAAGGAATTAGTTTGTGTGTGTCCAACGAGCAACAAAACTCTCTCTGAAACCAAGAAGAAACTTCCTGAGCGGTCACCAATTATCTTTAAGCACCAGAGCTAGTTGAAAATTCATATTAAATTCTGTGCACAGTATAAGAATTGCCTGATACTGGTGAATTTGGAGGAGATTGGATTGTGAATGAAAGAACTTTTCTGAACGTATACAAATGTGCTTAAGTTAAGTTAATTGTAATAAGTTAAAGTTTGATCCTGTTTTTACGTTTAAAGAAAATTAAAAATGACTTTTGACGGTGAATTTCTATTGCTGCTAGGTTTTGGGGCCCTCTGGGCCTGTAACTGTAAGCACCCAGATGGCCTTACAAAGAATGCACTCATCCATTTTGTTTCACTCAGAACTATCCAATCTGAATAGAAGGAACTTAACATGAGTGAGTAATGAACTGCAGTATGGATAGCCTCTTACATAGTCTTGGATCAACAATTTTTAAGTGACTCATCCTGTTAAGTTCCAGATTAGTGGTGATTTCTGGGAAATTGATGATGTAGATTCATCATTGATAATGTCTTCTTTGGCTTGGCTTCGCGGACGAAGATTTATGGAGGGGGTAAAAAGTCCACGTCAGCTGCAGGCTCGTTTGTGGCTGACAAGTCCGATGCGGGACAGGCAGACACGATTGCAGCGGTTGCAGGGGAAAATTGGTTGGTTGGGGTTGGGTGTTGGGTTTTTCCTCCTTTGCCATTTGTCAGTGAGGTGGGCTCTGCAGTCTTCTTCAAAGGAGGTTGCTGCCCACCAAACTGTGAGGCGCCAAGATGCACGGTTTGAGGCGTTATCAGCCCACTGGCGGTGGTCAATGTGGCAGGCACCAAGAGATTTCTTTAGGCAGTCCTTGTACCTTTTCTTTGGTGCACCTCTGTCACGGTGGCCAGTGGAGAGCTCGCCATATAACACGATCTTGGGAAGGCGATGGTCCTCCATTCTGGAGACGTGACCCATCCAGCGCAGCTGGATCTTCAGCAGCGTGGACTCGATGCTGTCGACCTCTGCCATCTCGAGTACACCATGACTACCAGCCCCCCCACATCTCCATCGGGCACACAAAACTCAAAACGGTCAACCAGTTTACCTATCTCGGCTGCACCATTTCATCAGATGCAAGGATCGACAATGAGATAGACAACAGACTCGCCAAGGCAAATAGCGCCTTTGGAAGACTACACAAAAGAGTCTGGAAAAACAACCAACTGAAAAACCTCACAAAGATAAGCGTATACAGAGCCGTTGTCATACCCACACTCCTGTTCGGCTCCGAATCATGGGTCCTCTACCGGCACCACCTACGGCTCCTGGAACGCTTCCACCAGCGTTGTCTCCGCTCCATCCTGAACATCCATTGGAGCGCTTACATCCCTAACGTCGAAGTACTCGAGATGGCATTGATAATGTATTTCAGTGTTAAAGGGAGATGATCAATGTCTGGCACTTGTTTGGCATTAATGTTCTTTTAAAAATATTATTAATCATAATAAATCATACAATAAAAAAGTACATAATATTTCACCCCAAATAACCCCCCAACCCTAACCCACGCACCCCTCTCAACTCCCCTCTAAACTACCCCAAAAGAAAGAAAAAAAATAGATTAGAAGAAGAGATCAACTTACATAACATCCTTCAATTATTACCATGGTTTAGAGCAACCCCATCAATTTGTGGAAAATAATTATTACAAATTCAATCTCCTATATGGGCTCCAAACTTTAACAAAGAAAGAATAATTATTATGTAAATTATAAGTTATCTTTTCCAGTGGAATACAAGACCTCATTTCCAAATGTCAAATCAGTCTAATTTTTCCAAGTAATTGCCAAATTTCCGAGCCACAGTTAATGCCAATCTCAAGAAAGCAATTGGAGACTTATCTAATTTCAATTCCAAACTCAATTTCTTAATATAACCCAACCCAATAAAAATACCACAGGGTCAAGCGAAATTCCTTAATTCGATTCCAAAAATATTACACCATTTCATATGACCATTAATGTTTCTTGACATCAGCCTTAGCTTGAATATTACTACAGTCTTATTGGATGAGGGTTTGTACTACCAAACACAATCAGGCAGAGAATCATGATTAATAGGCTTTAATCACCTTAAAGAGTCAGCACAGCTTGTATGTTGTTGGCTCAGTTCCAAGGCGGGTACTGAGGGATGGGTTTGTGCATAACAGCCTTTATGGGGATATCTGGGAGGGAGGAATCACAGCTTCAGGAGGTGGCCAACCCATACAGTACATATATACACATAGTGGTAGCACCATATTCACCCCTCCTTTTTAAACAAAGAGCAGCAGGGTGGTGTGGTTTACTGTTCTTGCAGTTCGAATGTCCCTTACAGGTTCAGCCTGTCTGGTGGTCTTGTCTGTCACTTCAACCATTGCAGGGTCTGCTGTGGCACAGCTGTTGGTTTATGGGCACTGCCTTGTGCAACAGGTGGTGCCTCTAGTGGCTGAGGGGGGGTGTTCTTACTGTGGTGTTGTTTGTCGTGCCGATAGTGGGGGCAGTTGGTTGGGGTTACCGGGGGAGGGGATTGGCTGGTCAGACGAGGGGTCTCCTGCATGCGCCAGGTCCCGGATTTTCTGACAACCATCCTGATAATTCACATTGGGAGTTGGTGGGGAGGAGGTGGACGTTCTTGAACAGAGGGTCAGTTTTGTGGTGTCAGATGTGCCTTCAGAGCAGCACAGGCCCAGGGTTCGTCAACCAGGTTGGTAGTGTAGTTCTGGATGCTAATTTCCTGGGGAAGGAAAAGAGACTTTCATGCATTGTTGTTTGTGGCCATATAGAGAAGTGACCTGGTAGCATGGAGCATGTCGGGGAGGGCGTCTTGCCACTGGGAGGTGGGTAGTCCTTTTGATTTAAGGGCTAAGAGAATTGCCCTGAAAATGATGGCATTTTCCCCCTCTACCTGTCTGTTCCCCCAGGGGTTATAGCACGTAGTCCTGCTCATGGCTATGCCCTTGGCCAACAGGTGCTGGTGCAGCTCCTTGCTCATAAAGGAGGACCCCCAGCCACTATAGAAATAGCAGGGTACCTAAACAGTACGAATATGCTGGGTAGCGCCTTTATGATGGTGACTGTGGTCATATCCGGGCAGGGGATGGTAAAGGGAAAATGGGAGTATTCATCCATGACTTTTAGAAAGTACACATTCCTATTGATGGATGGGAGGGACCTTAAAGTCCATGCTCAGCCACTCAAAGGGGAGGATGCCTTTGACAAGGTTGGTTTTGTCTGGCCAGTAGAACTGAGGTTTAGATTTGGTGCAGACTGGGCAGTTGCATGTCAACTCCCTGATGTCTTCGACTGAGTTGGGGAGGTTGCGGGCTCAAACAAAGTGGTTGAGCCTAGTGACTTTGTGGTGGCAGAAGTTGTTGTGGAGGACCTGGAGGCGATCCAGCCATGTGTTGGCACATGTCCCCCAGGACAGGGCATCAGGAGGCTCATTGAGCTTCCTGGGCCAGTACAAGATCTCATTGTTGTAGGTGGATACCTCAATTCACCTCAGCATCTTGTTGTTCTTAATTTTCCCCCGCTGTTTGTTGTTTAACATAAAAATGACTGCACTTTGGTCAGTCAGCAGGGTGAATGGTTTTTGGGCCAGGTATTGCCTCCAATGGAGCACAGCTTCCACTATGGCTTGGGCCTCTTTATCAAAGGCTGAGTGCTGGAGCTTGGTGCCCTGAAAGGTTCAGGAAAAGAATGCCATGGGCCTGCCCGCCTGGTTGAGCAAAGTTGGACGCATCACTCTCCACCTGGAAGGGGATGGATTCTTCTACAGCATGTATCACTGCCTTGGTGATGTTGCCTTTGATACATGTGAATGCTGCTTGGGCTTCTGCCAACAGGGGGAAAGTGGCTGATTTCACCAGGGCAGGCTTTGTCCGTGTAATTGGGGAACCACAGGGCATAATAGGAAAAGAAGCCCAAACACCTTTACAGGGGGTGCATGTGGTCTCGGTCTGGCCCAATGATGCCATTCTCCACCACGCAGTCCAGGTTTACTAGCCGTGAAGTGCTAAAGATGCACTTTTTTTTTGGTTATAGGTCAGGATGAGGCTTTTGGCCACCTGGAAAACTTGTGGAGGTTGGCATCATGGTCCTGCTGGTCCTGGCCGCAGATGGTCATATGGCCTTGAGTCCATAGTCATCGACTATGTGGTCCATTTCCCTCTGGAAAATCGAGACCCAATTGGTGACTCTGAAAGGGACATAGAGGAAGTTGCAGAAGCCACCGTCCGCCTCAAAGGCAGTGTAAGGGCTGTCCTCCAGTTAGATTTGTGCTACCTCTAAGTGTATAGATGTATATATGTTCTGTATGGGTTGGCCTACCCCTTGAACCTGTGACTCCTCCCTTCCAGATCCCAGATATCTCCATAAAAGCCCAAATCCCTCCCTCAGTACCTGTCTTGGAACTGGGCCAGCAACATGCAAGCTGTGCTGACACTTTGATTGTGGTTGATTGGTCGAACAATTTAATCACCTTAATTTTAGCCCATGGACAAGGTACTACTGGCAGATAGATTAGAGACTCACCCCAAAGATTCGGAGGCCTCGACTAAATTCGACCAATGGGTGCACTGCCTCAACGCAATCATGAGGCGCAACAATGTGTGGAGCGAAGAAGACGAGGGAAGTGCTCTTCACTCAAGTCGACCACTTGGTTTTCCCAAATGATAAAAGACTTTACTACTTACTCTGAAGTGATGGAGTTCCTGCAGAAGCAATATCAGGCCCTGCCGAACGTCATATAAGCATGATTCCTCCTGGGCAGCTGAAAATGAGTGCATGTGGACACTATGGCAGCTGGGGTGAGCCTGCAATGGCCAATAAGTATCTGTGGCTGCCCACCTCAAAGGCCTAATACAGGAAGCATGCATGGCTGGGTTCAACTCTGACTACATCAGACAGAGGCTACTAGAAAAGGGTGATCAGAGCCTGCAGGAAGTAGTGGAGTTGGCTAAATCACTGGAGACAGCCCCGAAGCATTCTTTTCAGGTAATGGGGCCACTACCATCTTGGGACACAGATTCCCATGTCACTGCTGCCACTATCGAGCGGCAGAGGTGCTACTTCTGCGGTCACAGGAAGAACCTCTGTAAGAGCTGCCCAGCCCAAAGGGCCACATTCTCTGCTTGTGGGAAGAAAGGCATGACACTTAAGTCTGCAGGTCCCAACCTTCCCCCAGCCGTGCCCCTTGTGGCCTACAGCCGTCGCCATCTTGGGACCCCCCCCCCCCACCCCCACCTCAGACGTCACTTCCAGTGGCTGGGGATGGATCGACAGGGCCCTGGGGATGACAAGCTGGGGCAGCACCACTTCCAGTGACACGGGACAACACCGCATGCGTGACGTGAGGGTGGCCATCTTGGTGAGGCCCCCTGAACTAACATGATAGCAACTCAGACAGTGATCACAGGCTCGCCTCCATCATCTTCTATCAAGGCAGGTTGCACAAACTGGCCAAAGCCATGATGAACGTCGAGGTAAATGGCCACCCTACAAACTCTTTATTTAACACTGGAAGCACCAAGAGCTTCATCCATCTCAGGACTGTACAGCAAAACTCCCTTGTGGTGACCCCAACACAATGTAAAGTCTCCGTGGCCTCCCAATCCTACTTGGCCAAGATCAGCGGTTGCTGCCCCGTAACACTAACAGTGTGGGGCACTGAGTACAGGAGCTTTAAACTCTTGATCATGCTGCCCCTCTGTGCACCGATCATACTGGGACTGGATTTCCAGTGCCAGCTAGAGAGTGTCCACATGTAGTTTAATGGCCCCCACTCGACCCTCAGGTTTCTGCAACACTAACCACCTGAACACACCCCCGGACACGACCTGCGGTCTCTCTACTCTCTGGGTCCCACCACCACCCCTGTTTGAGAACCTCGCCCCTGACTGCAAGCTGGTTAGCCACTTGGAGCAGACGGTACAGCCCCGGGGAAGAGCAGGTACAGTCATTTTCATGACCTGAGAACTTGGAAATGAAACTGAACATTATGAAACCATCAGGAAGCAACCCCATTTCTGACCAGACAGTCAAAGTTGAAAGATGGAGATGAGGTTGTCATTGGACAATGAGCAGAGTCTGAGATGTGAGGTAATTATAGCCTTAATGAACATGGCTGCTCAGCTACTTTTGTGACATATTATTTCAGTCTTAATTCTTACTCACTGATTCTCATTAATTTTATGAGATTTCTTTGACACCATACCCAGTCAAATGCTATCTTCCTCTCGTCCGTTCACTCAAAAACGGCCTTTGAAATTTGCCTTTTTGTGTTTGAATGATGATAAAGCTTGTGTGAAACTGAATATTATATTTGGAAGTTTTTTCTATTGACAAAACACCCCATTTTATTTCTGATGATAAATTGGATTGGGTCTGTTTTTTGTGAGTATTAAGTACTTGAATTTTCTACTTCATTTGGTCATTGACTAACCTCAGGCATGGCAGGTTCCAGAACACAGAAGTGAAGATGTTAGGATTTTGTGTTAAGCTGTTCCTTGATACAGTGGATTAAATCTAATTTAATTGGTCAGAAGCAGCTTCAGTCTGTTTGCTTAATACATTTTTTTATGTTACACAAGGTAATAAATTTCCCAGTAAACCTGATAAGTTTAAAGCGACCACAACAATTGGAGCCTTAGTCAGTTTAAAGAATGTGTGGAAAATGAAGCCCCAGTGATGTGGAATGTGGGAACAGAGCTCAGGTGAATATGGGAGTGTGGGGAATGGGCCCTGATGAGTGAGAATGGAGTGCAGGAATGGGCTTTTGTGAATGGTAGAGACCATGAATGGGCCCTGCTGAGTAAAGCGACCACAACAATTGGAGCCTTAGTCAGTTTAAAGAATGTGTGGAAAATGAAGCCCCAGTGATGTGGAATGTGGGAACAGAGCTCAGGTGAATATGGGAGTGTGGGGAATGGGCCCTGATGAGTGAGAATGGAGTGCAGGAATGGGCTTTTGTGAATGGTAGAGACCATGAATGGGCCCTGCTGAGTAGAAGGAATACAGAAGGTGGGGCCCTGGTGAGTGCCAAGGAGCATGGGAAGTAGGATCCTGGTGAGTGGAGATGGAGCAGAGGAACTGGTCTTGAAGTCAGAATAGACAAATTGAAGGGAGTGCAGCAGATATTATCTAATGAACCAGATGCCAAACCATTGGGAGTACTGAATAGGTTAATAGCAAATTTTGAGAGTTTTATTGATATGTGGAAAAATCACAATTTGCCCTGCTACTGTTGGAAACTGAAGCTCATGTAAAAAAAATCTTCAAACTTTGTTCGAAGAATGTTTGTGAAGTTAGATGTAATGTAGATCTTAAGTGAATTGACGTGGTTTGTGCATATACTGCATCACATATTTGCACATTTTATGAATAAAATATATTTTTAGGAAAAGAAAAGCAAGGAATAACATTCTTATTTCTTGCAGTGTACTGCAATTATCATAATGAGTAGGTAGCAGAATTTGTTTTGTGCATCAGGCCAAATAAGAACTGGTTAATTGTGCCTTATGTTTCCAATGTCCATTTTGAGAAGTTATCCAGTTCAGCCTCTATTGTTTCTAAGGAAAAAAATGTCTTTATGTGAAGGAACATGGAATTTTCAGTTCAATAAATTAAGGAAAAGAAGAGAAAAGCAAAGACCTCCCCTAACTCTTCTGTTCCCCTTTCAACCTTGTCATCCTCCTATTCATCACATACGTGTCGAATGCTTTGGGTTTTCCTTAATCCTACTTGCCAAAGTTTTCTCATGGCCCCTTCTCGCTCTCCAAAATCACTTAAGTTCATTCCTGACTACTTTATAATTCTCATAACCCCTGCCTAATTTTTGGTTCAGAAACCTTGTGTATGCTTCTTTCTTCCTCTTGACTAACTATTCCACCTCTCTTGTCAGTCATGGTTTCTTTATCTTACTGACCTTTCCCCATCTCATTTGAACAAATTTGTCCAGAATCCTGTGCAACTGGTCCCTGAATCATCCTCCATTTTTCTGCTATGCATTTACTGAGAACATCTATTCCCAATTTACTTCCCTGTTCACATCCTATGTCTTTGTAATTAGCCTTTCCCCAATTAAACACTTCCCCTTTCATCTGCTCCCATCCTTATCCATAGCTATGCTAAAGATCAGGAAGTTTGTGGTCACTATCTCAAGTGCCGCCCACTGAGAAGTCTGTCACCTCACCTGGTTCATTGCCCAGTTCTAAATCTAGTATGGTTTTCTCTCCAGTTGACTTGCCCACATACTCTGTCAGGAATCCAGGAATCCTTCCTGATGCACCAAACAAATTTTGCCCCATGAAGCCTTTTTGCACTAAGGAAGTGCCTTTGAATATTAGGGAAGTTAAAGTCCTCCGTGTCAAGGAAGTATACATAAAGTTTAGGAATAGATGAAATGGTAAAGTGTTTAATTCAGGAAGAGCTAATTATGATACCATTAGAAGACGCTGTTTACATCCGGTACCGCACAGATGGCAGTCTCTTCAATCTGAGGCGCCTGCAAGCTCACACCAAGACACAAGAGAAACTTGTCCGTGAACTACTCTTTGCAGACGATGCCGCTTTAGTTGCCCATTCAGAGCCAGCGCTTGACGTCCTGCTTTGCGGAAACTGCCAAAATGTTTGGCCTGGAAGTCAGCCTGAAGAAAACTGAGGTCCTCCATCAGCCAGCTCCCCACCATGACTACCAGCCCCCCCACATCTCCATCGGGCACACAAAACTCAAAACGGTCAACCAGTTTACCTATCTCGGCTGCACCATTTCATCAGATGCAAGGATCGACAATGAGATAGACAACAGACTCGCCAAGGCAAATAGCGCCTTTGGAAGACTACACAAAAGAGTCTGGAAAAACAACCAACTGAAAAACCTCACAAAGATAAGCGTATACAGAGCCGTTGTCATACCCACACTCCTGTTCGGCTCCGAATCATGGGTCCTCTACCGGCACCACCTACGGCTCCTAGAACGCTTCCACTAGCGTTGTGTCCGCTCCATCCTCAACATCCATTGGAGCGCTTTCATCCCTAACGTCGAAGTACTCGAGATGGCAGAGGTCGACAGCATCGAGTCCACGCTGCTGAAGATCCAGCTGCGCTGGATGGGTCACGTCTCCAGAATGGAGGACCATCGCCTTCCCAAGATCGTGTTATATGGCGAGCTCTCCACTGGCCACCGTGACAGAGGTGCACCAAAGAAAAGGTACAAGGACTGCCTAAAGAAATCTCTTGGTGCCTGCCACATTGACCACCGCCAGTGGGCTGATAACGCCTCAAACCGTGCATCTTGGCGCCTCACAGTTTGGTGGGCAGCAACCTCCTTTGAAGAAGACCGCAGAGCCCACCTCACTGACAAAAGGCAAAGGAGGAAAAACCCAACACCCAACCCCAACCAACCAATTTTCCCCTGCAACCGCTGCAACCGTGTCTGCCTGTCCCGCATCGGACTTGTCAGCCACAAACGAGCCTGCAGCTGACGTGGACTTTTTACCCCCTCCATAAATCTTCGTCCGCGAAGCCAAGCCAAAGAAGAAGAAGGAACTGTGGAGAGTAAATTGGAAACAGATGTTTTTAAATTTAAATTTAAATTTAGACATACAGCACAGTAACAGGCTATTTTGGTTCATAACTCTGTGTCACCCAATTAATCTATACTCCTGATATGTTTTGAATGGTGGGAGGAAGCCGGAACCTCCATGGAAAACCCACACAGACATGGGGAGAATATACAAACTCTCACAGACAGCACGGAATTTGAACAGCAGTCCTGATCACTGGCACTGCAAAAGTGCTGCGCTAACTGCTATGCCAACCATGCCACCCCACAGTTCTTGGAGGTGCGGGGTGAAGCACAAAAGTAACATGGAAGATGTTTCTGGACCATTTGCACGGGTTTCTGAATAAATTTTTCCCATCGAGTTTGGGAAAAGATAATAGGATAAGGGAACTTTGATTGACAAAAGAGGTGAGATGGCTACTTAAGAGGAAGAAGGAAGCATACAGAACACTTCGGAAGCAAAAGACAGGTAGGGGTCATATGAATTGTATGGTAGCCAGGGAAGAACATAAGAAAGGGCTGAGCAGAACATGAAGGAGACATGGGAAGGCATTGGCAAGTAGGATGAAAGAAAATCCCAAGGTGTTCTTTGCATATGTGAAGAACAGAAGAATTATGAGAGTGAAGGTAGGGCTGCTTAAGGATAAAGGAGGCAATATATGCCTGGAGACAGGAGGTAGGGGAAGTCATAAATCAATATTTTACTCCAGTGTTCACCAGAGAGAGAGAGAACTTGGTCAATGTGAGGTCATTATAGAATAAGCTCATGTGCTTGCTCTATGGCAGGTATCTTCTTTCTTGGGTAGAGACTGAAATTGCACATAACACGACAGATGTGATTTTATCAAACTTCTTTACAGTTGTCACAAGACATTCTTGCTCCCTTACTCAAAGTTTCTTGTATTGAAGATGGTGTGGGTGGAAGTCAGAAATAAGAACAGAGCAATCACTGTACGAGGAGCAGGCTTCCAAATCACCCTCAGACACAGGAACACAGATCAGCAGGCAGTTTTTGGAATGGTGCAGGAAATGCAGGGTTGTGGTTATGGGAGACTTCAACTTCTCTAATATTGACTGGCACTTCCTGACTGCAAGACAGATAGATGGGGTTGAATTTATCAGGTGTGTTCAGGAAGGATTCCTGGCACAGTATGTGGACTAGCCGACAAGAGGAGAGGCCATAGATGATCTAATTCTGGGTAATGAACCTGGTCAGGTGTGAACCTGTCAGTTGGTGAGTGTAACCACAATTCCCTGAGCTTTAGCATAATGATGGATAAGGATAAAAGAAGACAAAATGGGAAAGTGTTTAAGTGGGGAAGGAATACCATTGATGGGATGAGTCAAGAACTAGTGAGAGTAAATTGGAAATAGATGTTTAAGGGTGAAAGTGCAGAATTAATGTGGAGGAAGTTTTGGGACCACTTGTGCTGGGTTCAGGATAGGCTGGTCCCACTGGTACAGGGAAAAGCTGGTAGGAAAAGGGAACTATGGTTGATGAAACAGGTGAGGCAGCCAGTCAAGAGCAAGCAGCATTGTCTTTTTTTTTGGCTAAATAGCTTCCTTCTTGGAAGTGGGTTAGATTTGTCTTTTTTAAAATAATAAAATATCAATACAATATAATCTGATTAAAATGTGGGTACCTTAGATTAAATAATATGATTTTAAGTGTTATGTATCTTTTTGAATTTTAACATGTACTCTGTATTTTTGGATGTGGAATTTCAATGTTAAAATAAAAATATTGCTAAAGGAAAAAGGAAGAAGGAGGCATACATTAGATATAGGAAGCAGGAAAACGGATGGGCTCATGAGAAGTATATGGTAGCTAGGAAAGAACCGTAGAGCATGGTTAACATAGTGGTTAGTGCAATGCTATTACAGCACCTGTGATTGGGACCGGGTTTCAAATCTCATGGTGCCTGTAAGGAGTTTGAATACTCTCCCAGTGTCTGTGTGGGTTTCCACAGGGACTCCAATTTCATCACACCTGAGTGGTGTAGGTTAATTGGGAGTAATTGGGCAGCATGGGCTCATGGGCCAAAATGGCCTGTTACCGTGCTGCATGTCTACAGCATATTGCAATTGATTTAAATTTAATGGATTTAGGAGTGCTTGAAGGGGGCATGAGAAGGCTTTGGCATGTAAGACTAAGGAGAACCCCAAGGTGTTCTATGCAAATGTGAAGAATGATGAGAATGAAGGTGGGGCCGTTAAAGGATAAAGGAGGCAACATTTGCCAAGAGGCAGAAGAGGTTGGGGATGTCCTAAATTAATACAGAAAAGGACCTTGATCAGAGAGAATAGAATAGTCTTGTGTGCTGGACAACATTGAGATTAAGGAAGAGAGATCTGGACCAGCTGGAAAAATGGGCTAGAGATTGGCAGATGGAATTTAATGCAGACAAGTGTGAGGTGTTGCATTTTGGAAGGACAAACCAAGAAAGGGCATGCACTGTGAATGGTCAGGCTCAGAGGAGTGTGCTGGAATGGGAATACAGATACATAATTCCCTGAAAGTGGTATCACAGGTGGATAGGGTTGTAAAAAGAGCTTTTGGCATATTGGCCTTCATAAATCAAAGTATTGAACGTAGGAGCTGGGATGTTATGGTAAAGTTGTATAAGATATTGATGAGGCCATATCTGAAATATTGTGTACAGTTTTGTAGCCTAACTACTAGAAAGATATCAGTAAGATAGAGTGCAGAGAAGATTTATTCGGATGTTGCTGGGACTTCAGAAGCTGCGTTACAGGGAAAGGTTAGGACTTTTTTTTTCCTTGAAGCATAGAAGAATGAGGGGAGATTTGATAGAGGTATTTAAAATTATGAGGGGGTAGTCAGAGTAAATAAATTCTGAGGGGAGGTGAGATATAAACCAGAGGACATGGGCTAAGGGTGAAAAAGATAAAGTTTTGGGGGTACTTCTTCACAATAGTGGGAATGTGGAATGAGCTGCCAGCTGAAGTGGTGAATACAGGCTCAATTGTAACATTTAAGAAGAATTTGGACAGGTACATGGATGGGAGAAGTATGGAGGGCTATGGACTGGGAGCAGGTCAGTGGGATAAGGCAAAAAAATAATGGTTTAGCATAGGGCTGAATGGGCCTGTTTCTGTGCTGTAATGTTCTAAGGTTCTAAGAGGAAGTGTTGGATCTTCTTAAAAACATTGACTGATAGGTCCCCAGGGCTGGATGCGATATATGGCAGGTTGCTGTGTGAAGTGAGGGAATAGATAGCTGGGGCAGTGGCTATGATCTTTGAGCCCTCTTTTGCCTCAGGGAAGGTGCAGAAGATTGGAGAATGGCAAATGTAGTCCCCTTGTTTTTTTTAAAAAAAAAGTTAATAGGGACAATCCTGGGAATTATGAACCAGTGAAAATTACTGGAGAGAATTCTTAACTGTAGCATCAGTGAGCATTTGGAGAATTAGTCTACTCAAGGATAGCCAGCATGGCTTTATGAAGGTAGGTCGTGCCTCACAAGCCTAATTGAGTTTAACAGAAGTAATTGATGAGGGTAGGTTGGTAGATGTGGATTTTAGTAAGCCATTTGACAAGGACCCCATGAAAGGCTGGTTCAGAAAATCATGAAGCATGCGATTCATGGAACCTTGGCTGTATGGATTTTAAAAATGACTTGCATATAGAAAGCAGAGAGTAGTTGTGGAAGGAAAGTCTTCTGCCTGAGGGGCCAGTGACTAGTGGAGTGCTGCAAGGATCTGTTCTGGGACCCTTGCTCTTTGTGATTTTTATCAATGACCTAGATGAAGATGCGGAAGGATGGGTCAGTAAGTTTGTGGATGATACGAAGGTTGGCAGAGTTGTGGATGTTGCAAAAGGATATAGACAGGATGCAGAGTTAGGTAGTAAAGTGACGGACGGAATTCAATCAGGACAAGTGTGACGTGATTTATCTTGGAAGGTCAAACCAGATGGGTCTAGGGTTGGTTATTGAAGCATGTGGAGGAACAGAGGGACCTTGGAGTCCAAATACATACATCCTTCAAGGTCATTGTGCAGGTTGAAAGGATAGTTGTGAAGGCATGTGGGATGCTGGGCTTCATTAATAGGGGGATTGTGTTTATAAGAGTTGGGAGATCACGTTGCAACTCTACAAATCTCTGGTGAGAACACACTTGGAGTATTGTGTTCAGTTCCAGTCACCTCATTATTGGAAGAATATGGAAGCTATTAGAGACGATACAGAGGTGATTTACCAGAATGTTGCCTGGATTAGAAAATGTCTAGTGAGAAAAGGTTAGCAGAGCTGGGACTTTTTTCTTTGGTGTGTAGCAGGATGAGAGGAATCTTGATAGAGGTCTACAAGATTAGGAGAGGCATAGATAGGGTGGACATCCAGCACCCTTTTTCCTGGGCAGGAATAGCAAATACTATGTACAAAGTGAAGAGAGGGAAGTTTAGAGGAGACATCAGGGTAATTTTTTTTATATACAGAGTGTTGAGAGTGCCTGGAATGAGATGCCAGGATTGATTGTGGAGGCTAAAACATAAGGGTCTCTTGGACAGGAACTAAAATAGAGAGTTTCAGGGTTGGGAGGATGTAGTGGTTTGTCTTTTAAGGAATATGTGGGTCAGCACAATATTAAGGGCTGAAGGACCTGTACTGAGCTGTTGTGTTATCTGACATACCGTGTGCTTTTGTAACTTCTTGTTCCTCAAACATATTTGTTTGCAGTGGCATGTACAGGGATATGTAGGTTAAGATTCCATTATTGTCATATACTAATACACAAAATGTAGTAATGCATAACATTTGTCAACTTTTGTTTGCCATAAAGAACACAGAGGTGCTACTAACTTCACTCTATGCCCCCTCCCCCCCCCCCCCCACCATGATAAGAGGACACTCAAGTACATCTGCCCAGACTCTTGTTCAATCCATCATGAAACCTGAGCTCCCTCATCCAAATCTCCAATACAAACAGTTTTTTTTAAGCACCCAAGACCCTTTCAGGATCCCTTGACACTTCTTGAATTCCGGTGCCAACATCTGGTTCTCACGACCCAGTCTCCAGCAGCCCACAGCTGATATGAGTTCTTCTGGTCTTGTAAAAGGATATGATAACAGGCAAGTGATTTTATATTGAAGCAATACAGCTGATTAATACAGTTGATTAATATAGTTAAGGGAGAGAACCTCCACTTTCACTTTATTCATAAAAACTGTATATGTTGGAAAACAGAACAAAATACCAGAAGATTTTGAAACCATCCAGCATGCTAGGCAGCATATGTAGAAAAAGAAAGACAGTTTACATTTCAAGGTGAAGACCTTTAAGTGAAGGGGATGGGAATGAATGGCATAAAGGGTATCTGCAGAGTGCAAGACTGCAGTTGCTGGTATGTAGAGCAACAAACATGGACTTGGAGAACTCTGGTTTGAGAACCATCTGTGGGGAAGTGGGGCGGGGTGGGGGGGGGGGGGGGGAGAAAGAGAAGAATTGTTAACTGTTAAAATTTTATGAGGACACATGATAAGCTCTAGACACTGCAATCCGGAGCTATAAAATTCTTCTGGAGAAACTCAGTGGGTAAAGCAGCATGAGTGGGAAAAATATTGTTGGCACTTGATCAAGACTTGCTGCTGACCCATGGAGATTCTTCAGAAGATAGGGTTGATTTTTTTATGCTGTCAATGTTTTGTGCCATGGCCCTGTATCCTCCAGTAGATTGTTGGAGTGAATATCTTAGTTGGTGAGATAAAGTTGCCATGGAAATATATTGTAGCAGGTATCCAGTCAATGTGTTAATGGGGGAGTTAGAGAGTGAGAATATAAAGGACTGTGAAAAGTTGTAAAGTGTAGGCTGTGGGGTCAGGTTGTACAAAAGGTGAAGAAAAAAAAAACAATATATAGATGGATGATTCACAACAGAAATGGCCTATTCTCTTAAAATGAGTTATGCACAAGTGGAATTCAATATAGAGTCCTTCAGAGTAAAATTAATGGATTGGAGAACCACCCATTTGGAGAAGTGTAAGATTGGAGTGCACTGATCAAATACAAGATGAGCAGAGTTTTAGACAGGCTGAAATTTGGTAAAAGCACAATATATAAGGCGAATATCTTGGGCGTTCAAGAAATGAGACAACAGAAATATTTTTGGGCTTACTAAATCCTGAAATCACCCTGTTGCATATTGAAAATCCTCATGCAATAAAATGCCATGTTCTAAATACAGCTATACACGTGGGTTCATTGTGTCCACTGCACTAGCAGGGATTTCCCAGTGGCAACCCATTCCCATGCTAATGTGTCTATGCATGGTCTCATGCTCTACCAAACTGCGACCACCTGCAAAATGGAGGGACAGCACCCTATATTCCGTCTGGTCACTCTCCAACCACATTATATTAACATCAATTTCTTTGGTTTCACATAGCACACACACACATTTGTCTCTCCTTATCCCTATGTCTCCCTTCTTCCAGCTCTATCCTGCCCACCTTCATTTTCCCTCTGTCTCATTTTCAAGAGATCTGCATTCACAAAGCCACTCCTTCCCCCCACCCCCCCCACCCCTCAATCAATTCTCACCTTTACTCTCCTGTCTTTTTGCAATTATGACTTGCTTGTTGGCCTGTGCTCCTCTCCCTGCCCTTTCTCCCCTCCTCTCCCATCACTTTTGAAGAAAGATGCAGGCCCAAAACATTGGTTATATATCTTTATCCCCTATGGACACTGCAAGACATACCAAGTTCCTTCAGCTTTTTCTACAGTCACAGCATCTGCAGACTTTCATGTTTCACTACATTCATGAGATTTTCTGCATCAAAAGCTAGGTAGAAATGTGTAATGTGAATCACACAGATTCTGCAAGTAGGCAAGCAGGAAGTGTCTGAAAGGATAGGCAGTTGAGTGGTTTTGGAGATGAAAGGAACACACTTTTTACATTGGGCTTCTGACTGTGATAGTATGGGATACTACCACCAATGTATATATTTACATATAGTAATAGTGATTGGCTGAGAGCAGTAGCCACACATACTGGCAGGTCATAAAGGGGTGCTCCTAACCAGACCCAGGTCAGTCTGGACTGGTCGACCTCAATGTACTACGCTCCAGTCTTTGTTAATAAAAGCCTTGGTTTGAGTCTACAAGTCTTTGAGTCATTCGACATGCTACACTGACAAAGGAACTTTAGGTTCTGAATGCTATCGTGAATGTTAGTTCTTCATTTTGACCAATCTGAGGCTTGACGTGAGTTGGTGGGGTTGTGAAAATCTTTCCAAGGAGGGTTTGGGAACTTCCTTCAATAGTTTCCTCCATCTCCTTAGCTATCTACTTTCATGACCGAATATGCTGTGTCTCTTTTGAGAGCTGGCATGAGGGAAGAATATGAAGATGCAATGAAGCACTAATTTCTTGCACTATACAATTGGGGAAACAACAAGGTCTTGAACAGGATTGAGTTGGTAAAAATGGATTGACTGATTTATCTGATTGAATTTGTTAATGAGGTAGCAGTAAAGGTTATTGAATGAAATTAAGTAAAATGTTGGCAGATTTTCAGAAGTCCCATTGAAGAAGCTGTTTTGCAAATTTGATGCCATGAAAATAAAATATCACCAATAGAGTGGATAGGAAATTTAATTAGAGAAAGTAATGGTAAAAAAATATTTCTCAGGTTGGAGGATAGTGGAATAGATAACAAGGAGGAAAGGAGATGAATATTTTTATGCAGAATGATCTGGAACACTGCTAGTCAGGTGGTAAAGTAATCAGTCAGAATCTTTCAATGGAAAATTGATTGGGAACTGATTGACCCCCTATGCTATGAAGATTCTGAGTCAGGTACTGTTTTCTTTTTGTGCAGCACTAATTAGGTTCTTGTGGATAGCAGTAAAACTCTAATCTGTTCCCTGGTGGATGGGTACTTGCACACCCTTTAAGCACACTGGGGCTCCAGTTCTGATGCATCCTTTATGCCAGCCAGTAAAAGTTGCCTTTTCTTTTCTGCTCACATAACAAATTTTTTAATGTCATCAGTCAGAGAGGAGTTCAGAAGAAACCAAAACTTGACTGCTTCACATGGAACTAAGGGGGTCATAGCTGAGAATCTGATGAGAATAGCTGCTTTAAACTCACCAGGGTCCCATTGTCCAAGCTTTCTTTGAACACATCATGGACTGAATTCCTGTGTTCTGTTTAAACTGACAGAGCCCCAGTTTCTGCCCTATGTTTAAACTGACCAGGACATTGATTCCAATGTTCCAATTAAACTTGATGAATTCATTGGGACATTCATAATAATACTGTTTTAAAAAAGCGTTCAATTTAAAGCATTTGGGGTAAATTTAACAACAACCTATAATTCGTATTCTACAGGGTTGGCATGATCAAAGACCTGTGTGTAATGGATTATTGGAAATAAATTGTTATTGTTTATGTTCCTAATTCACATGGAATAACACACTGAAGTGTGACTCAGCAAAGAATTGTGGTAACCTCTGACCTCCATTTAATTTGCTTGTTAAATGCTCTTTTCACTTTGGTTTGCTTGTTGTACTCCTGTAGCATGCTTTCTCTCCCCTTTAGTTCTACCTGTTTTCTCAGTGATGCATCTTGCTGAAAACTGCCAGTTGTCCACTGTTTCTTTTTTAAAAATTTTTATTAATTTTTCACACTATGAACCATATTGACCAAAATACACATAAACATTTCCCTCTTGAATATACACAGTGTCATTTTCTCCCTTTTGTTTTTACCCCTCCCTCCTTCTTGAAGCAAAGCTCGTTCCAGGATGTGAGCAAAGCTGTCAAGTTTATTTTAGTTGATGATCCCAATCCTTTTTTTCCCCTGCGAAGTCGTTATGAATCTTTCCTTGTATTTGCATTCTAGTGGTGATGTTTTCATAACTGCCATTTTAGTGTAGTTGCTTTTGTGATTTTTAAATTATGAAAACAGTCAATCTATGAAAATTTAATCAGTTGGGAAATTTGAAATGTTCCAAATCAGTGCACAACTGACATTTGGTGGGTAGGATGTGTGCACTATGAGACATCATTAAGCAACAGTCATTTAAGTGTTGCCAGCTACAGTTACGTCACATTTCTCTGATTTAAAAAAAAATGTTTGTGGTTCACAGGGAGTGCTAAATAAAGAGAGAGTTAGTTCCTTGAGACTTGAGTCAATTGCTGACAGGTTGGCTAGGGAATCATGAGATGGTACTTTGTTTGCATGGCAACATTAAGTGGGGTTCATTGGCATTATACTTGTTGCCCCCTTTTCATGGTGGGGGTAAATGGAGTTTTGAAAGACATTTTATATATGGTTGAAATCTATGATGCAGCCGGTCAGGATGCTATCGATAGAGCTCCTGCAGAAACTTGACAGGACGGTGGCCGGCAGCCTTGCCCGCCTCAGTCTTCTTTGGAAGTGTAGTTACTGTTGAGCCTTCCTGACAAGTGAGAAGATGTGGTGATTTGAGGGTGGATCACTTGTTAAGTAAACACCAAAGAACTTGGTGCATTCTAATCTCTTCACTACAGAATTATTAATGTGCGGTAGAGGGTCACTGTTATGGTCCTCTCGAATCCAGTTATATCCTTTCTCATGTCAGGTTGTTATTCTCGCACCAATTCACAAGATTTTCCACCTCTTCTCTATAGTGCGACTTGTGGTTGCTGACGACGCCAACTACTGTTGTGTCATCTGCAAACTCGATGACCCTGTTGGAGCTGGATCTAGTTACAGTTGTGGGTCAGCAGCATTAACAGGATTGGGCTGAAGATACATCCCTGAGGTGTGCCAGTTATCAATGTGATGGTGCTCAATGTTCTTCTGCCAACCCGGACAGACCATGGTCTTTCTGATAGGAAGTCCAGGATCCAGCTATAGAGAGTGGGTGTTGATCCTCAGCGAGGACAGTTTCTCCACCAGCCTCTGGGGAATGATCAGATTAAACTCTGAGCACATTTTCAATGATTATCTTGGGACCACTTAATGGGCAATATCATTACGACATTCAAAGTGATTCCAAGGTCAACACTAAAATGAGGATGCTCTCCAGTATTAGCAGGGGCAATGGCCTTGTGACCCAGTACTGACATAAAGGAAGCGTATACCCTCCAAGCCTGAAGAACTACTTTGTGAGGCAGCTTCATGCTTGGAGGCAATGTTATCGCGTAAGACAAAGTTAATATCAAAATGCTATATTGATAGGATTCAGATGGTTGACTTGCCGTGACTGTGTGTAGGATGTGTGCTTTGAGTTGCTAGTTGCTGAGAAGGATAAAACAATAAGGTAAGCATATTAAGACCTTACTGCCATTATGTGATAGAGTTGATTGGAGCTATGATAAGTATAAGTGAACTAAATTGAGGCAGGTAACTAATTTAGTTGAGTGCTTTGTTTTGCCTTTTCCTTGTAAGATTCAATTAACAGGAAACTTTATTAGATCAAAGGCACATGAATATTATTAGGAGTCTTGAGAAGGAAGCAGTTGCAAAATATCAAGTCACACATTTACTGAAGTCCCAGAGCTGTGCAGAATTTAACGATTGCTTTAGGACCACTTAATGGGCAATGTCATTAAGACAGTGGTTAAATTTCCATTATAATTCAAATGATAGTTTTCAATATTTTATTTTCTCTTGT
Source organism: Narcine bancroftii (assembly GCF_036971445.1). NCBI lineage: Eukaryota > Metazoa > Chordata > Chondrichthyes > Torpediniformes > Narcinidae > Narcine > Narcine bancroftii. The sequence goes on from NC_091475.1 coordinate 156,285,513, forward strand.
TTCTTCTCTATTCTTCATCTTCTCACTCTTTGAACCTGTAACTCTTAATAAAATGTGCAGATGCACACATTTATCTAATACACACACATATATGCATATAATATATACACATATAATACATACACATATTCACACAAATACACATACACATATGCACACTATATGTCATAGAATTGAAGTTATACTATATGTGTGTGTGTTTGTGTGTATGAATGTGTGTGTAGGTATTTGGGTGGGGGTGTGTAGGTATTTGGGTGGGGGTGGGTGTGTAGGTATGTGGGTGGGTGGGTGTGCAGGTGTATGGGTGTGTAGGTGTATGGTGTGTAGGAGTATGGGTGTGTGTGTGTATATATATATATATGAGCGTGTATGTGTATATGAGTGTGTGTATATAAATGAGTATGTGTATATGAGTGTGTGTGTATATATGAATGTGTGTGTGTATATATAATATATGAGTGAGTGGGTGTATATATATATATATGAGTGGGGGTGTGTGTTTATATGTGTGTGTATATATATATATATATGTGTGTGTGTGTGTGTGTGTGTATATATATATATATATATGAGTGGGGGTGTGTGTATATATACATGAGTGGGGGTGTATATATTATATGTGTATATATGTATTTGTGTGTACGTAAGTGTGTGTATAGGTATATGTTGTGGTCATGAGGAGGTGCAGTGAACAAACCACACTGGGAGTTGTGAGTGAGCTAGACCAACTGATTTTAACCGAGTGCGCGTGCTTATATCTCCCAGTTCCTGCCGACACTTGCAACCATGCAAGGATGGAACCATGCCTAATACGTCGGGGCTCTCTGCTCCACCCCCCCTTCCACCTGAGTCCTCCGCTCTGTAATCTGAAAAAAAAATCGATATTCGTAGGTGATGACCCATCAGACAGTACACAATTTGTATGTCTAGGTGGGTGACCCCTCCACCTACAGTTATTGGTTGCTCTAAATCGTCGTGTGCTAGCTTGAGATGGACGAACATGAAGGTTTCTTGCCTGTCCCCAATGTCCAGGACTCACGTCTTGCCATTGTGTTCAAGCATCTTCTATGGACTCATGTGTGGGTGTTGAAGCAGAGTTCAGAGCATTCCTCTCCTTAAGAAATCATATTGCCAGTCCTTGAGCCCTTTTGGGACATAGTCAGTTAGACCATGTTGTGAGATTGGGATAGGGGCTAAGGTGCCTACTTTTTTCCCGTAGTCATGTAAGGAGTGTTGTGGGTGAGTCTTCCTGACCCCGAGCTGCTGGCATGAACTCGCCCAGGACAGTAAGTGGAACCCCATACAAAAGCTCAGCAGAGGATGTGACCTACTAGCACCCAAGGTAACTCGTCTACCCAAATTGGTAACCAGGCCATATCTTTGAGCTGCTGAGAGTTGACACAGGAGTGTGCTGTGCTCGTGACGAGGGCAACTGGCAATGAGAATGTCGTTCAGATAAATGAACATGAAATCTCGACTGCAGCCCACTAAATCCATAAGCGTCTGGAACATTTGTGCTGCGCTTTTTAGTCCAAATAGCATGCAAGGGAATTTGAACACTCCAAATGACGTGATGATTGCTGTCTTGGGAATATCATTGGTGTGCACTAGAATCTGATTGGTATCTCCTAAGATCTTGGAGAAGATCTTTTCGCCATGAAGGTTAGCGGTGAAATCCTTGATCTGAAGTACTGAATACCTGTCTGTAGTCATCATGTCATTTAGCTGGTGATAATCTCCACACTGTCTCCTTCCCCCAAAAGCCTTTAGTACCATGTGTCGGGGGTGCCCATGGACTGTCTAAACAAGGAATGAACCCCATCTTTTCCATCTTCCCGAACTCCTCCTTGGCGAGCTGCAGCTTGTCAGGATTAAGTCTGTGTTCCTGGGTGTGTAGCAGTGATCCTTTCATGGGAATATGGTGCTGGACACCGTGCTTTGATGCAGCTGCAGAGGACTGCGGGGTGACATTGCTTGGAAATTCCGCCAAGATTTTGACGTTCATTCTGAGAAAAAGTCACAGAGTCCAGATGGGGAGCCAGTAGAATGGCTTGGCGTAAGGTGAGCGATTCAAAAGTCTTGGAATTGATCAATCAACATCCACCAGGAGACGGTGAGCTCAGAGCGAGTCCATGCCTAGCAAGGGTTGTGATGCATCAGCCAATGTGAAAGTTCACTTAAAGTGACAGGAGCCAAAGCCAAACGGAATGGTCTGCATACCATATGTTTAAATATTGCTGCTGTTAGCAGTAGTGAGGGAAGGCCCAGACTTTCCAGCATGGGTGTCCTGGCTTGTGAGAGGCATAACGCTGACTTCTGCCCCTGTATTGACGATGAATTACTGACATAGGGATAGAAGGAATGCTGGACCCACAAGAGGAGGAGGCTGTTTCAGTGGCAGGCCGTCGAAGCCATTGCCAGGATCAGGTGAATGTCCTCTGGCATCTGGTACAGGAATATTTGTTCAAACAGCAGGCAGGGTTTGTGGCCGTCTATAAGTGCCAACATGTTGTTAATAAGGGCAGATGGTGTTTGGTCACCTAGGCCATCTATGTGTAGCAGCCGCGCTGCCTGTTCATGGCGGGAAAGCCCAAAAGTACCTATCAATGACGGGATTGATGCAGGAAATCAACAATTTTTACAGTGGACTCTTGGTTGAGTGAATTGACCAGGTAGTCATACTTTGTGGTGTCCACGGTGATCTGCCTGGAACTGGGCCTCAGCCTCCTTGAACCAGACAACAGGTCTTGAGGTCGAAAAGGTAGGCAGTTTCAGTGAGACTGTGCTTTGTAAATTAGCCTAATTTATTATGGGGTCCAAAATTGCCGTTTGGACCCATTGGGGCCACCACTGTGCTCACGAGGAGGTGCAGCGAACAAATCACATAGACAGCAGTGAGTGAGCTAGACCAACTGATTTTTATCGAACTCACGCACCGTTGTATCTCCCAGTTCCCGACGACGCTTGCGACTCCCGGGATGGAAATGACATCTGCCCTGAGGGCTGGAACTGCACCCGGTACATCAGGGCTCTCTGCCACCTGTGAGTCTTCCGGTCTGTAACCCACTTTGCTTGCAGAGTAGCTCAACCCACCACTATGTGTGTGTGTCTGTGTGTGTGTGTGTATATGTATGAGTATAATATATATGTGTTGTGACTGAGTATATAGATATGTTTTTGGGAGATAAATTGGGAAAGGTTTGTTAGAGCAGGTCACATACAAACACTTTAAAACAGGCTTTCTCTCTGTGTGAGAGAGACAGACAGACAGAGATCACTTCTACAGTGTTACAGCCAGCAACAGCAGCTGGGACTGGAACAGGACAAGGTGGCAAGCTTGTGGAAAACCCAATTTGGAAGACTGCCTGGCCAAAGCCCTAGTGGTTCATGCAAGAGGAGAGGACTGAATATCTAATGCTCCACTTGGAATAAGAGAAACAAAAAGGAACTCTGTGGTGACCTGAAAGAAAGAGGTTATCATCTGGAGAACCCTGAAGGGGAATTTTTGACAGCAAGACACTGGAATGGCTGATTAAAAAGGAATCAGCTGTGGATGTCCTGGAACAACAAATCTCTCTGAAAACCAACAAGAGCCTTCCTAAACTGTAACCATTTATCTTTCAAGCACCAAAGCCTGGTGAACTTTATGAATGTTAAATTCTATGCACAGTATAAGAATTGCCTGCAAACAGTGAACTTGGAGGAATGAGAAGTGAGATTGGACTGTGAACCAAAGAACTTTTCTGAACATAACACATACACATTACATATACGTGTGCTTAGAATTAGAAGTGGGTTAAGTTAAGTAAGTCAATAGTGATAAGTCAAAGTGTGATTCTATTTTTATGTTTTAAGATAAGTAAAAGCAACTTTTGTTTAAGTCTTGGTGAATGACTGGGTTTTGGGGTCCTCTGGGCTCGTAACATTTTGTATGTGTGTGTGTGTGTATTTATTTTTCCTTTCAGTTGTTAAAATGTGTTGAGGGATATATAAGACAGTTTGTTCTTTACTTAGAACTTAAAACATAGGAACATAGGTGCAGGAGTAGGCCATTTGGCCCTTCAAGACTACATCACCATTCTATATGATCATGGCTGATCAGTACCTGGTTCCTGACTTCTCCCCATACCCCTTGATCCACTTAGCCACAAGAGTCAAATCTAACCTACTCTTAAATATTGACAAGGAATCAGCCTCAACTACTTCCTGTGGCAAAGAATTCCACAGATCCACCACTCTCTGAGAGAAGAAATTTTTCCGTATCTCAGTCCTAAAAAACTTCCCCCATATCCTTAAACTGTGACCACTGGATCTGGTTTTTCCCAGCACTGGAAACCACCTACCTGCATCTAGTCTGTCTAAACCCTTAAGAATTTTATGTTTCTATAATATCTCCCCTCAATCTTCTAAATTCCAGAGAATACAAGCCAAGTCTATCCAACGTTTCTTCATGTGCAAGTCCTTCCATCCTTGGTATCAGTCTAGTGAATCTTCTCTGTACCCCCTCCATGGCGAGGATGTCCTTCCTCAGATAAGGAGACCAAAACTGCATGCAGTACTCCAAATGTGATCTCACCAAGGCTCTGTACAGCTGCAGCAGGATCTCTTTACTCAAATCCTCCTGCTATGAACGCCAACATAGCATTCGCCTTCCTCACTGCCTGCTGCACCTGCACACCCACTTTCAATGACTGATGCACAGCAACACCCAAGTCCCTCTATCCCCAATCCTAAACATTTAGATAATAGTCCTCTTTCCTGTTCTTACCTCCAAAGTATATAACTTCACATTTATTCACATTATACTGCATCTGCCACATCTTGGCCCACTTGCCTAACTTATTCAAATCACTCTGCATCCTCCTCGCGTGTTCAACACAGCCAACCCCGCTACCCAACTTCGTGTCGTCTGCAAATTTTGAGATATTGCTATCTATTCCCACATCTAAGTTGTTGATGTATATAATCTTTTCCTTTCTCTGAGACACATGCATTCTGTTAGTTGATAGTGATGAGTTTATTTGTTGACCTCACTGTTACCTCTAGGCTGTGCGCGCACACACATTTTGCAGCCAGCACACAAAGGAAATTCATGTGCGCACAAAAGGTTATTAGCCTAAAATAAAATCTTAACTAAATATGTTACCTCATGGAATGCAATTATACTTGTATTATATTAAAATATGCAAATACAGTTTTATTAGCCACGAGAGATACACTGTGCCAAAATTATCTTGAAACAATTTCAAGTTTACATCTGCACAAGCATTCAGTATGCACATGCTTTTGTCACAGGAAAAAAATTGCACAACATAAGATTTTAGTGCACACTGACTGCTAAAAATTAGAGGGAACATTGTTTGTCATTTATATTTACAATGCACATATGCCTTGAAATTCTTGCTGCAACCAAACAGATACTTCACAAAATAAACTGCAATAGTGCACAAAACTAAATTGAAAAAGAGATAAATAAAAAGACAAAGTGAACACTGATGTGTTTATACTAAGTCGTGAGGCGGGTGTGGGGGGGGGGGAGAGATGAAAAAAAAGAATGGAGTTGAAGGGAAAGAGAGAATAAGAAAAGTTAAGAAAGACAACAGAAATAACAGGGCAAAAAGCTCAGGAAGGGACTGGAGAGAATGGCCAAGTGCAATAGGAATCGATGTGAAAGGGGAGGGGAGTAATGGATTAAATGTATTATGTGTGAATTCACGAAGTGTAAGAAATAAAGTGGATGAGCTTGAGGCTCAGGTGGAAATTGACAAGAATGATGTTGTAGGACCAGGCCTAGGAAATGAATTTTCAAGGATCTACGTCCTAGCAAAAGGACAGACAAGTGGGCATAGGGGGTGGGGTGGCTCTCTTGGTGAGGAATGAAATTCAGCCTCTTGTGAGGAGTGACATGGAATCAGGAGATGTAAAGTCAGTATAGATAGAACTGAGAAATTGTAAGGGCAAAAAGACCCTCATGGGAGTTATGTACAGGCCCCCAAACAGTAACTTGGATATAGGGTTCAAGTTGAATCAAGATTTAAAATTGACATGTTGCAAAGGTAATGCTGCAGTTATTATGAGGGATTTCAACAAACAGGTAGTGTGGGAAAATCAGGTTGGTACTGGACCCAAGAAAGGGAATTTGTGGAGTGCTTCCGAGGTGGATTATTTGAGTAGCTTGTACTAGATCCTACCAAGGAGAAGGCAATTCTGGATTTAGTGTTGTGTAATGAACAAGATTTGATGGTAACTTGAGGTAAAGGAGAAATTAGGAGGTAGTGACCTTAATATGATAAGTTTTAATCTACATTTTGAGAGGGAGAAGGAAAAATCAGAAATATCAGTATTACTGTTGAACAAAGGGGACCATGGAGCCATGAGTGAGGAGCTGGACAAAGTTGACTGGAAAGATACCCTAGCAGGGATGACAGTGGAACAACAGGGGCAGGTATTTTGGGAATAACACAGAAGGTGCAGGATCAGTTCATTCCAAAGCTGAAGAAAGATTCTAATGGAAGTAATGGGCGACTGGTTGACGAGGGAAGTCGAGGACAGTATAAAAGTATAACATAGCAAAGATGAGCAGGAAGCCAGAGGATTGAGAAACTTTTAAAGAGCAACAGAAAATAACTAAAAAGGCAAAACGGGGAGAAAAGATGAGGTACAAAAGGTAAGTTAGCCAAGAATATAAAGGAGGATAGTAAAAGCTGCTTTAAGTACGTGAAGAGGACAAAATTAGTTAAGATCAAAGTTGGTCACTTGAAGACAGAAACAGGTGAAATTATTATGGAGAACAAGGAAATGGCAGACTAGTTGAACAGATACTTTGGATCTTTCTTCACTAGGGAAGACACAAACAATCTCCCAGATGTAATAGTGGACAGAAGACCGAGGGTAATGGAGGAATTGAAGGAAATTAGCATTAGGCAGAAAATGGTGTTGGGTAAACTGATGGGACTGAAGGCTGATAAAGACCCAGGGCCTAATGGTCTGTATCCCAGGGTACTTAAGGAGGTGGCTCTAGAAATCATTGATGTGTTGGTAATCATTTTCTAACATTCTGTAGATTCAGGATCAGTTCCTGTGGATTGGAGGGTAGCTGATGCTATCCTATTTTTTAAGGAAGGAGGGAGAGAGAAAACTAGAAATTAGAGACCAGTTAGCCGATATCAGTGATGGGGAAGATGCTGGAGTCAATTATAAAAGATGAAATAGCAGCACATTTGGACAGCAGTAACAGAATCGATCTGAGTCAGCATGGATTAATCTTCAGGAATTTTTTTGAGGATGTAGCTATGAAAATGGACAAGGGAGAGCCAGTGGATGTAGTGTGCCTGGACCTTTGGTAAGGTCCTACATAGGAAATTAGTGGGCAAATTTAGAGCACATGATATTGGGATGTAGGGATTAAAAGCAACATTAGCAAATTTGTAGATGACACAAAGCTGGGTGGCAGTATGAAATGTGATGAGGATGTTATGAGAATGTGGGGTGACTTCGACAGGATGGGTGAGTGGGCAGATGCATGGCAGACAGATTAATGTGGTTAAATGTGAGGTTATCCCGTTTGGTAGCCAGTACTGGAAGGCAGATTACTATCTGAATGGTGTCAAGTTAGGAAAAGGGGAAGTGCAACAAGATCTAGGTATCCTTGTTTTTCATCACTCAATGTAAGCATGCAGGTACAGCAGGCAGTGAAGAAAGCTAATAGCATGTTGGCCTTCATAACAAGGTGAATTGAGGATAGGAGCAAAGTGGTCCTTCTGCAGTTCTACAGGGCCCTGATGAGACCACATCTAGAGTATTGTGTGCTGTTTTGGTCTCCAGGTTTGAGGAAGGACATTATTGCTATTGAGGGAGTGCAGTGTAGGTTCATGAGGTTAATTCCTGGAATGGTTGTACTAACATATGTTGAAAGATTGGAGCGACTGGGCTTGTATACACTGGTATTTAGAAAGATGGGAGGGGATCTGATTGGACACATGAAAGGCAGAAAACATGTCCCCAATGTTGGGGAAGTCCAGAACCAGAGACCACAATTTAAGAATAAGGGGCAGGCCATTTAGAATGGAGTTGAGGAAAAACTTTTTTTATACGAGTTGTGGAATTCTCTGCCTAAGAAGGCAGTGGAGGCCAATTCTCTGAATACTTTCAAGAGATTGATAGCGCTCTTAAAGATAGCAGAGTCAAGGGGTATAGGGAGAGGGCAGGAACGTGGTTCTGTTTGTGGATAATCAGCCGTGATCACAGTGAATGGCGAAGCACCTAATGACCTACTCCTGCACCTATTGTTGAATATAAATATTCACTGTTACCATGGTGTGACAAGAAAAGTGGTGATGCAATAGTGAAGATAATGATATTCTTTAAACAATTAAATCAAAATTATGATGATTAAAATGAAGATGAATAAGATTAATTAAAGAAAAGTATTTCGATGCTTTCCCCTGCTCCATGATTCTTTGAAGAATGAAAGCAAGCTCCCTGTTTGCCCGGATATAACCACATATTATGTCATAGTAACTATAGTAACACTACAAACAACAATCTTTCTTAAATGGATAGTAATAAAATTAAGGTTAAAACACACTATGATAATGGACATTAATAACTAATACATAATAATTACTGTTAGAGATACAAAAGTAAATATAGTAAGTATAAAATTAAAAATCAAAACTTTCTGCTTCTTGTAAAAGATAGATTTTAGTAATAGGTCGATTTAAGTAACCAGTCTTGGTTTTAATCCACACTTGATGAACAAAACCTTTCTTGTCTGGAACTGTTTCCACAATTCTCTCCAGCAACCAAGAATTTCTTGGTGCAGAATCATCCATGATAATTAGGTCTCTGAATACAAAATTAAGTTTGGCTTTAGACCATTTTCATCTGTCTTGTAATAATGAAAGATATTCTTTAATCGATCTTTTCCAAAATAAATCCTCAATAAACTGCACTTGTTTCCATCTGCATCTTGCATGGATATCTTCTTTCTGAAATTGATCCGGAGGCATTAAAGGTTTAAATTTTCATGTCGACAATTAACACATTTTGATATAATTCTTTTAATCAATGTCGAAGCACCAACTATCCAATATTTTTGACGCAATTCTGGTAACACATAATTACAATCACCATGACCTGTTTTCTCATGTATATGTCAAACAATCAATTCAGAAATGTGAAACTCCTTAGCTAATATAATTGGATGTTTCACTTCTGGCATAATTGCTTTTTCCAATCTTCCTCCTATTCTTAATACATCATTTACAAGAATAAGATTCAGCTTGTAAACACGACTTGTTTTTGTAACATTCAGATTCTTCTTCAATTTTGATATCTCATTATCAAACTTTTTTTTCGACAAAAACAAATTATCTCCAATTCAGCATTAGCCAATTCATCAACTGTTAGGTAACAGCTCTTTCAAGACTTCAGATTCCCTTTCTTGATACGATGTAAAAACATTGTTTTTAATCTAAGAATCCATGCTACTGTCTTTTTCAAATGAAACCATGAAGAATAATAGTAAATTAATCAAATAATCAGATCTTTCTCAATAGATATTTGAATAGATGTCACATTAGTGCTTTGCATTTCTGGATCTTCCGTTCAAACTTCTTTTAATTGTTCTGGATTTTGAGGTCATTCTTTTTAAGATTGCAAAAGAAATTGAGGACTGAACACCCAAGCATTGGCTCTTTTCAGAAACGATTGTAACTTTGATCTTCATGAAGCCATGTCAGCTGGATCATCCATTGTTTTAACATATCTCCATCGATTAACATGCAAAACCTTTTTGATCTCATTAATTCTGTTAGCCACAAAGGTACGAAACCTCATGGTTTTGTTATTAATGTATTTAAGCCACTCTGGATTTTCCCATTACAAATCCACAATGCATTCACTCTTGGTTATTTCACAGTACTAAGTAACTGACAATACCAAAGCCACCTTCGCTTGTGTCAACAAAATTGTGTAACTGAGAAAATGTGACAATTCCAAAGTCTGTTGGTTTAAAACATCTGTTGACTTCAAAGCTTTCTAACATTTTAAGACTCAATCCAATTCATCCAATCTTGTGTGATGAAATCTGGTATAGCTTCATCCCAACTAAATTTTATTCTTGCCAATTCTGGCAGAATTTTCTTGGCTATTAATGCTACTGTTGCCAATATTCCCAAAGGATCATATATTGAACTTACGATTGAAAGAGTAGCTCTTCTTGTTAAAGGTCGTTCTTTTAAAATAATTTTTGAATTTGAAAACATCAGATTGAACATACCATTACACCCCTAGAATTCTTTCGACAGGTAGAATGTCACAATCCAAGTTAAGATGTTTTATCTCTTTTGCTCTTACTGTCTCCGGAATAACAGCCAACACATCTCAACTGTTGCTAATCCATTTCGTAAGGAAGAAACCTCCTTTATTACAGATTTCTTTTAACTTATGATAAAGATCTATTGCTTCTTTTTCTGAAGCAATGGAAGTAAGACAATGATCAACACAGAAATTATTTCTGATGATGCTTATAGCTTGAGAACTAAGTTGTTCTTCATTATCTTCAGCACATTTCCTGAGAGCAAAATTTGCACAACTTGAAGTTGCTCCAAATAAATGAACTGTCATTCTGTATTCAATCATATCTTTACTGTAATCGCCATGAGGCCACCATAACAATTGTAGAAAATCACGATGGTATTTTCACCTGATGAAACATCGCTTCAATATCTGCAGCAATTACAATAAGCTCTTTAATCTTATCAGAGCACCTATTAAAGTACTGTTTAAGTCTTGACCTTGTAAAAGTTGAGAATTCAATGAAACTCCTTGAAATGATGCTCCACAATCAAATACTATGTGTAATTTTTCCTTTTGTGGATGTATAACTCCACGATAAGGTAAATACCATTTTCTACCATCTTTGTTCCAAGATATCTTCTGATACCTTTTACACATAACCCTTGGTTATCGTATCTGACATGACATTGGTATATTCCAAATGAAAGAAAGAATTTCTCTTGAATTTTCTCTTCAAATTCAGCAATTATCTTATTGTCTTGCATACAAATTTCTCTTTTATTCAAAAGTAATGCTATACAGTAATGACCATCAACATATTTGAATTTGAAACTAAATCCAGAAACTGTTTGTCATCCTTCAAATGTTCTTGAATATCTTTGAGACTTTCAGAGCAATTAATTTTAAACTGTTGTTCCCACAGATCATTAAGTTTGACAACTGAAATTCTGTTGACATTTACATTCGACAACTCCTGATCATTATTCATTTTTCCTCCTAATAGTCTGTTAATTGTCATTCAAGCAACATTCTCACAACATAAGGCCCATCATTTTGACTTCTTACTAGAGGTTTGAGAGATTTTGGTACATCTAATCCAATTAACATCTCGATTTTGGCATCAATTTTGGGTAACCAAACGTCTTTTAGATGATCCCACTGTTTAATATCATCCTCATATGGAATATTCTCCTTATTCACAAGCATAGTCTTCTGAGTATATACACTTGGAAGATCGCAAAATTCATTGCTATTTAATCCAGAAATCTGTAAACTTGAAAATATATTGGTTTCAATGTTTCAGTGTTCCTTTCCTTGTTCATTGTCTTCAACATTGTCTTCAGCTTAAGTTTATTCATCAATTCAACAGTACAAAATGATACGGTACCTCCTGGATCAAGAAATACATAAGTCTTCAGTATGAAGCTTCCTTTTTGAGCTTAACCTGTACAGGAACTATTGAGAGAGCTTTATCACCGGCTCCAGAAAGACTGTTTGTCTGAACCAAAGCTGAAGCATACTTTATGACTGTCTCTTTAGTTTTGCATTCAAATTTTTTGACCTCCTTCTCACACTGCATATATCACAACTGAGTCACTTATTACAAGTTTTGCTGATGTATCCTTTACACAAGCAACCAAAACATATTAATTTCTTCTTTAAAAAGGTTAATTTCTCATCATACGACCTTTTCTCCAATTGTGAACATTTTTCTAAAGCGTGTTTATCTTTGCAATACAAACAACTTTCCTGAACAGTCTAATCTTCCTTTTCCATTGTTTCCTTGTTCTTTCTTGTGCTTGTATCTGACACATCAGTAACAAAGGTACTTCCCTTTGGTTTCTGTTGTGATGATGATTTAGACTTCTTTGCATCTTTCTGAACTATTGAAGTATCCTTCATGTTTCCAAATGCTGGTATGGTGTAAATTGTATAACATCCTCAAAAGTAGCGTCCCTTCTGGAAAACATCTTAAGCTCTGGAACTCTGGTTCTCCATAAGTCCTTCAGCTTGTAAGGAAATTTGTTAACAATAATTGACAAATTAGCAAGCAAATTGAGCTTTTGCAATATACCCTACTTCCCATTGTGTTACAGCATCCTCTCAGAAAAAGCATATATGCTTGTAAATCCTTCGTGTCCTCTGATTTTATTGCTGTCTAAGAACGAATCTTGTCGATGTGGGCCCTTGTGATTTTATGTTCGTTGCCATAATGATGATGCAATAATTCTTTTGCCCTTTTAAAGCCTTGGTCTGGATCCCTGTATTGGCAACTTTTGACGAACTTCTTCACCTGTCCTCCAGTCTCCTGTTCCAGGTAATACAGGCAATCTTTGGCGTTTTTAATATTACTTTCAATGTGATGTTCAAATGAATTTATGAACGTCAGATATTGTACTGGATATCCATTAAAAACTGGAATTTCCTTCTTGGTAACCCATATGAACTTTGTTGCTGTGCTAACATAGCTGAAATATCATTTTGTTTCGCTATGAGTGACAATATATTGTCTTGTCCACCATGGCTTGTGATTGGTTGCTTTGTGGTGAATGAAACTGGCTGAACTTGAACTGGTGCCATAAGTTTAGGACCTTGATATGTAAGGCATTGATGGGGGATCCTTGTCGCTGGTTCTTCAGCAACATGAAGAGACATCAATTGTTGAGGATGATCAACTCGCATGGTTGAACCTGGTTGAAATGCTCTCCTTTTGGGAAGATTCATAAATTGTGTGCTTGGAAGGAAATGAATGTCTTTCCCTCTTTCCACAGGGTTGGTTATTGCCATTTGAGCACTGTCAGTGCCACTTGTGGCTCCTTGCTGGAGTAGATTCAATTAATGTGGCCGTGGTATCCATTGACCTGCAGGAATATTTGGTGCTCGCCCTTTGGGTATTTCATTTTGAGTGATAGATCTTGCAGAAGCCTGAGATAATGCTTTTACTCTGGTCATGTTCATAGCATATTGCTCCTCAAGATCTAGTCTTTTCTCTCTTCAATAATTTTTTGTGCTTCACTAGCCATTTGTAACTTCAGTTACTGATTCTTCATTTCAGCTTCGAAAGTATGTCTTTTCTCCAACCACTCATGTTGTCCACAGATAATAGCTAAATCTGCACCTTAACCTGCATAGCTGATATGCTTGAAGCACGCATAGTTGTACTTGCTCTAGTTGCCTTTCAAGACTTTGAAGTTCTTCCAGTGCTCATAATCTTGGAAATACTATAATCAGGATTTACATATGAACATTCAGATACCACTGATTGAGTCTCTATCTTCAGCATTTCAACCAGTTTACCTATCTCGGCTGCACCATTTCATCAGATGCAAGGATCGACAATGAGATAGACAACAGACTCGCCAAGGCAAATAGCGCCTTTGGAAGACTACACAAAAGAGTCTGGAAAAACAACCAACTGAAAAACCTCACAAAGATAAGCGTATACAGAGCCGTTGTCATACCCACACTCCTGTTCGGCTCCGAATCATGGGTCCTCTACCGGCACCACCTACGGCTCCTAGAACGCTTCCACCAGCGTTGTCTCCGCTCCATCCTCAACATCCATTGGAGCGCTTACATCCCTAACGTCGAAGTACTCGAGATGACAGAGGTCGACAGCATCGAGTCCACGCTGCTGAAGATCCAGCTGCGCTGGATGGGTCACGTCTCCAGAATGGAGGACCATCGCCTTCCCAAGATCGTGTTATATGGCGAGCTCTCCACTGGCCACCGTGACAGAGGTGCACCAAAGAAAAGGTACAAGGACTGCCTAAAGAAATCTCTTGGTGCCTGCCACATTGACCACCGCCAGTGGGCTGATAACGCCTCAAACCGTGCATCTTGGCGCCTCACAGTTTGGCGGGCAGCAACCTCCTTTGAAGAAGACCGCAGAGCCCACCTCACTGACAAAAGGCAAAGGAGGAAAAACCCAACACCCAACCCCAACCAACCAATTTTCCCCTGCAACCGCTGCAATCGTGTCTGCCTGTCCCGCATCGGACTTGTCAGCCACAAACGAGCCTGCAGCTGACGTGGACTTTTTACCCCCTCCATAAATCTTCGTCCGCGAAGCCAAGCCAAAGAGAGAGAGTTGCCTTTCAAGACTTTGAAGTTCTTCCAGTGCTCATAATCTTGGAAATACTATAATCAGGATTTACATATGAACATTCAGATACCACTGATTGAGTCTCTATCTTCAGCATTTCGCTCGATACAGCACCAGTGGGAATTTGCAACATACTCATCTGTTTCAGTTCCACTAACCTTTAAGTCAGCGAATGAGGTCAGCAGCGAATGAGGTCAGCAGTGCCTTATCGTGGTCCTCTTCTTGATTGGTAGTTGAAACCGCTTCTTCTATAGTGGTTGACTCCAACCTCCTCCCAAGTGTTCTCAGTCCGCCTTGCTGGCTCAGCTCGCTATCAAACTGTTCTTTGAGAGGATCTGCTTGCTCGAGGTCTTTGGCCTGATGAGACGTCTTCTTATCCATCTTGGGCTCTTCAGACTGCAGCCTGTCATCTTGCAACTTCTTCTGTTCCTGGGAACTGTAAATAAATTTGAATCTTGCATGGTCCCTTTAAGAGGATTTCTCTCACTGAAGTCTCTGTGCTTATGCTAAGCAACTTTTCTTATCTCAACATTTTCTGTGCTTCCAGGCAACCTGACAGGTAGCAATGGCTTTGGTTCTATCTTATCTCATTTCCAAGGCCAAAGGTGTCTTTTAGACATCAACTGGTTTCAAATTGCACAATTCAAACAGACATAGCTGGTAGACATTTTCTCACAGACTGCTTCTCAATTTTAAATCTGGTTGTAAATTCTGTCAAACAAATTTCTATGATTCTTTCTTTTAAACAAAGTTCACAATTTTATCACTTTTATTTGAATAAGAATGTAGATGACACTTTCCAATTTCTCGTATTTTGCAATTTCAAAACATGTTATCTATATAGAAATGTAAGCGACGATATTCCAAATTACTATCTTATTGATCTAAAAAAAACCAAACGCGGTATTTGCAGCTGTTAATAGCTTTAATTTGTTGATGATGATTAAACATTTTGCATAACTTCACATCAAGATTTTCATAACTTGAGTAAATAAAACATACAGTATAATGGTAATGATATTCTTCATTAAGCAATTAAACCATAATTAAAATGATTAAAATTAAATAAGATAAAATAAGATGAATTCAAAGAAAAGTATTTCGATGCTTACGCCTCCTCCATGGTTCTTCGAAGATTGAAAGCAAGCTACCCGTACGCCTGGATATTATGACAGATGACATCATAGTTACTATGGTAACACTATAAACAACAACTTCTTAAAGGGATAGTCATAAAATTAACTAAGATCAAAAACACAAGATTTTAACCTTTACACATGTCCCTACCGTAGAAATTACTAGGCTTGCCCATAGCCTTCTATTTTTCTAAGCTCCATGTATGTATCCAAAAGTTCCTTTAAAGACCCTATCATATTTGCCTCCACCACTGTTGCCAGCAGCCCATTCCATGCACTCACCACTCTCTGCTTAAAAACACTTGACCCTGACATCTCCTCTGTACCTACTCCCCAGCACCTTAAACCTGTGTCCTCTTTTGGCAACCATTTCAACCCTTGGATAAAGCCTTGAATTACCAAACCAGAGTGTGATGCAATCAATCAGTGTGCTGTACAGAATGCATCTATAGAAATTTAATAGTGTTCTACAGCTTGACAAATCTCCTCAAACTTCTTAGAAAGTCAGTATGCTATCATTCCTTCTTCACGATTGCCTAGATGTGATGGTTCTAGGAGAGGTATTCTATTATATGGATTCCTAGAAACTTGAAGGTATTAAACCTTTACATTTCCTTTCTCTTGACATGGACGTGCTCCCTTGACCTCCACTTCATAAAATCTACAACAAGCTCTTTGGTCATGTTGACATTCCGAGCAAGACTGTTTTTCTGGCACCACCCAACCAGATTATTGATCTCCTTTTATGCTGACTCATCATTTTCCCTTATTCTTCCAACAACTATGCTGTCATCAATGAATGTAAAAATTGCATGGGATCCACATTTGGCTACAGTCATGAGTGCACTGGGAATAGAGCAGGGAACTAAGCACCCATCCTTGAGGTGCTCCTGTGTTAATGTTAGTGAGGAGTAAATGATGTTTCCAATCCCCATTGATTAGTACCCGGTGATGTCAAGGATCTAATTACAAAGGAACAGGGTCCCAGATCTCTGACTTTGAATGCAAGATTTCCTTGTTTGATGATGTTGAATGCTGACCTGTAGTTACTGACATGGGTGTCTTGTGGCCCAGGTGAGGTAATGCAGAGTTGTGGGCCAGTGAGACCTCCTGTGATGATAGGTGAGTTGAAGTGGGTCTAGGTTCTGCCTGAAATAGTTGTTCTGTTCCATAATTTACCTCTCATTGCGCTTCATTATGATAGCTGGTTGCACTTGGGTCTGATGTTGATTGAGGCAGATTAACTTGTTCTATGGCATTTAATCAATGTTTTCAGATTGAAAGATTGCAGCATGGCATCAAGCAGGGGGACTTGGGAGTCCTTTGCAAGAATCATAAAAGGTGAGTTTGCAGGTAATCAAGAAGGCAAATGGAATATAGGCCTTCATTGCCAGAGGGATTGAATTTTAGAGCAGGTTTCTGCTGCAACTGTACAGGGTACAGTAAGGCCACACTTGGAATACTGCATGCAGATCTGGTCTCCTTACTTCAGAAAAGATATACAGACCTTGCAGACAGAGAGTCACTGCAAGCTTTCTGACTGAACTAAGAGTTGATTGACCAAGGAGGCTGCAATGAATTCACCTGAGCGGAATTGTCAACGTTTATTGGAAAAATAAACAATGCTTGTGATGATTTACATGAAAGTAAATAATGACAGTCACGCTGTTGTACCATTGTAACTTATTTTTATTATATTTAATTTTAATCATTTTAATTTTGGTTTAATTGCTTAAAGAAAAATATCGTTACCATTATACTGTATGTTTTATTTACTCAAGTTTGGGATAAAGGTTTGGGATAAAGATAAAGGTTAATTAGAGGAGCATCTGTACAAATAAATTTTCCAAATGATGGGAATATGGGGTGTGGGGCAAAGGCAGGTAAATTGAGCTGAGTCCATGATCATCCATGATCTAATTAAATATCAGAGCATGCTTGACAGGGAAAATGGCCTCGTTCTGCTCCAATATCTTGTGCTTTTATGAAATAGATAGTGAGAAGACAAAACCTCTAGCCAGTTGGTTTGCACAGGTTTTAAGGACGTGGCCAGGTGCACGGTCTGGACAGATACTTTTTGAAGATTTGCCCTCCTGAAGGTTCTTTACACATGGACCTTAGAAATTGGAGCATAGATTCTCCAGGGGCCATGGGGGTTCTTCATTGTTTCCTATTTGAAGTGAACATGGAAGAATTTCTTCATTTGGAAGACATGTATTGCAGTTAATGATACTGCTTTGTTTTGCCTTTTTGGATATGATGGCATGTAAACCCTGCCACATCTATCAACCGTCTGTCTGAATCTCCAGTCTGGTCTGGGATTGCATTGAATTGGTAATGTGCTTCCGGAGGTTGTCCCTGGTTTTCTCTATTTTTCTGAATCTGCTGATCTGAAGACCACAGATCTGGTCTTCAACATTTTGTGGCTCTCTTAGTTTATTCATGGCTTCTGGTTCAGATATACCTGGAAAGTCTTAATCAAGAACCACATTGGCATATTAATTCAGATTTGTCAACTAACTCCAGATAGTCAAGAATCCACTCTTCTGCCTCCCAGAACTTCTCCATACAGTCTTCACAACTAATTCCATGCTCTTCAGTTTCTGATTGTATCCAGGAAGGAGAAGCACAGCTAAGTGGTTTGACTTCACAAAGTGTAAATGTGAAATGGAGAGAAGGGATTCTTGATAGTAGTCTAGCATTGGCCGAGAGTGCTCCATCCCCATGTTGCTGAAGATGCGGTGGTGATAGTTTAGAAGTACCAGTAATGTGACATCAGGATATGCTGTATAATAATTTTTTGATCATGGTGTTCAGTGCTGGCTGAACATCTGCTTGTGGAGGGGTGTAGACTGCAGTCAGGGATCACCACATCTGATTTCCAGGAAGAGTTTACAATAAAGGAGGGGCCTCAGCCTCTTCCTTTACCCAAGGATGCTGTCTAGTTCATGTGATAGAATAAACCTTCGAGCTGAAGGGCTGAGTGTGGTGAATTGGGGGTAAGCCATGTCTTTGTGAAACAGAGCACACTGCAAATCTTCATTTCCCAGACAGTTAATATGGCAAGCTGACTACAGAGTCCTCTTAAAGAGTACACATAGAACCATGCAAAGGATTGATTGTATGTTTCTTGGGCAATAAAGATCCACATTAGAAAGAATTCTATTTTTATAATCTAAAGTGATGGACTGATATTATAGGCAGCAGTTCAGGAATCCTTGTTCATTCAACCTGTTCATGGCTTTGTTTCTTACTTTCCCTTTTATTTCATATGACATCAAAAGTCATTTCACACCATGTCTAGAGCAAAGAGGAAAACATGCTTGGGGACCTTTGGGATAAAGGTTAATTCACTCTCACTCTGGTTTTATGGTTAATGAGACCTCTGTGGGAACCCAGTCTCTTCCACAGATGGGACAGGTGCTGGCTGATGTAACAGGCAGGTGGGTATTTTGTGAGGTTGTCACATCCTCCACCACTTTTATCGGGCCTCTGTGTGCTCCTGCTGTGGGTATTCCAGTTTCTTCTAAGATGCTTCTTCTTCACTTTGAGTAAATACAGGTCAGAAATTCCCAAGCGTTGGTGGGGATGTAGCATTCCTTCCAGCATGTTTTGAGTATATCCTGGAACCTTTTCCTCTTTTCATCTGAGATTTTTTTCTCATGATTGAACTGAGAATAGTGTGTCTGTTTCATGAGTCTTGAGTTGGGCATGCAAATGATATGTCTTGCCCTAGCCATCAGTACTGGAGTGCTAGCCTGGTGGGGGTGGGGTGGGGGTGGGTGGGCAATGATTCAGGTTCACTTGGAGAAATTTGTGGAGACTATGTACAATTCCCCGAATACTGATACTGTATTTTTATAAACGTATGTATTTTGGTTGACGTAAGCAATCAATATGAATGATGGAATTGGCAAGAAATTATGAAACTATAATTAGTCTTGCTGAAACATGACTCCGGAAATTTGTGTTTATTGACATTTTACTGCCATGTGAATCAAGCAATATCAAGAAATAGGGAAATTGGAAAAAAAATGATTGTTCACCTGAAAATTTGTATTTATTAAAACTTTTCTATGGATCTTTCTCAGACACAGTTCAGAACCAAAATGAAGGAGTAAGGACAGGCTTTTGAACTTGAGACATATAAATATCTTGTTTTCTTTAAGAATTTGTGGAAAATGTCAGGGTGAAAAGATTTGATCAAGCTTTTACTTCATCCAGAGAAATTCTGGATAGTTTTATTCATTCCTTACATGTCCAAGACATTATGTATATAGATTTGACTGAACATGATAAAATCGTATTTTTGTGAATGGGGAGAGGCATTTTATTTTCAAACTCCCATCTGCTTGTGTGAAATCAATATTGTTATGAACCCACACATTCAGTAAGAGATCATGATAAAATACTCTGGGTGTTTGAATTATTTTCAAATTTGCCTCAGAATAAAAGGATGTTCCTTTAAAAGAGATGAGGAGAAATTTCTTCAGCTGGAGGGTGGAATTTATTGCTACAAACAGATGCAGAGGCCAAGTCATTGGATATGTTTAAAGAGATTGATAGATTCTTGATGAATGTCTCAAAGGTTATGGTAAGAAGGCAGGAGAATAGGGGTGAGAGAGAAAAATGCATCTATCATGATTCAAATGGCAGAGTAGACTCGAGGGGCTGAATAGCCTAATTCTGCTTTTGTACTTGGAACTAATTAGAGGAACCTGATTTAAACTGAGGCAATTATACTTTTACAAAATTATACAGGTCTAACAAAGAAAGATTGATCTAAACTGTTATTGCTGTTTCTTCTTGCTCGCAAGGTGATTTACTCAGTACTTATAGCATTTTATATGTATATTTCTGTATTCTTAGGCCAAAAGTATTTTGGAGTTGTGTATATTTAGGGACTGTAGTGTGTGTGGCCCAGATAACCTTGTCAAAGGTGAGTTTGAACAAGAGTGGATTTTGTTTATGGATTTTTAAGAAAGCATGGTGGGATATGTCATTAAATTTTGCTTTCCATCTATACTGTGACCTCTGATACTTCTAAATGTTAGACAACTATTATTCATTTACTAAAGAAATTTTCTAAATTTTAATTATAGCCGGGTGGAACAGAACAAGACACAACATTGGCAAGAGAGGAGGAAGAAACTGATGAACCAGAAGAACTGCCAACAAAATTGCATGAACAATGGGAACATTTCGAGGTACAATTTTTGTTCTTTTTCAATCGACAAGTTTCATTAAACTACATCGTCAAATGCTGAGCATAGATTACGGATAACTTGTACAACAAGAATATTTAAAAAGCTGTTTATTTTGCAGAACGTGCAATATTGAACAGAAAAAATGTTTCACCTCTCTGAAATTCCTTGGTATAATCAAAGACCAATGTACAGAAAGAAAAATAGATTCATTCATTTTGTCAATGCTGTTTTAGCTAGTCTCATCAATATTTTCAAAGGTGCAGATTAATTAACAATTAATGTGTGTATGAGAAGGAAACTGTCTGACTTGATAGTTTTTTTTGTGGAAGTAATAAAATTTGCCAATAACAGCATTATTGGTGATGTTGTAAGGTAACTTTGAGGCAGAGTTGATGAGCATCTTAGTGCTATTGATTTGGCATTCATTGGGGTAAAATACCAGGTGTTTTGTGATATATGTCTATGAATAAGTGTTTCATGTGAGAAAAATAAAAACAGAAATGCTGGAGAAACTCAGTAGGCCTTGCAGTGTTCATAGGAAGTAAAGATATATTACTGACATTTTGGACCTGAGCCATTCCTCACAGTATAAGCAAAATGCAGACAGGGCTTATATTAAAAAGGCTGGTGAAAGGGAAGAATAATAGGAGAGATGTACATACTAGCAGTCAAAAGGTGTTAATTGGAAATGATAAGAGGACAGGGGCAAGAAAAAGTGAGAATTGATTAAGGGAGGGTGGTAGTGTTTGGTTCTGTGAATGGAGACAGGGAAAAGGGAAGAGCGACAGATGGTGTGCGCCAGAGGAAAGGAATCATGAGGAAAGATAAAAGGGCGGGGATGCAAACAGAAATGGAACAAGTTGATGTGAATGCCATCTGGTAGGAGGGTGGCAAGTTTGAATTCTCTAATTTGCATGAGACCATGGACAGGCATGTTGGCTAGTGAATGTGGCAGGGAATTGAAGTGAGTTGCCACTGGAAGATCAACGCTATTGCAGTGAATGGAGCTAAGGTACTCAATGAAGAGATCATCCAGTCTGGGTTTAGTCCCTCCGATGTGGTGGAGACCATATTAGGAGCACCGGATGCAGTCAATGACCCCTGAAATGTTGCTTCACTTGGAAATACTGTTTTGGGTCCTGAATGGTGGTGAGGGAGGAGCGGTGTTGGCGCAAATGGAGCACCTCCTGCGGTGACAGGTGTAGGTGCCAATGAGGTGTAGCAGGATTAAGAAGTTTACAGTTTATATCAATATTGGTCATGTCACTGATAGAGAGAGAGATCAAAAGTCAAGCGAGCAGAAGGATATAAATAGCATTCACTTTTGTATGTGGTAATGCTATTGTAGAGAGAATTCAGTGTAAGGGAATCCTCAACAACCAATAGGATACTGAAAACAAAAGATCATAGTATCGTGGTTTGCACAACACTGTTACAGCACCAGCGAATGGGACTGGCATTTGTACTTTCTCCCCATGTTTATGTGGGTTTTCCCTGGGAAGGTTCTGGTTTCATCCCACCATTTGAAATTTACTGGGCTTGTAGGTTAATTGGGCTCGTGTTCTGAAATAACCCATTACTGTGCTGGATGTCTAAAATTTTTAAAAAGTCAAGGACTTTGGTGTACATAATTGCAAGGCCATAAAGCTAACAGGACTGGTTGACCCCAAGGTTAAGAAAGCCCCCAATAAAATTTTTATTGACTGTGGAATAGAATACAAGAATTAGGTCCTCATTCTAGCAATTCTAACTTTTGCTTGGCTATTACTTGAGTTCTACTCCATTCTGCTGCTGGTTAAAACAATCAAGCTTTATTTGAGTGCAGCATTGTTGCACACTGAAGTGGCCTAGTTATCACAATGAAGGAAATATGTGATTGCATTGAATAGATTGCTTATTTGTAATTTCAGTTGGAAAGATTCAGTATGATGCAGTTGTGTTTTGGGAGACCAAAAATCATCAGGAGGAAATCTAATCAATAATCAGATAATGATTGAGAGATCTGGATTGAAAAATAGGTAGGGCTTCCATATTGCGGGAAGATCTATAACCATGAGGCATAGATTTAAGTTGTTTGGCATTTGGATTACCTTTTTCACTTGATAGGTGGCATGAATGATAGAAAAAGAAACACACAGTGCAACTAAAAAGTAGTGAAAGTAAAATTGACATGAAATCTTTCGAAACAACAATTTAATAGCAAGTAAAGGGATAAGTGAACAGATCTTTTTTTGGCTGGCATGAACAAGCTTAAAGTTATGAACACTTCTAAAGGTACTGAAAATTTCTACCGTTCAATGATACATAATGTAGCCTTACCTTGAATTATTTATGAATTATATTAAAGTCTGAACCATAAAAATGCTATAATTTGGCCCAATTTTCTGTTCTCACTCAGTTGAAAAAAAACAAAAAAGGCTTTAAATGCTTTATTTTGTGTTGTAAAGTAATCCACGGCCAAATGTGCCTTTTCTCAAATGAAAAACAGAAAATGTTAGAAATACTTGGCAGATCAGGGAGCTCACCTGTGAAAGTTGGATCATTGTTTAAATGCAGAGGCGTCATTGGTAATCTTAATTCTGTTTTCAACTAATAGTGAAGATTGTGATTGAGAGCAATTCAACCCAAGTTATTCTGATATTGTAAAAAAAAAATCAAATGGAAACTCCAGACAAGACTATGTCGGTCTTGAAATGTTAATAAAAGACTCTAACATGGCAAAGGAAACATATTGTGTATTTTATTCAAGTATTTTGCACGGAGAGTTACCATGGAAAACATTTTCATCTCATTCTTAAATGAAATAAATGTCATTGTCTGTGCATGTGTCCTTTGTTTATTATATTATTTTTTTTAAATTATTTAAAAAACATTTTTCACACTATGAACCATATTAACCAAAATACACACAAACATTTTCCTCTTGAGTATGCACAGTGTTATTTTCTCCCCTTTTTTCCCCCTCCCTTCCCTCCCTCCTTCCCACCCCCCTCCAAACCCATTAAACGTTAAACATATACAATACAATAAACCCATTAAACAATGTCATCACACAATAAAAATAAACAAGAAAATTGTGTCATCTACCTTTACACACTGGGTCAGTTCATTTCGTCTTCTCATTCAGTCATTTTAGGTGGTGGAGGTCCACAGTAGGACTTCTCTGTTGTGTTCCATGTACGGTTCCCAAATTTGTTCGAATACTGTGATGTTATTTTTTTTTCCAATGGAATACATTTATTAATTTCTATGTACCATTGCTGAACTCTCAGGCTCTCTTCTGATTTCCAGGTTGACATTATACATTTTTTCGCTGCAGCTAAGGCTATCTTAATAAATCTTTTTTGTGCTTCATCCAAATCGAGGGCAAGTTTTTTACTTCTTATATTACTTAGAAGAAAGATCTCTGGATTTTTTGGTATGTTGCTTTTTGTGATTTTATTTAATACCTGATTTAGATCTTCCCAAAAATTTTCCTCTTTCTCACATGCCTAAATTGCATGTGCTGTTGTTCCCGTTTCCTTCTTACAGCGAAAACATCTATCTGATGTTGGGTCCCATTTATTTAACTTTTGGGACGTGGTGTATAGCCTGTGTAATGCGTAACCTCGTGTTTATTATATTTCTCATAGTTCCGGAGCATAGCTTTTCCCATGTTTCATTCTTTATCTTTATGTTTAGATCTTGTTCCCACTTTTGTTTGGGTTTACAGCTTATTTCATCGTTCTCTTTCTCTTGCAGTTTGATGTACATCTTTGTTATAAATCTTTTAATTATCATTGTGTCTGTAATCACATATTTTTGACTAACTTTCACATTTCCAGCAAAAACTGAAAACACAATTCCCTTCCTTTAGAACAGAAATCATGTTTGAATTTAAAAAAAATTAGACAACTCTTTAGTTTATATTTTTAATCTCTACTGGATTCATGTTTTGTATTTTTAACATCATAGAAATAGGCCTTTGCACCACCACATCTGTATCACCATACATATTCATTCATCTCTTTTCATTCTTCCCATCAAGTTCCCCAGATTCTATAACTCCACTGCCCATTGGGGGCAATTGGAAAGGCAAATTTACCCATAAACCTGTGCATATCTTTAGAATGCGGAAGGAAATCGGAACATGTGTAGGAGACCCACCAGTTCACAGGGAGAACAAGCAAATTTGACAACAGCATTATTAAGATCAGATTTAAGCCTGTGTCTCTGGAGCTGAGAGGGAGCAACCCTACTGGCTTTCGTTTAAATGTATATTTTGAGCAAGGTTAGACTGCATAGCATTGGAATTAATGCTCAGAGGCATTTACTTAGGTGCTTTCACCCTGTGCAGCTCTGGTTATTAATTTGTCTCTGTGGCTTTGAGATAGGCAGCTAAAGACACTTTATTTAATTAATGTTTTGTAAAAAATTGTTGATGTTAATGAGATATTGGTGAATCTAGGTAAACTATTTTTAAGCAATTAGTCAAAATTTTAAGAACTGTATTCGAAATTTTTGTGAACATGAACCAGATATTGGACAAATCAGTAGCCAATATATGCAAGTTCAAACAAGGTTTAATGTAATTGATTACTGGGGCGTTGGTGTTATAAATGGACAAGTGGGCTGGAGATTTTCTACCCAATTTTAAGTCGTTTGTTGTCATCTGATTGTACAAGTACAACCTGACAAAACACTGTTCTCCAGTTCTTGGTGCAAAGCACGCAGACACACAACTTGACAAAACACACATACAGACAAATAATTTATACGCAGGACAAGTATTTCATTTTTTTAAATAAATGAATACCGCTTCACAAATATGAGATGGTTAGTGTCAGCAGTTTCTTTGGCCGTTCAAAATTCTCACTGCCCGTGAGTAAACTGTTTCTCAGCCTTGTGGCACTGGCTCTGATACATTTGTATCTCTTTCCCGATGGGAGCAATTGAAAGATGCTGTGTGCAAGGTGGAAAGTCCTTAATAATGTTGCTTGCCCTCTTCAGACAATGATCATGGTAGATCATATCGATGGTAGGGGAGGGAGACTCCAGTGATTCTCTCTACCACTCTTATGGCCCTGTGGATTGACCTCTGATCCATTTCTCTGCAGCAACTGTACCACACTGTGATGCAGCCAGCCAGGACCCTCTCAGTAGAGCTCCATTAGAAGGTTGACGTAATGGTGGCTGGTACCATTGCCCGCTTCAGTCTTCTCAGGAAGTGCAATCATTGTTGCGCCTTCCCGCCAAGTAAGGAGAAATGGAGAGTTACTTGTTAAATGAACTCCAAGGAACTTTGTGCTCTCTACAATAGAGTTGTTGAGTAGTTGAGGGGAATCATTCCTGGTCCTCCTGAAGTCCACGATCATCTCCTTCATCTTTTTCATGTTGAGACTCAGGCTGTTACTCTCACACCATTTCACAGGATTTTCTACCTCTTCTCTGTAGTGTGACTCATTATTGGTGATGAGGCCGACTACTGTTGTGTCATCTCTAAACTTGATCTGTTGGAGCTGGATCTGGCAATGAAGTTGTTGGTCAGTAGCATGAACATGAGTGGGCTGAGCCCTAAGGTGTGCCAGTGCTCAGCGTGATGGTGCTCAACGTTCAGCTACCGACCCCGACATTTGGAAGCCCAGAGTCCATTTACAGAAAGGAGTTTTGAGTCCCAGCGAGGATAGCTCCTCCACCAGGGAAATAAATTAAACACTAAGCTGAAGTCAATGAATGGCAGCATGGTGTATGAGGCGTCTTTCTTCAGGTCGGTCAGGAAGGAGTGAGGGGACCAGGCTATAGCATTGTCTGTGGACCGGTTTACTCTAAAGGCAGATTGAAATGGGTCCAGCATCTCTGGGAGGTGTGCTTTAATGCATTCCATCATTGGATGCTGAAAGAATTTCTTAATGGTGGAAGTCAGTGCCATAGGGTGGTAGTCATTGTGGCCTGTCATTGTCACTCTCTTGAGTATCAGGATGATGGTGGCTGTCTTTAGCCCTGTGGGAATGATGGACTGCTGCACTGAGGTGTTGAAGATGTCTATGAGGACTTCTATCAATTGTTCTGCATAGTCCTTTAGCACCCAACCAGGTATGTGTCTGGTCCCATCATCTTTGTGTGGGTTAACCTTGTATAAGGTTCTCCTCACCTTGGCTGTAGTAATGTAGAAGGCCTGTTCCTCAGGGGGATGGAGCTTTCTTTGGCATTATCCTGCTGTTCTTATTAAACAGTGCAAAAAAGCTGTTCAGTCTGTTTGGAAGGGAGGCGGCCTTGTTCTTAACTCATGAGATTGACTTGTGATCCGTTATAGTCTTAATCACTTACCACAAGTTTTCAAATGTGTCTCAGGATCTTCCCCATTTTTGCTCTGTAGATTCAACTGTCTGTTAAATCAGAAAACATGGTCAGGATCTTGCTGGATTTAGTTATCCAGCGAAGCTTGGGTCCTATTAGTATGATGACTCTATGTCCTATTCAGTTTAGAATTGAGCTATTTACCTACTCATTGTGCAAGGTAATACTGTGTAATTGTGATCTGAAAACTTGCACTTGAGGATTGAGAAAGAAACAAGTATGACCGAGGAAGAAATAACATGAATTAGATTGGTCACCTGCTAGAAAGAAAAGGATATGAACAAAACAAAAGGAAACAAAAAATTTTAAAACGTAAACTTTGATTGTATTTAAATCTCTTTAGAATTTACTTTAGGTGAAACACCTGAGGCTCTGATTGCTCGGTGATTTAGAGCACTAGTCATGTAAACCAGGGGTCGTGAGTTTGTTCCTCACTAGGGCCTCATTTCTGTAAGGGGCTCTGGACAAAGTGGCAACTTTGTCATCCTTACACTCGACAAAAATTAAAGAATCTCATGTATATTACATTCTAAATGTAGTATTATGTGACACAAATGGAACCTTTACCTTTAAATTGTTCAGTTTTTTAACCGAAGAGATTGATTGGTCTTGACAATTATTATATCTTCAAAGCATATTTGTGCTGCAAGTTCAATTATCAATTAACATGCAAATCCAACAAGTTCTTCAGGTAGCTTCAGGCAAAGCAAATACAGAGTAGGATAAATTTGGCTATATATTCTAGAAAGTGGTAATGTTCTGGATATTTGTTTTCTGCAATAATGATCTAATGATTATTTTTCAATTTTTTTTTCAACATGGATAAATTGTGATTTGTTTTTATTGTGTTAGTCAATATATAACATTTACTGAACAATTTTGCAGAACATGCATCTTATAGAACCGTTGTTCACTCATAGTGAAGAAGGATATTGTTCTACACAATTAAGTAAATTTTAACATTTAATGTTCAAAGCTTATAAATGAGCAAAAGTCAAATATACCTTGAATTACTCTTTCTTTCTTTTTAAATCTTTTTTTTATTGGTTTTTATAAGAAATACAGTACAATGAAGAAATTGGAATGAAACTGAAAATACAATATCACATATACCTAGAACGCTTCCACCAGCGTTGTCTCCGCTCCATCCTCAACATCCATTGGAGCGCTTTCATCCCTAACGTCGAAGTACTCGAGATGGCAGAGGTCGACAGCATCGAGTTCACGCTGCTGAATGGGTCACGTCTCCAGAATGGAGGACCATCGCCTTCCCAAGATTGTGTTATATGGCGAGCTCTCCACTGGCCACCGTGACAGAGGTGCACCAAAGAAAAGGTACAAGGACTGCCTAAAGAAATCTCTTGGTGCCTGCCACATTGACCACCGCCAGTGGGCTGATATCGCCTCAAACCGTGCATCTTGGCGCCTCACAGTTTGGCGGGCAGCAACCTCCTTTGAAGAAGACCGCAGAGCCCACCCCACTGACAAAAGACAAAGGAGGAAAAACCCAACAACCAACCCCAACCAACCAATTTTCCCCTGCAACCGCAGCAACCGTGTCTGCCTGTCCCGCATCGGACTTGTCAGCCACAAACGAGCCTGCAGCTGACGTGGACTTTTACCCCCTCCATAAATCTTCGTCCGCGAAGCCAAGCCAAAGAAGAAAGAAGAAATATATTAAGATAAAACTTCAAACAGTCTAAACCTCATCCCCCTCCACTGCAATGGGTGAAAATTTAAAAAAATCAAAAGTATTATATAAAACAAAACAGCTAATCTATTCTAATTTAAAAAAGCAAAAACTAACAAAAAACGGCTAAGCTGCTTATCCCGAGGGTTACATATATTTTGTAGTTTTTGGTTCGTACCGTAAATCAAAAAACAAAGGTAAGACTCTATCTCATCCGGAAGAGTAAATATATCTAATCACATTAGAAACATTGACATCATATGAAAATAAGACATAAAAGGTCACCATGCATCTTCACATTTCGCTGATTAATCAAATGCATGATATCTATATTTTGAGGGCTTAGATAATACAATATGAGAAAACCATTGAAACACTGTTGAAGGTCTAGAATCTTTCCATTTGAATAAGATGACTCTTCTAGCCAACAATGTAGGGAAGGCCACAACCCATTGAACAGGCACATAGAAACTCCCTATGCCTGGGTCAATAATCCAAAAAAGAGCAGTTATTGGATTGGGTTAAATTACACTATATTAGAAAGGAATTGTTGAAAATAAATTGATCATGTTCAATAGAAATTTCCAAACATTCCACAGCAATCCATGTGAGTAAGGGAGTTCGCAAACTTTGTTTATTTGACAATCAACAACAATAACACAGTCATTTTAAAAAAGAACATTAGCTAACCCAAGTATTGAATACAAAGCTGGGTCCTTTTACTTGCATATTTTCTGAACGTTAGAATGATAAGCCAGAAAAAATATTGATTCAATATCGACTGCCATCCAAGATTTGTGCCATTCATCTTTCTCTGTAACATTTAACATTAGTTATGCATAAATTAGTGGAGGGGATTCTGAGGGACAGAATCAATGTGTATTTGGAAAGGCAAAGACTGGTAAGCAAGATTTGTGTGTGAAAAGAGTTTTTTTAATGGGTGAGTGAGAGTTTATTGTCAGAAACAAAGCTGCAATGTACAAATGCACTTGAATTCTTGCCACAGTGACACACATATGGAAAATGCACTGCAAACAGTAAGAATAAATTAAATGACCACACAAGAGTTTACAAAAAAAGATAGATAAAAATTCATAGTTGTAGTTTGTGCAAAAAAAAGTGATGGATCTTTGAACTGGGAAATTGTTATGGTAATATGGAAAGATTCAAGGTTCTGAGGGGGGGAAAAACTTTTCTTGAACCTAGAAGTGTCAGATTTCAAGATTGTGTGCCGCAAAAAGGAGTGACAAGGCGATGGGGATTGTTTATGATATTGATTGCTTTCTTGAAACACCACTTTGTGCAGTTATCTTCCATCACCAGGATGTATGCTGCCTGTGATGGAGATAACTAGGTTGGCCAATTTCTGCAGCCTTCTGTGTTCTTGTGCATTTGAGTTTCCAAACCAAGCCATTGTACAGCTAGTTAGTTTATTTTGCACAATCCACCAAAAGAGTTGAAAAGAGTATTTGATAACATGCTGGCCTCAGGAGAGGACCTTTGATATATGTGATGCACAATCAATTACACAAAGACTGAAGTTGCTGAAACTTAAGGCTTTTATTTGCAAGAGATTGTCAGCATTCCTGTGTTGGTCGCTCACACTGACCAGGATTTAAGAGTAGGCTTGTGGCATGATGGCCTTTATGGGGAAGAAAGGGGAGGAGTCATGAGCAGGGTCAACCAGGAAAGGTCATGTTATTTACATATGACAAATGTATACATTAGTGGTTTCACCACATTCACCCCTCTTTTAAAAGAAAAGTCCCGGCGTGTGTGGTGTGGTCAGACACTCCTCATAAGTTCATTCTGTCTGCTGCTCTTTTTTGACATTGTGACTGATGAGTCCCTGTCTGGGGGTCCTTAGTGGTCTCCGTCAGTTTCGGCTGATCCATCCTGGTTGGCCTGGCGGGGATAATTGGCTGGGCTGGCGTGTGTGTGTCAGCTGTCAGGTTGGCAGGGGTGGTGGGAGTTGAAAATTAAGGCCCTGGAGAGCTGGTGGGGGGATGGGGGGGGGGGGGGGGTTGGTTGTGGCGTACTGGTCGCTGGTTGGGGAGGTCCAGATGCTTCGGCGTGTGCCAAGTCCTGGATAGATACCATGTCCTTGCACCCGTCTGGGAATCCCACGTAGGCAGACTGTGGGTTTACGTGGAGCAGCTGGACCCTCTCAACCAGAGGGCTAGACTTATGGGTCCTCGCGTATCTGCGGAGTAGGACTGGTCCGGGGAACGTTAGCCAAGTAGTAAGATGGTTCCCAATGCCAATCTCCTGAGGAATGTAAACAGT
This sequence comes from Narcine bancroftii, assembly GCF_036971445.1. Classification (NCBI taxonomy): domain Eukaryota; kingdom Metazoa; phylum Chordata; class Chondrichthyes; order Torpediniformes; family Narcinidae; genus Narcine; species Narcine bancroftii. The sequence continues at coordinate 156,316,575 of NC_091475.1, forward strand.
CTCTCATGAGGTGTCTCATTGGTGGCCATACACAGGAGGGACCAGATAGCGTGGAGCACCTCTGGGAGGACCTCTTGCCAATGGGGGATGGGGAGACCCTTGGAGTTTAAGGCCAGTAGTACTGCCTTCCAGACTGTGCCGTTCTCCCACTCCACCTGGCTATTCCCTTTGGGGTTATAGCTGATGGTCTCACTAGAGGCGATGCCCTTGGACAGCAAATATTGATGCAGCTCGTCGCTCACGAAGGATGAACCGCTGTCGCTTTGGATGTAGCAGGGGTATCCAAAAATGGTGAACAGATTGTTTAGAATCTTTATGACGGTAGATGCATTCATGTCCGGGCAGGGGATGGCAAACGGAAACCACGAGTACTCCGATGATGATGTTGTGGTTCATGGAGTGTAGGGATCCTTTGAAATCCATACTCAAATGTTCAAAGGGGCGAGTGGCCTTGATCAGGTGCAACCAGTCAGGGTGGTAGAAGTGAGGTTTGCACTCTGCGCAGACTCGGCAATTTCTGGTCAGCGTCCTGATGTCCTCAATGGAGAATGGGAGATTATGGGCCTTGATGAAGTGAAAAAAAAAATGGGGATCCCGTGGTGGCAGAGGTCAACATGCAGGCGAGCCATCTGTGCACTGGCGCAAGTCCCCAGAGACAGCACATCTGAGGGCTCGTTGAGGTTTCAGGGCCGACACAATATCTCATAATTGTAGCTGGAGAGCTCAATTCTCCACCTCAGGATTCTATCATTTTTGATTTTACCCCACTGCTGATGGTTAAACATAAAGGAGATTGGCCAGTCGGCAGGGTAAAATGCTTTATGTGAGATAATGTCTCCAGTGCCGTACCTCTTCAATGATAGCCTGGCTCTCTTGATGGAGGAGTGCTGGATCTCAGCGCCCTGGAGGATGTGCTAAAAAAACAATATGGGCCTGCCCGGCTGGTTAAGTATGGTGGTCAGTGCAAAGTATGATGCATCGCTCTCCACCTGGAATGGGATGGATTAGTCCACTGCATGCATCATAGCAACATTGGCTTTGATCTGGTTGAATGCCTCGTGGGCTTTTGCTGACAGGGGGGAAATGGTAGCCCTGATGAGGGGTTGGGCCTTCTCTGCATAGCTGGGACCCACTGAGCATAATGAGAGAAAAACCCCAGGCACCTTTTCAAGGCCTTGAAGCAGTGGGGGAATGGTAGTTCTAACAGTGGGCGCATGCGGTCGGGGTCAGGACTGTTTACTCCATTCTCCACAACAGAGCCTAACATAGTCAGGCGACATGTGCCAAAGACATATTTCCCTGTGTTATACATCAAATTGAGGCATTTTTTGATGTAGAGGAATTTCTTCTCTCAGAGAGTGGTAAATGTGTGGAATTCTTTGCCACAGGAAGTAGTTGAGGCCGGTTCCCTGTCAATATTTAAGTGTAGGTTAGATTTGGCCCTTGTGGCCAAGGGGATTATGGGGTATGGGGAGAAGGCAGGAACCGGGTACTGATCAGCCATGGTCATGATGAATGGCGGTATAGGCTTGAAGGGCTAAATGGCCTACTCCTACACCTATTTTCTATGTTTCGATGAAATTGCTTTTGTCTGCTGTAATGAAGACAGATTCGCCATCGGCAGAAATTGCCTGAAGCACCTCATAGAGAAAGAGAAGCAAAAGAGAATTCACCCCAGAGTCATCAGGTGCCTATGGATTTGCCTCCAGAGCTCCTGCAGCACCCCCTGCAGCCGCACAGAGCCCAGTCCAAACCATCGGCAATCCGAGCTCCAGATTTGAACTTCCGATATCATTATGAACTCCTTTGGCCCTCTCTCACATCTGATTCTGATACCTGGTACCTCTTCTGCCAGTTTTGAGTCAGTCTCCAGCAGTCCGTTGCCTGGTACAAGTCCTTGACCACAGTATCCACTAGCCCACAATTTCTGTGGGTTCTTTGCCTCAAGTCACCAGTGGCCTGTTGCCTGCGTGGGTCCTTCAGCCGCAGAACCCCTCACTGGTCCACTGCCGTGGTCACTATCCCATGGGTCATCTCCTCTGCATCTCCTCAGATGGCGGTGTTCTCCCCATTTTCTGGTACCCTGTGCCAGTCCTCCACTTCCCTGAAGTCTGAAATCTCTAGTGGCTGCTGCTGTTCATAAGCATTGCCATCTTGGGTCCCCGCGGTTCCAGGATTTTAAGTTAAACAACTGTTGGCTTCTTTAATCGACCGTTCAAAGCCTGTACATAGCTGACGGCAGTCGAACTAGGAGGTTGGATCCCATGGGAGTGCTGTCTCCACTCCCTGCTCTCCATGGGTCCTCACCAGAGGCAACGCTGCCATTGCAGCAGCTCTGCCATTTTTAAGATAAAGTCCCCAGGGCCGGATGTGATATACCCCAGGTTTCTGTGGGAAGGGAGGGAAGAGATGGCTTGGGGTATTGGCTATGATCTCTACATCTTCCTTGCCCACAGGGGAGGTGCTGGAGGATTAGGGAATGGCAAATGTGTTACCCTTATTTAAAAACGATAATAGGGAGAATCCTGGGAATTATAGACTGGTGAGTCTAATATCAGGGGCATGCAGACCATTGGAGAGGACAGGATTTATGAGCAGTCTACTCAGGGATCGTCAACATGGCTTTGTGAGGGGGGCGGAGCGTGATGGCATGAGGGAAGGAGGTGGAACAAGGACTTGAATAAAGGGAGGATAGTAATAAAACATTAAATTCTATTTGTTTTAATGTTAATGGGTTTCATAGTCAAATTAAAAGAAAAAAGAATTTAAGCATATATGAAGAAAATGAAAATTGATACAGCATTTTTACAAAAAACTCATTTGACTGAAAAAAAAACCATTTGAAATTAAAAAGAGAATAGTTTGGTCAAATGCTATCATTATCCTTTAATTCTAAAGTAAGAGGAGCAGTAATATTAATAAAGAAAACATTACCAATGAATGTGGAGCCCTTATTTACAATATATGGTTGTTAATATTGAAATGAAGCTCTAACATTCCCTTCTCCTTAAGGTTTCAATATATTATAAAAGACTTTAAAGTAATAGGCACCCCTGTTGAGGGTTTCTTATCCTGTTCTTTCTCTTTCTTTTTTTTGTAGGAGATAGAGGGGTGGTTCATATTTTCTTTTTTATATACCACATGTACTTGTATTGTTTTGAATTATTGTTTTATTGTGCAATTTTAAACTTAAATAAAATTAAAAAAAACAAAAATAATGGCTTTGTGAGGGGAAGGTGGTGCCTTTTCCTAGAATGAGGTGACCATGGAGTTTTTTTTTGAGGAGGTAATAAAATATATTGATGGGGTTTGGGTGGTAGATGTGGTCAATATGGAGTTTAGTAAGGCATTTGACAAGGTCCCCCATGAGAGACTTGTTCAGAAAGTCATGAGGCATGGGGTTCATGGAGCCTTGCCTGTATGGATTAAAAAGTGGCTTGCACATAGAAAGCAGTGGGTAATATGGGACAGAAAGTTTTCTGACTGGAGATCAGTAACTAGGGGAGTTCGACAGAGATCTCTTCTGGGACCCCTGACCTTTGTGATTTTTTATAAATGAGATTTTTTGGGGGGATGAAGAAGCAGAAGGATGAGTTAGTAAGTTTGCAGATGAGACAAAGGTTGCAGGAGTTGTGGATGGTGCTGAAGGTTGTCGAAGGTCTCAAAATTATATGGACAGAATGCAAAGTTGGGCAGAAAAGTGGCTGGTGGAGTTCAATCCGGATAAGTGTGAGGTGATGCATTTTGGATGGTGAAACCTGAAGGCTGAGTACAGTGTTAATAATCAGATACTTAACAGTGTGGAGGGACCTTGGGATCCAAATCCATAGATCTCTCAAGGTTGCTGAGCAGATTCACAAGACAAAGAAGCAGAAGGCGGCCACTAGGCACATCAAGTCTGTTCCATAAATCTACACTAAGCTACTCTACACTAGTTCCAATTTCCAGCCTTTTCCCCATATCCCTTGATACCCTCACTAATGAGATACTTGTCTATTTCTTGTTTAAATACTCCCAGTGATCTGGCTGTATGCAGCAGTGAGTTCTACAGATCCATGACCCTCTGGTTAAAGAAGTTGATAGTATAGTCAAGAAGACTTTTGGGATGTTGGGCTTCATTAGTTGGGGCATCGAGTTCAAGAGTTGAGAGATCATGTTGCAACTCTACAAATCTCTGGTGAGGCCACACTTCGAGTATTGTGTTCAGTTCTGGTCACTCATGATAGGAAGGATGTGGAAGCTATAGAGAGGGTGCAGAGGGGATTTACCAGGTAGTTGCCTGGATTGTAAAACACGTCTTATGAGGCAAGGTTAGCAGAGCTAGGACTTTCCTCTTTGGAGCGAAGAAGGATGAGTGGTGACTTGATAGAGGTCTTCAAGATTATGGGAAGCAAAGATGCCAGTGCCTTTTTCCCAAGGCAGTAAGAACAAACACCAGAGGACATTGGCACAAAATGGGGGGAGGAAAATTTAGGGGAGACCTAAGGATGTTTTTTTAAAACAGGGAGTTGTGGGTGCCTTGAATACCTTTCCAGGAGTGGTGGTGGAGGCTGAAACAGGGGCATTCAAGGGACTCTTAGGTAGATACATAGATGAAAGAAAAATAGAGGTTTACAAGATAGGAAGGGTTTAGTATTTTTTTTTGGTAGGAATGTATAGGTCAACACAACATCAAGGGCTGCCTATACATTGTGTACTTTTTTTTGCACAACCAATAAGTGGTAATTCTGCCTCGCCCACAGGAAAAAGAATCTCAGGGCTGTATGTGATGGGTTATGGACCCTGGACAGCTTTATTTTCGGACCAGGAACAGGACTGAATATGTAGCGGGGTGTGGTGGGGGGAGGGAAACGCGCACTGTGGGAAGCACTGAAGCACCGTGCTGAGAAAGTGAACAGTTGCTTGGAGCACGAGAGCCACGTGAATGCGAGAACCTCGCGCTGAAGCTGGTGGGCTCGCGGAGAGCACACCCACTGTTGCCAATCCGGAAAGCTGAAGGCACACGCTGAGGCAATTGAAGAGCCCTGCATGCAGAGTTTTGAACAGTCTGGTTGGTTGGTCAGAGGGCAGTCAGTCAGACAGCTGGTCTATGTATGTGAGCTTACCCGGTAGCTTCAGCAAACAAGAGGTTGAGTGGCTTCGTTCGCAGGTGCAAGCACTGCCGTCCATAACTGTCTTGTCAGTATGCTCACCCAGTTGCTTCAGTGGGACAAAGGAGACCGAGCTACTTTGTCTTTGGGTGCCAGCACTGTTATCCTGACAGCAGTTTGTGCCACTCTGATCCCAGAATGTGTGTGTCCCTACCTGGGGCTTCTCCAGCCCCTTCCAAGAGGAGGACTTCATGTGACAGGAGTCAATTAATGACCAAAGACGGGGTGTTTAGAGGGGAAGACTTGTATGACAGAAGGTTATTTGTTAATCCTAAAGTGGGCTTCAGAGGCGTGAATCTCGTGTAGAGAATAGGAGGTCACTGGGTGAAAATTCCCATGTGAAGAAATCAAAGGTGGTTGTTGTCACATTCAAAACACAGGAAAGTTTTAAGTCTGCAGTGATCACAGCCATCTGTCTCCATGTCCAACTAGAAGACCAGCATGTAATCAAACTAAGAATCCCAAGCCTGGAGAGCAGACTCTGTCAGCTGTTCCTTTTTGACTGACGGGCTTGATGTGACTGCCTTGAGATTTTGTTTTGGGAGTTTTCTTTTGGGGCATTTTGAGGATGGACTGGGTTTTTTCCCCCACATACATTGTTGTTAATGTAGAGTTGCCATAAAAGCTTGCATTTGGGTGTTGTTTATTAGGGTAATTCTATTATTGTTAACTTGTTAATAAAGTTTATTTTAAACTTTACTCATCTGGTTATGTGTAACAGATGTCAGTCAAGTACATTCTCTGACAATAAATCTGACTTTGAGAAAGAGTGCTAGAAAATAGTTCGTATTAAATGGGGCACTGTAAATATTTTTATTTGATTTTGTTAATTTGGATATGTTCAAATGAATGGTGACCCAAAAGAGGTTTAAAAAAAAAATTGTGTATTTCCACAGTGAATTGCTACCATATACTCTGTGCATGTAAGCAAGTTGAGGATTTTCTGCAAATGCACAAGTCCCAAACTTGTCCTTCAGGCTCCACCAAGAACTTTTGAACTGTGTTTCATTGGTTGAGTTGTGTTGGAACCCAGAAAAAAAGAACTAATTTCCTGAAATTCCCAACACTTACAACACAAAATTTGCCTGTTGAACCTGGGGCAGGAACAACAAACAAATGTCTTAGCTGCAAGCAAGAAGTGCAGAGATAAAATTATTTTCAGATTTTCCAGTTTATTATGTTGCTTTAATGTCTTATGATTTTGAGTGGTAGAGTTTTATCTTTTCTAATCTTTTCACAACTTCTATTTTGTGGAATTTGCAATGGTCCTGGCTGTCAGGTCAAAGTCCATCACAGATTTAACATCTTGCAGAGCTGAGGATGTCATTTCACAATAAGGCTTGTTTGGGCTGCCCACGTGAAAGTATTATGTTGTTCAAGTGCCTTGCCATTTGGATCCATAACTTGTCTATTAGTGGGCTAATATTGGAGAATCTGTGAGGTTATTGAAAACATTCTCCATATGTCAGCAAAGAGCAATGGTGATTCAACGCCAAATAACAAGACAGATATATAGTTTCAGAGAAGAGGTGAACTCCTAGTTAAGTGTACAAAATTTAAAACTTAATTTTCACTCATTTGTTGGATATGTATTAAACATGTGGTCTTTGTTGATTCACATTGAAATTCTGTGTGTGTATGTGATAGTGTGGGACTATGTGCCTCCACCCCCCTACTCCTCCTATCTAACCTTTCATTGGGAGGGACTAAGGAGGTTGTTTCATTATAAACAATCAACATCCTGGCGCCGGCTGCTGAGACATAGCGAATCCTCAAACCTATTTATTGGTTAATTTCTTTTCCACGTTGTCCTTTATTCCTGACATTCTGGGTGTGGGTGTGGTGTGATGTCCGTTTTAGTGTCTTGATGTGTGTCTGTCCCTAAATGGATTCTTTGGCTTGGCTTCGCGGACGAAGATTTATGGAGGGGTAATGTCCACGTCAGCAGCAGGCTCGTTTGTGGCTGACAAGTCCGATGTGGGACAGGCAGACACAGTTGCAGTGGTTGCAAGGGAAAATTGGTTTGTTGGGGTTGGGTGTTGGATTTTTCCTCCTTTGCCTTTTGACATGGATTAATATGTATAGAAAGAGCCCCGGAGCTAAGAAGCTACTTGAAAGGTATAAGGGACAATTCCAATGTTGATTCTCTTAGCTATCTTGTAGATGACCTGTATATCAGGTTTGAGTGTGGAGGGGGGTGTGGCGGGGAATGACTTGAACTTGGCATTTGATTTAATATGAGCTATAATTATATTTGTAAATAAATATTTGAATATGGAAACTGTTTGAGTTATAAAAATTATAAATAAAATATTCCAAAAAAGTAATTCTGGCAGAGAAATGGAATTAAGTTGCACCATACTTTTGGATGCTACATAGTCCAATTTCAATAAAAAAGTATTAGTGAAAAGTTTGGATTTTGTTGACATGTCCAAAATCCATAAACTAAACGTTGGAGGCTATCAGGCTTGCACAGTGACATCCTGCTACAAGCAGCCCACATTTGGGTGCCACTCTCATAATTTTATATATAAATGCTTTGTCTGTGCTGGCTGTGCACAGGGTTGCAAAAAGCTTCATTGATAATACTGGGAATCTGATTGGATATGACCTTTTGAAAGGTGGTACTTAACTGGATCAATTTTGTTTCTCTGTCTCACATCTCCCAGTAAAATGATTGTATCTCTACCCAAGTCCATGGCCCTTGGTTGAGAAAAATAATTCCCACTCGAATGAATTTCAACCCTTCTCCCCTTAAACAGTGATTATGTAACCTCAATGATTGATTGATTTGTTGATCAGAGATCCCATTCCCATATTACTGATTCACTGCTGCTCTGATCACCTGTCTACCTGTTCTGTATATATAAGTATCGACCACAAGACTCACACCACCAGGTTCAGGAACAGCTGCAACATATTCCTCAACAAAAACTCAAATCAGGGACTCATTTAAGGACTCTTACATTTGCACTTTATTGTTTGTTTATTTTTCTCATCTCTTTATCGCACAGTCAATTGTTAACATTTGTTTTCATTTGTACATTGTGTACAGTTTTTTTTGGCATTTCCAATAAGTGGTAATTCTGCCCGGCCAGCAGGAAAAAGATTCTCAGGGTTGTATGTGATGTTGTTATGAACTCTGACAATAAATCTGAAATCCCATAACTACTATTCCTCTCCAAAACTATCAAGTTTATTTTCCCTCAGATGCTGGGTATTCGTAGTGAAGTAGTGCACTGGATTTGACAATGGCTGAACTGGAGAAGCCAGAGAGTGGTGGTGAATGATTGCTTCTCAGACTGGAGACCTGTGACTAGTGGAGTGCCTCTAGTGGGACCATCATTGTTTGTCATCTATATCAGTGATCTGGAAAGTAATGTGGTAAATTGGATCAGCAAGTTTGCAGATGACACGAAGATTGGTGGCATTGTTGACAACAAACAAGTCTTTCAAAGCTTGCAGAGGAATCTGGTCCAGCTGAAAAAATGGCAGATAGAATTTAATAAGATTACTGCGAGGTGTTATATTTTGTAAGGACAAACTAAGAAAGGACATACATGGTAAATGGTAGGGCATTGAGGAGTGTGATAGTACAGCGGGATCTGGGAATACAGATACATAATTCCCTGAAAGTGGCATCACAAGTGGATAAGATTGTAAAGAGAGCTTTTGGCATATTGGCCTTCATAAATCAAAGTATTGAGTATAGGATTTGGGATGTTATGGTAAAGCTGTGCAGGTAGTCCCCAACTTAAGGCTGTAATGGGGACCATAGAATCGGTTGTATCTCGGAATGGACATAAGTGGGAATTGTGCCTGTGTGCATGGAGTACCAAAGTCTTAAAGCAAACTTTTTAATTAAATCTTTCTTTCATCGTACATTTGACGACAACAATTTAAAAGCTTCCTGAATTTGTCAATCAACCTTGGCAAATTCTGGTCCATGTTTACCTTGTTATTTAGTGTTCTGGGGCCCTGGGGCTGGGCACAGCATCTTGATTGAGGTGCGAGCATTCAGTGGGTTCGCATATTGGAGGTAATTTGGTGCATTCACGAGAGTTAAGCGCACTGATGATATTGAATTTACATCTTTAACTTTCGCGCATGTGCCAACCAGACTCAAATACGCAAACCCACCGCGCATGCGCCTACCAAAGACTCGCACATTTGCACATGAATCAAGATGGCTGCGTCCAGCCCTGTGACCCTGGAGCGCCGACTAACAAGGTAAGTACACACATTTTGGCTCTTACATGTCCTGTATTCCTGTTATAGTTTGTGAAATACAACATAAACCGTGTAAATTTTATAATTTTTATATATACTGTATATATATTTTTAAAAATTCAGTCGGATGTGCAGATAGTTTTAAGTCACATTGGTTGTAAGTTGGCGACTACCTGTATAAAGACATTGGTAAGGCCAAACTTGGAGTATTGTGAACATTTTTGTCACCTAACTACAGGAAAGATATCAATAAAATAGAAAGAGTTCTGAGAAGATTTACTAGGATGTTGCCTGAACTTCAGGAACTGCATTACAGGTTAGGAGTTTATTAATTGGAGCTCAAAAGAATGAGGGGAGATTTGATAGAGGTATTTAAAATTATGAGGGGCAGGCAGAGTAAATGTAGATCGGCTTCTTCCACTGAGGATAGGTGAGGTACAGACCAGATGGACATGGGTCAAGGGTGAAAGGGGAAAAGTTTTGGGGGAACTTCTTCACACAAAGAGTGGTGAGAGTGTGGCATGAGCTACCAGCTGAAATGGTGAATGCAGGCTCAATTTTAACATTCAAGAAGTATTTGGTTAGGTACATGGGTGGGAAAGGTATGGAGGGCTATGCACTCTTTGCAAGTCAGTGGGACTAGGGAAAAAAATGGTTCAGCACAGACTAGAAGGGAAGAAGGGGCCTATTTCTGTGCTATAATGTCCTATGGTCCTGTGGATTGTGAATAGATTACTACCCCATTTGACTGATATTTCTATTTCCACCTTTCCCATCACCTCTGCATCTATCAAGGCATCCTCCTCTCCCAACTACCAAGTCCCACACAGATCACAACAATTTAAGCTTTATTTTAATCCTCTATTCAATAACTAGTCTGAATCCTGAATTTTCTCCACCCCAATTCCAGTCCTCCCTTCTTTTTGATCCTCTAGACCTATCCTTGGTCGCACATTTACCAATTCCCTCTGATGCTGGTAGAACATGTGACTGAAAGGCCTCGAGTCTGCAAGACCTGGTGAACATTGCTTGTCCTTGCGTAAAACTGAATTTTCTAGAACAATTGTTTGTTGGTACAATCTACACCAACTCTTCAGCCTTTATAGGCACCAACCATTTTCTGGCTCCATTTTTCCAATGCTGATAAATATGTCTTAAATGCCAGTTGATGTGCCTTAGTAAACTAATGTTAATTGTATTTATGAATCTCTTTCTCGATTTCTAATGGTCAAGGTCAGGGCATGTAGACTAAAGATTAATAAAAATGGTGACCTCAATCAAATTTTATTGACAATAGTAATGCTATAAAATCCAGCATGCAGAGCAGTAACATTATGAATAAAAGACAGGGCTTTGTTAATACACCACCATGTACAACTGCTGAATAAATGTGCTCAGAAATTCAATTGCTTAACACCTTTTTCTGGTGTTAATTGTCTTTTTTTCCAGGATGAAATGCAACATTAACTCTTTCCAAAATATTTTGTGGCACTGTAAGTTGGATAGATGATTCCTGTCTTCAGTTAACCTTGAAGTCAACGTGATTTTGTGTTACTTGCCATGGAGGCCATTCCCTACGTGAAATTTTGTGGAGGAAATTACTCCCTGGTGTACCGAGATCGTCAAACCACTGCTATGGGTTAGAACACAAGATGAAGTCCCTATCTTACTAAATGTATTTTTCCTTATCCCACTTTCTTAACTCCAGACCCTGACCCACTCAATTTCCTGACACCTCATGAAGCCCCTTCATTTTGCTGATCACCTGATGTGGACCTTCATCTGCTGTAAAACTGTTTCCCTCTCAATCTTGCTAAAGGAGTCATTAATGCTGACCATGGCATTTGTCCCCTGCAGCAGCACCACTGCAGCTGGAATAATGAGTGCAGGTCTCGTCTGCCTAACTAACAAAAGGTAGACTTGCAATAATGTGAGTCTTATCAAAGATTAACCAAATTAAACATCCTTGAAAATAATAGCTGTATTCCATTTGAAAAAAAAACCTATAATTTAAGAGATAATTTTGGACAATTTAAAAAAAATCTGGGAACCATATATAAAGTTCATTGGTGATAGCCAGACTCAAATCTACAAATCTTAAAGGGATAGTATAATGTATGTTACCGAATATTTTAGATATATGTCTATATATAAATATACCTACATATAGATACATAGATATATACAGATACACACACACACACACACACACACACACACACACACACACACATATATGTACATAGACACACACACTAGGCCCATCTACTTTGTTCTGTGACTCTACCCTAAGCTGAACTATGCTCACATCTATTTCTAATTTCCAGCCTTTTCCCCATATCCCTTGATACCTTTACTAATTAGATACTTATCAATTTCCTGTTTAAATTCTCCCAATAAATATATATAATATTATTTATTGAGTCTGTAGTGGATCGCTCCACAACACAGGTTAGCGGGCACAATCGGCAGGGACGGATGCAGGGTGGTAATGGTGCTGGGGATTTGGCGTCTCTGCGTCGAAGCACATGCCTGCAAGAATGCATGCTGCAGGTGGAAGATGGAACTTCCGGGGAATCTGCCCATCAAGACTCTGGGAATAGTACTGGGCAGCCAGAGCTCAAGGGGCCGGTTTTGGGAACCCGGAAGGGCATTGGGACTGTTTAAATATCACGTGGGTGTTTTGAGTAAACTTTTTCTGTTATGGCCATTTACTGTTTGGACTTCAGTTATTGTGGCTCCTGTCGTTGGTAATTACAGATGCCAAAATTGGTGACCCTGACGTGATTCAAACATGCAGCCTTCTGATCTGAATGTAAATCCGGTGAAATGCCATTTTGGTCTGGAAGTGATTGACTTTTTAGGGCACTGCATTGACAGTAGAGGGGTGCACCCCCACCCAGATAAGGTAGAGGCAATACAAACTTTCCCTAAGCCCAGGCATGTCAAAGGCTTACAAAAATTCCTGGTCATGATAAATTTTTACTGCCAATTTATCCTAGCAACCGCCAAGATTATGCACCTACATTTTGATATGTTAAAGGGTGTTAAAAAAGACATGTTGGGATTTGATTAAGGAACAGGCTTTTCAAAGGATAAGGATGCGTTGGCAGAGACTGCGCTATTGGCTCATCAAGATCCTGCAGCGGCCCTTGCCCTTACAACAGATGCATTGAGAGTTGCCGTGGGAGCAGTCCTGGAACAATGGACAGGTGGAATTTGGTCACCGCTAGCATTTTTTAGCCACCGTTTACAGCAGCCTGAACTTAATTACAGCACGTTTCATAGGGAGTTGTTGGCTTTGTACCTAGCAATCTGTCATTTCAGATATACACTAGAAAGACAGCCTTTTACGGTCTTTACGATGTCAAGCCCTTGGTACAGGCGCTGACAAAGTTATCCAACCCTTGGTCAGCCAGGCAACAATGTCAATTGTCTTATGTGTCTGACTATACAACGAATATCCGTCACCAGGCAGGTAAGCTCAACATTATAGCAGATGTATTGTCCTGTCCAACTATTGTGATGGCGACAGGACATTTAGACATTGTACAGCTAGCCTAGGATCAGGCTGAACACCAATCAATCCAGGGTTATAGAACTGCTGTCACCAATCTCAACTGGCAAGACGTTTTGCTTACGCCTGTTTCCTCTGCGGTACTGTGTGACGTCTCTACTAGAAAGCCTTGACCGGTACTTCCCGAAAGTTGGCACCTAATATTTTTGACGATGTACATGGGTTATCACACCCATCAATATGGTCTACGGAGAAGCTTATTGCTGCTCGCTATTTTTGGCATACAGTGGGCCAGGACATGGTGCAAAGCCACACCAAGCCCCCTTTGCAACAGTTCCTTATGGCTCACTGACAATTTCAACATGTACACGTGGACATTGTGGGTCCTCTGCCAGTTTGTAAATGCATGAAGTATCTGTTCACAATGGTGGATAGGTTGACATGTTGGCCAGAGGTAGTGCCCAAGGAATTCTGTGATACAGAGTCCTGCATGCGGACTTTCATTACATCTTGGATTGGATTGGTAGGATGTGCGGTAGTCAGTTGCACCATACTACTGCCTACCATCCTCAGGCAAATGACTTGGTGAAGCATTTCCATCAGCATCTTAAGGCTGTGCTGAAAGTACGTCTTCAAGGTTCTAATTGGCTTGACGAGCTGCCCTGGATGCTGCTTGGTATCCATACTGTGCCGAAAGATCATCTCGCAGCATCTTCGGTGGAGATTGTATACGGTACCTCCATTTCCATTCCTGGGGATGTACATTTTACCTGACAGCCACGACGGCCGAACAGCTCGACCTTGTATAATGCCTGAGCTCATCTGTGCCCACTCCTCAACCAGTCACACATGGTAATCCTCCTACTCATGTTCCTTCTGCACTACAAAGGACTGATTATGTTTTTGTCCAGAGAGGACCACCTGGCTCACCTTTTCAGTGCCCCTATGAAGGAACTATCTGTGTTGTTAAAAGAGAAGGCACAGTTTACACATTGGATGTTGGAACCCAACAGGTCCTCTACACCATGGACTGTCTGAAACTGGCGTATGTTGATATATCCAGTGATTATCCCATGCCGACCTAGAAGCCTCGTGGCTGACCACCCAAAGTTACAGATCTGCCTGGCACCCTTCCTGAACTCGGTGGCGATTCTTGGAATGGGGGAGGTAGCAGGTCGCTCTGCACAGGTTAGTGGCCAGAATCAGCAAGGATGGGTGGGAATGGTGCTGGGGAATCAGCGTCTCTGCATAGAAGCATATGACTGCAGGAATGCAGGCTGCAGGTGGAAGGCAGGACTTCCGGGAAATCTGCTCATCAAGACTCTGTGAATGGTGATGGGAAACCAGAGCTCAAGGGGTTGGTTTTGGGAACCCAGAAGGGTATTGGGACTGTTTAAATATCACATGGATGTTTTGAGTAAACCTTTTCTGTTACTGGCATTTACTGCATGGACTTCAGTTATTGTGACTCCTGTAGTTGATAATTACAGAAGTCAAAAGTCAATAAAAATTTGATAATAGCAAGATGACATCCCTTTTTTTGGGGGGTGGTGGTGTTAATTTTGGGGAGAGGAGAAGGAGGAGGGATGAGGAGAAAATGGAAAATGTCACTATGTAATCTATATATATATATATATATATATATATATATATATATTTAATTTTAAAAAAAGTAAACCAATTGATTCCTGGAATGGTGAGATGTCAAACAGAGAGATGTTAAACAGACTAGTCTCAAACTATTTAGACTAGTTTCTAAGATTGAGATGATATAAAACTGTTTTGGGGCTTGGAAGGATACTATTCCATTGTTTGGGATATCTAGAACTAGGAACAAAGTATCAAAATAAGGAAAAGGTCATTAAATAAATTCTGACTAAATTCAAGACAGACTGAAATATTAAGAGAATCAAAACATACGGGGTGAGTGCAAGACAGTGGTGAAGAGATTTTTAAAAATTTTTGGTCGTACTGGTTAGCAAAGAGGTACAAGGGGGCCAATGACCGAGTCTGGTTTCCATTTTTTATCTGGTGTAAAAATTAGGATATCTCAGATTGAAGAAGATAGAAAGTAGTTTTAGGTTTTCTTGAACTTTCTGGTATTTCTAGTACAATCAAGGAGTGTGAAACATTTTACGTGGAGAGGTGAGATCTGACAACTGATAACCAAGCTGATCATATTAACAAAAGCCAGTGAATTTAAATTGATCTGAAGATCTTCATTGAACTCACAGAATAGTTATCGACACATTAGAATTTTGAGGGTATTTTATTTCAAATCCATCTTGTATTTATTTTAATTTGGTTACTTTCCCCAAGCATTTGCAAAATGAATCAACAAGATAACCCTGATTACATAAAAAGGAAGCACATCTTTTATTCACTGTATATTATTATGGACCCAGAGGACACCCCAAACCCAGCAGTAATATAAATTCACCAAGATAAATGATTACTTAAACAAAAATTGCTTTTAATTATCTTTAAACATGAAAACAGGATCAAACTTTAACTTATTCCTATTAACTTAACCTAACTTAAACCCCTTCTAATTCAAAGTGCACGTATATGTAATGTGCATGCAAGTTCAGAAAAGTTCTTTGATTCACAGTCCAATCTCACTTCTCACTCCTCCAAGGTGACTGGTTGCAGGCAATTGTAATAGTGTGCACAGAATTTAACATTTATGAATCTTCACCAGGCTTTGGTGCTTGAAAGGTAAATGGTTACCACTCAGGAAGGTTCTTGTTTGTTTTCAGAGAGAGATTTGTTGCTTGTTTGACACCAACCAACTACTTCAGTGTCTTGTCAAAGAAACTTGCCTCATCAGAATTTCAAGATGATAAAATTTTTCTTTCAGGTCACCACAAAGTTCCTTTTTGTTTCCCGTACTTCAAGTGAAACATTATACAGCCAGTCATCTCCTCTTGTTTGAACCACAAGGGCTTTGACCAGGCTGAACTAAGAACTCGCAACCCATCTTTAAATGGGATTTTTTCCACAAGTTTGCCAGCTTGTCCTGTTCCAGTCCCAGCTGCTGCTGCTGAACTGTAGAACTGAATTCTCTCTCTCTCTCTCACTCACTCACTCACTCACTCACTCACTCACTCACTCACTCACTCACTCACTCACTCACTCACTCACTCACTCACACACACACACACACACACACACACACACACACACACACACACACACACACACACACACACACACACACACACATCTCTTAGAACAGCAAACTGCACTCAGACTGCGGCACCAGATCCAATCTTCTGAGCTTGTTCGTCTGTTGCTTTCCAAAATATTAATCCATTACTCCACAGCATGTCCAATTTACACCTACTTTTGAAGTCTCTATAGGCATTCTTCAAAGTATTTACAAAGGCACCTGGATCCTGGTCTGTCTGTCTTGAGCAAAGCTCTGGCATTTTAAATGAGATCTGTTTTGAAGTGTTTGTATTTGTTTATGGTCTACACTAAAAAAAATCCTGCCCCAATTTATCTCTTTTAAAACATATCTATGCACAATTTAAAATATAACATAATCTGACACAATGACACTTGCTTCAGGAGAAATTTGACAGAGTGGTTCCATATTCATAATAATAAACATAGTACATTGAGATATTTGCTGTGTTTTTTGTATTATATGTAAACACTTCTCTGGAGGAAAAGCTAATGTCACATGTAGATTTCACTCGTTTATTAATTGAGCCACTTGCATATCCAATGTGTACTTTTGTTTGGATTCTCCAAGTTGAATTGTGAATATGCTCTCAATAATAATGTTTAATTTTGGGCATATGCAAATTTTCTGTATAATATCGAAAACATCCTTGTGCTTTTTGCGATTAGCTATGAATCTGTCCACTTGACTGCAATTTTATTCATAATAATGACCTAATCCCTAAAATACACATGTCATTGCAATGATTTTTAGAAACTCTTCCTTCATGGTGTTCAAATATTTATTTCTACATTTTTCGTCACTACTGGTAGCTAATAAGGATCAGCAGCCTTTGGAACCACTGAAGACATTGTCATCCTATTATTTCAGATATTTATCACAAATTCAGAAACAAACACTTTTACTTTACTTTCTTTATTTACATATTCACACACTCACTCACTCACACACAGGGATTGAATGTGAAATATTGAAAATGTTTATTCTGTGATTTTAAATTTTAAAGTATATTTTAAAAAATTCAGAAGCAAACACTTACTTTATTTTCTTTATTTACACACTCACTCACTCTCACTCACCCACTCACTCACTCACTCACTCACTCACTCACACACAGGGATTGAATGTGAAATATTGAAAATGTTTATTCTGTGATTTTAAATTTTAAATAAAGTATATAAAAAAATTCAGAAGCAAACGCTTACTTTATTTTCTTTATTTACACACTCACTCACTCTCACTCACCCACTCACTCACTCACTCACTCACTCACTCACTCACTCACAGGGATTGAATGTGAAATACTGAAAATGTTTATTCTGTGATTTTAAATTTTAAATAAAGTATATTAAAAAAATTCAGAAATAAACACTTTTACCTTACTTTATTTTCTTTATTTACACACACACACTCACTCACTCCTCACACACACAGGGATTGAATGTGAAATCTTGAAAATGTTAATTCTGTGATTTTAAATTTTAAATCAAGTATAGTTTAAAAAAATTCAGAAACAAATACTTTTACTTTATTTATACACACACACACACACACTTGAATGTGAAATATTGAAAATGTTTATTCTGTGATTTTAAATTTTAAATAAAGTATATTAAAAAAGATTCAGAAGCAAACACTTTATTTTCTTTATTTACACACTCACTCACTCACTCACAGGGATTGAATGTGAAATATTGAAAATGTTTATTCTGTGATTTTAAATTTTAAATAAAGTATATTTTAAAAAAGTTCAGAAACTAATGTCCCTCTTTGCTGCATCTTCCCCTGCCTTCCAATGTAATAGTGGAGAAGGTGCAGGCAGCAGACAATCAGAGTTGGGATATTCGGAGTGTAGAATTTGAAGAAATTAAAGGATGTTAGAGTATGGAACGGTTTTGATACAAGTTCAAGAAAAACCATTGCATCTGAGTGATTGAAACTGAATATGATTTTTTTCCACTGATATCAAATTCCACTTATTCATTTAAAATTTTTTCTTTTTAGAAATATCGCTATGAAGATGAAGATTCACCACCAAATGATTATAGTTTACCACGTCTAAGCAATGAAGTCAAAGGTCCCGAACTTGTTCATGTCTCTGAGAAGAATTTATCGCAGATTGAAAACATCCTTGGATATGTATCGCATGCTCATATTTCTCCATTGAAGGTTAGTTCACTTACAACGATCGTGTATTTAATAATCAGCAATAATAGATGTTCCTAGTGCAGGAAAAAAAAATTAGAATTTTTCATTACAAAAGAATGTCAAAGCAGTATGAGCTTGTTTTTTTTTTTGTTGCCTGTCCCAAGTTGTTTTCAAAGTTGGTGAGGTTTTCTGCTAACATCAAATATGGATTGTTCAGAATGAGTCAACTTTTAATGAATTATTTTCCTCCATTGTGCAAAATGCATCTTTGTGTCATAGAGATAAACCATGTATTTAATACTTCATTTTGTTTTAAATCACATGAGTGCTGATAATCTGGTATTCCTTGCTGCCCAGTAGTACAGTGGCCACTTATCATTTCAACAGATGGACTCAACAGTTTACATGTTGTTGAAAAGATTAGAAGTTTACCGTTCATCATTACCTATTGCTTCCTTTACACTAGGGCAGCTTGGGAATGAAAAAGCTGCAGCAATGCTGATTAAAGTTAGAGTGCTAGAGTGCCTAAGGGAGACAAGTGTAAATTGAAATGTTAACACTATGTTCTGTATTGTGAGCAAGTTGGAACAAGCAGAACAAATGAAAAATATTTAAAAGAGAAAGTACATGAGTGTTACATTCAAAAGCATTAAAAGAAAAAACATGCAAAAAGGAATCTTAATTTGCTATCACTTTGTGTTCTGGAAATGTACAAATAAACAAATGTGTTGAAACAAAAGCAGGATTCCATAAAAGCATTTTGATTTACTCAACTTTAAGGTTGAAATTTTTGAAAAAAAAATGTTTGTTCAAATTTACTTCATACTGAATGACCTTATAATTACAATTTAATGAAGTAATTTGCACCGAAACTGTTAACATAATTAATGTGGAATTATCCAGAGTTTCAACTGACAATATTAGACAATAGTGATTTGTTCTGTCATTAGCTTTTCACTAATTACTGTTACACCTCTGAAGGGCAGAGCAAACGGTTCAAATTTAGCTGGATGATGTGCTACCATAAAAAAAATTCTGAATCAATACTGGAGCCTCGGAGTGGCAACAGGGCATTCTGAAAAGGGAGAGTGACGAGCCATTTGTCATGGTCCATGTGGATACCAGAGGAGAAAAGCAGGATGAGGTGTGACAAACTGGATTTAGGAGGGGGGGGGGGGGGGGAGGAGATAAATTAATAAGTAGGATCTCAAATGTAGTTACTTCAGGATCACTACCTGTTCCATGCGGTAGTCAGAGTAGGACCATCAGAATAGTTAGTATGAATATGTGATTTGAACAGTGGTCTCGGATGGAGAGTTTTAGATTTCTTCAGTATTGAAACCAGTTCTGGGAGAGGTGGTATCAATACACACCAGATGATCTCTTCCTGGGCAGGACTAGGATCAATGTCTTAGAGGAATTGTTTGCTCGTGTTGTTGAACAGAGCAGATAGAAATCCATGCAGAAAACCAGAAAGAACTAATGCAGAGATCAGAGCAAACATTAGAAAAGAGAAAACTAAGAGTGGAGTACAGAAAAATCAAATGCAAAAGACACAAAAAGTACTAAATGCTAAAAGGACAATGAGTCTAAGGGCTGTAATATTTGAAACAATGTCAGTGAACTTGTGGCAGAAATCAGTACAAAGTGGTGTAATGTAGTGGCCAAAAAAAGAAACATAGTTGCAGGTTGTATGTGATTAGGAATTAAATATACAACAGTTATCAGGTCATTTGGAAGGATTGACAGGAAGGAAAGGAAAGTAGGATAGTGCTCTTAATTAAGGATGAGATAAGGGCAATATTTTTATTTTTAAATATTTTAGACATACAGAATGGTAACAGGTCCTTTTGGCCCTCTCACCATGCCGCTCATTTACACCCAATTGACCTACAACATGATATGTTTTGAAGGGTAGGAGGAAACCCATGCAAGCTCAGGGAGAATGTAAATAAAATGTAACATTTGAGGAGCACAATGTTGAATCCATCTGGGAAGAGAAGAGGAATAGTAAGGAGGAAAAAAATCACTGGTGGGAGCTGTCTCCAGATCCACCAAATAATAAAATTGCTGTGGCACAAACAACGTCCAAGTAATATTTGATGCATGTTTGAATGGAATGGCAGTTGTCAGGGGACTTTAACTTGCGTAAAGATGGGTGATTCAAGTTGATTGAGACAGTCTTGAGAGTACATCTTTGAGATTTTACTTAAGCAGCATGTACTGAATCTACAAGGGAGCATGCTTTCTCTTTTTCCTGTGCATAAGACGGATCAAATTAATGATCTTAGAGTTATGGATCATCTCAAAAAGGGTGATCGGAATATGAACTGAGTTTCTCATACAAATGGAGGGTGCAATACTATTATCTAAAACCAGTATATTATGCCTTTACAAGGGAGACTACAATGGGGTGAGGAAGAAGTTGACCAGCATAGAGTGACAACACAGATTATATGGTGGGGGAGCTATGGAGCAATGGAAGACTTTCAAAGAGATTTTTCACAATGCTCAAGAGAAGTATATTCTATTGAAAAGCAACAACGATGTGGTGGGAAGAGCCAGCCCTAGATATCTGAGGAAATAAAGGAAGGCATCATGCATACAGAGTGAAGCTGAAAGATTGGGAAAACTAGAAAAAGCAAGCGTCTGCAGAGAGTTATCAATAGGTTAAATTAGTTGACAGGTCTGACAGATGGAAATCGATATTGGTAAATGTGATGTCATCCACTTTGGGAAATGAAATAGATTAGATTATTATTTAATGGTGAAAGATTGCAGCTGGCTGTTGTGCAGAGGGACTTAGGAGTGCTTGGGCATGAATTGCAAAAGGTTGGTTTACAGGTTCAGGGGTTATTAAGAAAGCAAACGGAATGTTAGTCTTCATTGCTTTGATGATATGAATGGAGGAGCTGTTTCAGCAGGCCGGATGACCTATTCCTGCTCCTATTTCTTATGTTCTTATGAGTTCCACTACAGTTATCTGCAGTTATTTTGTGTGGTTTGAATCAATATGTTTTTTTTTAAAAGCAAGCAATGTTATACTTTTGGTTTTATTTCTGTACTTGGGTTGGATGTTTTAACAGAAGATAAGAGAGAGTAAAAATTTTGTCTGATTATTGCTGCATGTCAGGCACATTCAGATGGCCAAAATACCCCAATGTAAAGCTGCATAATCTACCCCTATGCGGCTGTCGGGAGGCCACCTGAAAGTGGAGAACCCGGCCAGGAGGAGCACTTATCTAACCCTCCTCCTGTAGGTATAATCTCCGGCTCCAAGAATCCCCCGTTGCATCTGAAAGCAGCAGTGGGACTACGGCCACAGTCCACAGGTGTTCGCTCGGATGCAGCTCAGACGTTCAGGTGACTGAAAGGTGTCTTCTCCGCGGCCACCTGAACGTTCCAGCTGCACTCCCCCAGCCGCGTCTGCCGGCGCATTATCTGAAAGTGGCTAATGCAAGTGTAATGGATTATAATATTGGGGGTGATTTTGGTAAGATACATACATACATTTTAAAACAGATCTTATTTGAAAGACTGAAGAATTTACATTTAATATAAATGTTATATTCAATAACATTGCAGGATCTCTGGAGAATGTGATGCACATTTCACAAGTAGGTGCTAATTGAAATGAATGGACTGGAGACACTCTGGCTATTGGAGCTCTCATCAAGGGTTTTGACAGAGTGCACAGAAAGGTCACTCCTGGGTTATGTTTACCTAAGGCAATATCTTGACTAAGGAGAACTCCTGTTGTTTTCTGAAGAAGGTGGGGGTTTTGCAAGTGAGAGAGTCACATGGGCTTCTTGGCAGTTGGAAGTGTTCAGTTGGAGAGAGATGAGACAAGTTGAACAAGCTCTCCCAGCTAGTGTGTGTGACACTGAAAAGCAGCTGAATAGTACAAGCCAGGAAGTGGTTGAAACTGATGAAAAGTTCCAGAGCAGTAGATGGCTGGAAGTGCTATCTGACTGATGTTTCTCTTGGAATAAGAGGAAAGGAACTCTGTGGTAGCTTGAAGAAAGAAGTTACCATCTGGAAAACACTGATGGGGCAAGTTTCATCAGCGAGACCTTGAGGTGACTAATGGTGGTACCTCAGTTGTGAAAATCCTGGAACAACTAATCTCTTTCTGCAAACCCTACAAGAACCTTCCTGAGCGGTAAATATTTACCTTTTGAGCACCAAAACCTGGTGAACTTTATACATGTTAAATTCCGTGCACAGTATAAGAATTGCCTGCATCCAGAAAACCTGGAAGAAGGAGAAGTGAGATTGAACTGTGAACCAAAGAACTTTTCTTAAATTTGCACACACATTACATACACGTGTGCTTAGAATTAGAAGGGGGTTAATTTGGGTTAGTTAAGTATAGAGATAAGTTAAAGTTTGATTCTGTTTTCATGTTTAAAGTTGATTAAAAATTACTTTTGTTTTAAAAACTACTTGTCTTGGTGAATGTCTTATTGCTGCTGGGTTTTGGGGTCCTTTGGGCCCGTAACATAGGTTTTTAGCATCTGTTGATTAGATGGGAGTGAGGAAAGTATATTTGAGTTTAATATGCAAAAGTGCTGAAGAAACTCAGCAGGTCCCTGAATGTTCCTGTGAAACCATTTTTTCAAGCCTGAGACCTTCATCAAGGTATGAGAAAAAAGCAGGCATTTGCCTGAATAAAAGGGTGGGGGGAGGAGGAGAGAAGGAGCAGGGGGATAAAATGTAGGCTAACCGGCAAGAGTATCTGTGGAAATGAAGTGAGGATAAAGGATTCTGAAAGAGCGACCAGGTATCGTTTCATTATATTAAAACAGCTGATGTATTTATAGATGAGAAGACACTGCATCTAAAATTATTGCAGAAAGTAGAAGTTTATGTTGAGGACAGTAACAATGATATGGCTGGAAGTGTGGCTTGCTAATAAGGAACAATGAATAGATATAAATTGTATTTTTTGTTGTTGTGTAGATTTAATGAATAAATGGTATGCCTCATGGATCAGTGCTGGGGTCTCAACCTTTTATGAAAAGCACCAAAAGACAGATGAGATACATTTTTTTCCTCTGACAGTTGTAAGTACAGGCAAACCTCGCCATATCCTACTTCATTCAATGTAAAATTCAGTTACCATGATTTGGAAAACAGTGACTTTTTCCTGTTTTATGCATATAATTGTTCAGTTACCATGAGATCTTTCTGGAAATTTATGGAAAACTTGAGTTGCAAGTAGATCATGTGAATGGCCCTAAATAAAATATCCACAAATGACAGTCCAACTCATTGTGTGCCCCCATTACATGGATTTAAAAAAAATTGTGGAAAATAATCTGACACTGATAT
The DNA here is from genome assembly GCF_036971445.1 of Narcine bancroftii. Lineage (NCBI taxonomy): Eukaryota > Metazoa > Chordata > Chondrichthyes > Torpediniformes > Narcinidae > Narcine > Narcine bancroftii. The sequence goes on from NC_091475.1 coordinate 156,340,144, forward strand.
TCAAAGGGAAAGCAAACCAGTTACTTTCGAAGAAAAACTTGGAAGTTATTAAATAACATGAGGATGGTGCCAGCAATGTGAAAATCAGACACTATCTGGGCTAAATAAGGTAAAGTTACATCCGTTTTTCTAAGCATGCAAATTACTCGAAACAGAAGTCCATTAATGATTGAAATGGAATGGCTATAGACGAAGCTTTGCTTATTCTAATTTATCCTAATTTCAAAGTATCATCTTCCAAATTCTGAATTTTGAAATCTTTAATCCAATAAATCAAACACTGTGACTGCTGCTTTATGTAGTTTTAATTCATTGATAAAACAGATAAACATTTTGCATAGCTTCACATTAAGACTTTCATAATGATGAATAGCAAAGTATTTACAGTATGATAGAGATATAAAATGTACATAAAGAAGCTCAAACTTTAAAGGTATTTAAAATATAGATAAACAAATTTAAAGTGACAAAATTCAAAGAAAATCTTCTTGCGTTCACGCTTCCTTCACGTTGCTGAAAATTGAGCAAGTCGTTAGTTTGAGTGGATATTACGACATATTACATCATAGTCACTATGGTAACACTACAAACAATAGCTCTCTTTACAATGGGTACTTCATCTTTGGATTGAAGATTGTAACCAAAAGTAAATTTAAAAAAATCTTAGATGCAGTGTCTTCTCATCTATAAATACATCAGCTGTTTTAATATAATGAAACGATACCTGGTCGCTCTTTCAGAATCCTTTATCTTCACTTCATTTCCCCAAAGATACTCTTGCCGGTTAGCCTACATTCCACCCCCCTGCTCCTTCTCTCCTCCTCCCCCCACCTTTTTATTCAGGCAAATGCCTGCTTTTTTCTCATACCTTGATGAAGGTATCAGGCCTGAAAAACTGGTTTCACAGGAACATTCATGGACCTGCTGAGTTTCTTCAGCACTTTTGCATATTAAACTCAGATATACTTTCCTCACTCCTATCTAATCTTTTTTTTCTTTGGCTTGGCTTCGCGGACGAAGATTTATGCGTAAAGAAAATAAATTTGAAGGGGATACAGAAACTTCTGCTGCAAGTTTAGGTTGGTTGGACTGCTTTAAACATCGAACAGGATTACACAATGGAAGAATTACACGGGAATCTGCTTGTGCTGATAAAAAAATGCTGCTACAAAGTTTCCAGAATTTTTTATAAACAATTTGAATTTGTTGAAGCCACCATGAATTTTTATCTAAATTTCGATTTCATGGAAAGAAAAATGGAAATCCACAGCAATTTAGAAAAAGCAATCGGTAGCTATAGGAAATTGTATAATGAAAAAAAAATCCAAATCTGTGCAGTTAATTTTGGACAAATATTTTTACTGAGAAATAGTTATGATGGAATTATGAAAAATATCATAATTATTTTTATTAACCTTAACAGTTTTGGCATTATATGCAGCTAAAAGTTGTCTTTAAAACACATTTTTATAAGTCTTGATTGATGATCTGAAAGAATGGGGATTCATTGTAATTATTCCCATTGATTCAATTAATTCCGTAATACAAATTTGTCTTGCATGAGTACTTGGAACTATTCCTCGGGATGGTGGAAGCAAAGTTTTGAATATTCTGGTAAACTCTTGCGAAGCAAAGTTTACTGTTAGTAGATTTTTTAAAACCAAAAATAGACTTTATTCACAATAAAAAGAAAACTGTTCTAAGTCTCTGCAACCTTAGTGGCATATCCATACATTGCCATCACTATACATTGTTACATTCATTTTCTATTTACTGTGGTATCTTGTTTCAGGGGCATCATGTCAGTTTCAGCCCCTCTCAGACTGTGGTCCTCGCATTGGCTGTGCCAAGCATCAATGTGTCTTCACTATGTACCTGCAGCCTTAAATGAGTCAATTGGCAGCATTCTGGACTGACATTTCTGTGTTCTGAAAGTCCAAAAGGATTTGGGCAGATCAAAGTGCTTCTTTCACCAAGTTGATTTTCCAGCAGTTCTGGATGTTTTACTCTGTGTGGGTCCCCAGGAATAGCCTGTAAATCCTCTGTAATGGTGCTGCTGCAGTTGAATTGTGAAAAGGACCCTTGCATCGTTCTCCACGTACTCAAAGTGAATCTGCATTCTGCAAGGAGGTGGGAAACTGTCTCCACTCCACCACAGACTAATCAACATCTGCAGCCATTTTGAGTCTGCGTTAAGCGCCAGTGTAAATCGGAAAAAGAACATGCTTTGTGGGTGATGTTCCAGTTGAAGAGTCTGACTGGAACAGCCCCTCTTTCTGCCAGCCAGGCTTGTTCATGAGCACTGGTAATGAGGCATTCTCCCAGATGACTGGACGATGTGCTCTGGGAACCACCCCACCATGTCCATTGAGTTTTTGTTTCTGTGTTGGCAGGACTTTCCATGCTGTCCACTTTCGGATGTCCTTGTGGTTAAAGGTCTGGAATGGCTGGAAATATTTCCACCTAGCTGACTGGGACATTGAGCAGCCAGAGGGTCAGGCCCCTACTTCATAAACTTGGGACAGGGACAAACTCAGGTTGGAGTGGTACTTGGTGTCCTTGTAATTTAGTTCCACCCATAGTCTGATGTAGCAACACAGGAAGGTGGTCATCAGGATGAGGGCTACTTTGGGTATCCCTTCTGACTTGTACATGGTGATTCTTTGGCCCATTTCCATTTTGGATCCCCATATGAACCGGAGGACTGCTCTGGTGTCTGCCAGAATGATGATGTGGGATATAAGCCACATCTTCACCACATACAGCAGTAGAGCACCTTGCACCTGCTGATCAGGTTCTTCTCTGTTAATGAAAGCAAGTGCTGCACTCACAGGCCCAATTTCTGGTGTACCTTTGCAATCCTTTCTGACGAATTCCCCAAGTTTTTCAGGGAGTCGGATCTAAATATGAAGGGAATGGTGGACAGATCAATCCTCACTCTTTTTCCGATTTACACTGGTGCTTAACGCAGACTCAAAATGGCTGCAGATGTTGATTAGTCTGTGTACTGATCATGTGTCTGAGCAAAAGACAGTGACATTGTCCATTAACAGGAAGGTCTTAACTCAAGTACTTCCACTACTTGGCCATGTCCTCTTATGCCCTTGTTCCTGATGGATTCAGCAAAGGTCTCTATGCAGCACACACAAGATTGGAGAGGACAGGCAACCCTGGTTGACTCCAGACTCGATGAGGAAGCTATCTGTTTCCCAGCCATTGATTTGAACTGTGCTACAGATGTCTGTGTGAAGCATTTTAATTCAAGTTCTGATTCCCTTCCCAAAGCGCATTTTCGAGAGCTCATTCATCATGTACATGTGTGATATCTGGTCTAATTTGACCAGGCAGATGTCCACCTCCATGTCCTGCATATAGCTAATGGTATCTCTGAGCAGCACTAGGCTGCTAAAGATTTTCCTCCCCGGAACCATGCAGGATTGGTCTGGTTGGTCAGGTGGGCAGACTTGACTCAATTAGCAAGGGCTTTGGACAGGATTTGGACAGGGTGGCACGGATGGTGTAGTGGTTAGTGCAATGCTTTTATAGTGCCAGCAATCAGGCCTGTGGTTCAAATCCCACGCTGTTTGAATAGACTTTATACATTCTCCCCGACTCATTGTGAGTTTTCTCCGGGGGCTTCTGTTTCCTCCCACTGTTCAAAAATGTACAGGGGGTGTAGGTTAATCAGGTGTAATTGGACAGCAGGGGCTTGTGGGCCGAAATGACCTGTAACTATGCTGTATATCTAAATTTAAAAGATTTTATGGTCAACATTTAACAATCATATTGGTCTCCAATTCCTGATATCCTCCTCCTCCTTCTGTTTAAAGATGAGGGTGATGATTCCCTTCCTCATGAAGCTTCCTGAAGTTTTACTCAACCTAAAGGAATGGATAGTGTCTGTCACCTCCCCCATGGTAATTGCCTGGTCCAGACTGCTGTTTGCTGTTGTCAAAGGCCTCCATAACAGAAGTCAGTAAGTTTTGGGAGGCCATTCTCTGTAGCCTTGGTGTTGTACAGTTCAACTTAAAAGGATCTGCTGATCCTCTGTATGCTCATCTGTGAGGATGTGACTGTACCGTCCACTTCCTTAAGACTGTGTGGAAGAGCCATAAGCTCATTACTTACCTGCTGTTTTGGCCGCGGTTGCCAGTGGCGTCCTGGTGTCTGTGAGTCTCTTCCTGCGTGATGCACGCTCGTGGCCTGGCACCGCTTATGGAGCTGTAGTGTGGCCGGCGCATACGTGTTTGGCTCGGTGGTGGTGGTTTCAGCTGGGGCAGCATGTCTGCCAGTTCACGTGTGCCATGTCCTGGGTCGATGCATACGTGCTTGGCTAAGACCCGGCAGTGAACCACTGCGATGTGGAGTGTGGTGTGCACGGTGGTTGGAGCTGGGGCCAGCGCGTGCACAAGGGAGCATGTGCGGGTGAAATCTTCATGGTTGAAAAGAGGTGCTACAGCAGGTGTTGGCAGTTGAAATCTGAAGGAGGATGAGTTTGGGGTCAATAATTTTTATTGACCGTTTTTTGTATCATTTAATTATCAGTTAAATCTCTTTTAGGCCTTTTTAAATGTGCTTTTGTTAAAAATAAAGGATTTAAAATACAACTGAATTTGTGTAAGAAATGATTGGAAAAGCGTCACGGATAACACCTAATTTAGCCTCCAAGCAACTTCAAAGAAGTCGCTACACTGTGGATCACAGAACTCCTTATGTGAACCTTTTGAAAGAAGCGTGAACGTGTCTTATCTTGCTCCACTATCCAGACTCTGGCTCGGAAGATGTTCTTGTAGGATTCCAAGGTGAACAGCACAGCTTGCCAGCACTTCACCTCTCTGATACACTCACGTCCACTCCTTTCATCTACAGAAGGAGGAGTTGGTGCAGGTCATTCTGGAGCAGCCTCAGTTCCCTCTGCCTCCGTCTTGCTCTCCGAACAACCTTGAGGATGAAGAACCTCTTGATGTTCTCCTTGAATGCTTTCCACCAGTTTACTGGGAAGTCAAAGAAGGGTTTCAAAGTTCTCTAACCAGTATATTCCTCCTTTAGTTTGTAGTGGTTGGTACCTTCTTGAACTTGGCACCACGCATGTTCATATGTGTGGGAGATGGCTTGCATGCACAAGACTGCTGCCATTGGTAATGTGCAGCTGGCTGTTATTGGTAACATGCACGCGAGGTCAGAGTGAGGAGTTGTGATGATGCACGTATGAATAAACCAATGGTACGCCAGGTGAGTGGCGCGAGGTTCGTGCTAGGAGGAGGAAAGGAGACCATAAGAAACAGTTGGAAGATTGAAATAAAGGAATTTTATGGGTGTTAAAACTTGAGTGTTTACTTTATATTTTGGATATAATGTTTAAATTACACACCTACAAGTTCCTCTACATTCTCTGGGGTCAATAACTTAATATTCAGCTTCCACGATCCCCTGGAGTGAAACACGAAAATCTACAGATGTTGTGACTGTAGAGAAAACACAGAAATGCTGGAGGAACTCAGCAGGTCTTGCAGTGTCCATTGGAGGTAAATAACCAATATTTTGAACCTGAGCCTTTTTTCAAGGTATGAATAAAAAGCAGGCAGCACTGAAATTACAAGGCTGGGGAGAATGAAAGAATGGGCAAGGGGAGGAGTTCAGTCCAACAGACAAAAGGTATGTAAAGGGTTGTAAAGGGAAAAGGGAAGAGAGAGAGTGAGCTAGAGGAAAGGAGTCATAGGGAAAGATGATGGTGATGGGGGTGGGTGCGGGGAGTTGTGATGTGAGGAATAAGTTCGGTGGGCCCAAGAACTAACGAGTTTAATTACAGATTCAGTGCAAGGAAAGAATCTTTATTAATGCGTGTGGGAAGTCCCAACAGAGAACACACTCACTCACACACATACACAGATCGCACACAGTTCACATGCAATGGATGCAACTAAACAATTTAGATATGCTACAATCTGCGATAGTATACTTTATAGACTGACAATATAAAACAGTACCCATCACCCCAAGAAAACTGGCAGGCACTCCACTACTGTAGATAGGAATAAATGACAGCAGCTTCATGGGAATACACTAACTATAGCTCCCCATGCTTCAATGGTGCACTCCTTACAATGGCCTCTCCACTGTTGCCACCTGGAGTGGAGCTAGAGTTCAATCTTCAGGAAAAAGAGAGCAAACTTCTCCATGTGTTGGACTTTGCACACAGCTGGCTGGGGTGGGGAATTCAGATTTTTCCAGGTAAGGTGATTAAGGGAGCCAGAAATGAGGTGTGCATTTATCTGTGAGCAGGCTGAGCCATGATTGGCAGGTGAAGTGACTTCCAACCAGGATCCTGCCAGAGGGGTCGCATGACCCTCCTATTACAGAGGGTCCAACAGAAACAGATGTTAATGTCTTCCATTTGGAGGGTGCCCAGATGGAAGATGAAGTGTTGTTCCTCCATTTTGCATGTGGCCTCAGTCCGACAGTGCACGAGACCATAGTCAGACACGTAGGAATGGGAATGTGGCAAGGAATTGAAATGGATGGCAACTGGGAGATCCACGCTATTGCAGCAGACAGAGATGCGAGATGCTCAACAAAATGATCTCCCTGCCTGGGTTCAGTCCCTCCAACATGGAGAAGACCATAATGGAAGCACTGGATGCAGCAGATGACCCTGCAGACCCACAAGTGAAGTGTTGCTTCGTTTGGAATGTCTGCCTGGGATCCGAGATGATGATGAGGGAGTAGGTGTGGGGGTAAATGGAGCATCTCCTGCAGTTACAGGGGTAGATGCCAAGGGGGTGATTGGTGGGAAGAAGAGAAGTGGATGGGGGAGTCACTGAATCTCTGCCGAAGGCGGAGAGGGAAGGAGAAGGGAAGATTTGTCTGGTGGCGGGGCCACATAGTAGGTGGTAGAGGATGATGTGGAGTCTAATAGGGTGGTTGTTGAGGACCAATTTAATCCAAAATAAGCTTTACTCACAAAACAATATTATTTACAAAAGGAAAACCAAAGTCTCTTCCCACCTCAGTTTCATATCCATGCACTTCCATTACTGTACATTGTTACATTTATTTATATTTATTCCATTATTACTGTGACACCTTGTCATTACTCCCCCTTTGTTGCTTGAGAGCCTTCCCTTTGGACTCAGCCCCCTGAGCCATTCTTGATGGAAATGCCAAGTTAAAGTACAATTAGTTCTTATTATCTAAAAGGTGAAGTAGTCTACTCCCACCCCTAATGTATTTCTTCATATGTTAATGCAAGTATAGGTTTCACAGGTATTCATAACATTTTGTGCTAATTTGACATTGCAATCTAATATTTCTAAATTCCTGTGATACAAACATCGAAGTTTTTTTTGTGACTACTACTTTCAGCATTCAGCGGCACAAGGACAGCTTCTTCCCCATTGCCATCAGCTTCCTGAATAATCACTGAACCAAAGATGCTGCTGTGGCGGCTCACCACAAGGCAGGCGAACCGGCCCCGCTTGTAAGCCACGCAGTGGGGCATCCGGCCAAAATGGTGCCATCAGGGGTTTCCCTTCCTTCCAGCTCGGGGCTCAGAAACCCGCGCTGGGGGGACCACGTGACACCCGGATGACGTCGGCGCCCTCCAGCGTGGTTCTCAGCCAGGTCCAATAAACTAATCTGCTCACTGAGCTCAACCCGTCTGGTTGCGTGTGTTATTGCAGGAGCAGTGTAGGCGCCGCTACACTGCCTTACTTTTCCTGCAGTACTTTTTTTTATTTATAGTATTGTTTAAAGATGATTATAATATGAATAATTGAATTATGATACTGCCACAAAACAATGAATGGCATGACAATAAATTCTGGTTCTGTTTCAGGCTGGTCAAATCCCTTTGGAGCACCTCCCCATACATCTTGCAGATTACTCTCTAAACCTTTTTTGTGCTCTGTAAGGTAATGGTGAACATTCTCAAGTTTTTTCTATAAATTAATTTCAATTAGCAGCCAATCAACAGATCAAGATCATCACTAAAGCTCTCACCTCTGCATAACACGCTGATGCAATAAATGTAAACATTGCTTCAGTAGATCTCTGTTGATTTGAAGCTGTTTTGGGAAATGTGAGGTGGGATCCAGTATCCTGCTAATTCAATCGGTCTGTAACATTTTACTCCAACCTGTTCTTTATCTTTTCATTTTGTAGTTTGCCATGGATAGTGTGGAAAAAGGACGATATAGAGTGTAGTTTATCCTGGTTTGCTAATATGAAAAACTTGATCGGAAAGTGAGATGTGAAGGGGACACAGCAAATTTGTGAACGTTAACTGAGTGGGCAGTGTGGAAAAATATGAAGTTGTAAACATTGGTAGAAAGAAATTGTAAGATGAGTGTTAGTAAACTGAAGTTAATAATGTAATGATTCATGTGGCACAGAAAGCAAACATGGATATTGAAAACAAATAGGAAGGTGTGAGTTGCATTATACTTCATAACAATGTTCACCTTCACAATGATATGGGTAAAGCTTTGGAGAGACCAATGAGTATTGTAAATCAAAGGAAGGAAGTTCTTAACAACCACCCATTTGATCGTACATTAATCCCACTTTTTATTCTCCCATCATTTTCATTAATTCCTCCCAGATTCAACCATTCACGTATGCTTGGAGCATTTTGCAGTGGCCGATCAACCTTTCACCCTACACCCAGAAAAACCTACATGATTGTGAAGAGAGCAGGCAAACAGCACCAGAGTCAGGATTGGTCATGAGTTTATGGCACTGTGAGGAAGTAGGGCTCCGCCACCTGCTGATTACTGTTGCAGTCTGGGGGACTTGGTTGCCACGGTGGGATAAATTGTTTCCCAGTTACTTTGAAAATGAGCTGCACTCCACTGGAGTTGCAGATGAGGTGCTGTTATGACAAGAAAGATTGAAGAAAGTACCAGAACCATGGTGCAACTTTTTTTTGACACAACTTCATTGAAATTAACCTTACTGAAGACTGTTGGTTCGGATGATGGCTTCAGAAGATGATGTAAGGAGATGACACATTGTTGTGGGGAGATGAATTTGACAAGAATGTTTTCACAGCTCTTCCCAATTTATGGAGTCAACGCTTTAATTAGTAGTTGCTACTGCTTCCTGCATCTCTCTTGGAATTGCCACGAAGATCATGTCTAATAATCATCACATAATGTTGCAATGATTGCTGGAATTTTACAAGTGGCAGCTATTGTGCTACGTTCACTGTTGACCTATGAAAATGTCCTGCAATCGAATTTCCACAAAGCTAGCACCTTCATCACCAAGGGATAGGACAAAGTCTACGTTCACAAAATCCTGAAAAAATATGACATTCAGAAACATTCATGTGCAGGATTGTTGTCATTTCATTTCAAAATCTGGCCCTAGTTTCATAATTTTACCTTCGGTCATGCAGAAGCCATGTTAACATAATGAACGAGTTTATGAAATGCTGTAGATCAGAAGAAAAGCGCTGGCAGTGGTTATCCTGTTTCAGCCATAAAATGGTCATAGCAGTGTGAAAAATGAATCAACCTAAAACTTTTCAGGAAAACATGTAGCCACAGTACATTATTTTATCCTTTTATTGTGTACATGTGTTAAATGCAAACACATATACAAATATATAACAGAATTTACCTTCTATGCAGAAAGGTTTGCTTTGTTTACTTTGTCATTATAATTTCCATGTTCACATTTATAACGAAAACTGGTTTTATAACCTGGTTATAAAAGGTACAAGGACTGCCTAAAGAAATCTCTTGGTGCCTGCCACATTGACCACCGCCAGTGGGCTGATATTGCCTCAAACCGTGCATCTTGGCGCCTCACAGTTTGTCGGGCAGCAACCTCCTTTGAAGAAGACCGCAGAGCCCACCTCACTGACAAAAGGCAAAGGAGGAAAAACCCAACACCCAACCCCAACCAACCAATTTTCCGCTGCAACCGTGTCTGCCTGTCCCGCATCGGACTTGTCAGCCACAAACGAGCCTGCAGCTGACGTGGACATTTACACCCTCCATAAATCTTCGTCCGCGAAGCCAAGCCAAAGATATTGTGAGAATGTAGTATCTATCGGTGGGTTCTGAAGTGCTTTGGATTTGTGCCACAATGCTGTTGACCAAACAACTTTACTTGCTTTCTCATATAGGTCACAAGTTAAAGGAACAAAAGCAGGCCACTAGGCCCATCGAGTCTGTTCCGTGACTCTACATTAAGCTAAATTATGCTCACACCTCGTTCCAATTTCCAGCCTTTTCCCCATATCTCATGATACCCTTACTAATAAGATACTTGTCCATTTCCTGTTTAAATATGCCCAGTGATCTGGCTTCCACTGTTTTGTGGAACAGTGAGTTCCACAGATCCACGACCCTCTGACTGAAGAAATTCTTCCTTCGCTCTGTTTTAATTGGATAACTTCCCTCGGCAAAGTTTATACCTTTATTTTAATCTGCACTCATGCAAAAATGCAATTGCCCATTCTACACTTGCCTGATTGCAATGCCAGCGTCTGCAGACACCAGGGATTGTACTTGGTGTTGAGAAGATTTTGCTTTCACAGTAGAACTTTTTTAGGCCAATTGGCCATTAATTCCTGGGACCACTTGCAAGTGTGAAAGGGACTGTAGTTGCCATTTCTTGAATAATAAATTCTTGCTTTGTCTTTAGTGCCCATACCAGGAGAGAATGAAGCAGGACAAATGAAGTATTACTTTGAATAATGAATATTAATAAATATCAAGAAGTCACACATATTTTCTTAGTGTATTAACTGCAAAGAATGGTGTTGTACATTATGTTGATGTCTGGAACTCTTGTTCTTGTCAAGTGCTTTGTTGGTCTAGTCTGTGTTTTGAAGGCACTGAATTAATTAATTCTGTTTATTTTTATTGTATAAAATTCTTCATTTTGTCAAAGAACTAGTGATTTCATTCTAATATCAGTTACAATCTAAACACCATGTTAGTGGCATTTAAAACCATAGAACACTACAACACAGAAAATAGGCCTCTCAGACCTCTACCATCCATATATCTATCCAGTTTATTTAAAACTGAAGAATGAGCCTGAATTTACCACATCAGATGAGAACTCATTCCACACTCCCACCACTCTCTGAGTGAAAAAGTTCCCCCTAAACCTTTCCTCTTTCACCCTCAAGCCATGTCTTCTTATATTTGTCTCTCCTAATCTAAGAGGAAAGCACCTACTTGCATTTATTCTGTCTATACCTATTATACTTTTGTAAACATCTACCAAATCTCCCCTCATTCTTCTATGTTCCAAGGAATAAAGTCCTAACCAGTTTAATCTTTCTCTGTAACTCAACTCCTGAAGACCGGCAACATCCTAGTAAATCTTGTCTGCATTCTTTCAATCTTACTGATATCCTTCCTGTAGTTTGGTGACCAGAACTGCACACAATACTCCAAATTTTTTCCTCACCCAATGTCTTATACAACCTCAGCATAACATCCCAACTCCTGTACTCAGTAGTTTGATTTATGAAGGCCAAGATGCCAAAAAAACTTTCTTCATAGCCCCGTCTACCTGTGATGCCACTTTCAGGGAACTATGAATCAGAATTCCCAGATCCCTTTGTTCCTCAGAGCTCTACCATTTACCACGTATGTCCTACCAAAATATAACACCTTACACTTTTCTGCATTAAATTCCATCTACCATTTTCTGGCCTATTTTTCCAGTTGGTCCAGATCCCTCTAAGTTTTGAAAGCCTTCCTTGCTGTCCACACTGCTTCCAGACATCAGCAAGCTTGCTGATCCAATTTACTACATTATCATCCAGATCATTGGTATAGACAACAAACAACAATGGTCCCAGCACTGATCCCTGAGACACACCACTAATCACAGGCCTCCAGTCTGAGAAGTTGTTTGCAAAGTTATTTTTGTTGAATGGATTTTTTGACAAATTTAAGGATCATGTTTCTCATTTTCAGATAAAATTTAAGAAATTCACTCATCTTAATTATTCCTCGTGCATCTGTTTCACAGATGTCTTAACCAGTGAAAGCAAATAACACAGCTGATTCCTTGATGATTCTCATAAGTCACAATTTTGAGCTAATATACTCCAGCTACTTCTTAGCAGATTGTGGGTATCATTCTCAAGGTTTTAATAAAAAAAAATAAACTCACAACTTCAAGTCAACTTTATTAGAAGTTGTTATTTTTCTTCAACAGTAACTTTCATAATTTTACTATCATCTTTGTGTATGGTCTTACTTCTTTGTTTCTTGACTGGATCAGCTCCCCTTTTGAAACAAGTCTACGTGATTATTTTATTACCATGTATTTGGGTTTTTTAAAACTAACAGGGCCCAATCAATTTATAATAGGTGGTTGGTAAGTTGCTTGTGAGTATTTTGATTGAGAAGATGTACATCTACTTAGATGGAGAAGTCCTGATTAAGGATAGTCTGGATAGTTTTGTAAGTGAGAGGTTACGCCTCACAAATCTGAATGAGTTATTTGAAGATGTGGCCAAGAAGATGATGAGGACAGAGCTGGAGATGTATTGTTACGAGCCTTGAGGACTCCAAAACCCAGCAGCAATAGAAATTCACCAAGACAATGTAACTTAAACAAAAGTTGCTTTTAATTTTCTTTAAACATAATAACAAGATCAATCTTAAACTTATTACTATTAACTTGACGTAACTTAACCCCCTTCTAATTCTAAGTGCACATGTATGTAATGTGTACATGTTCAGGAAAGTTCTCTGTTTCACTGTCCAATCATTCACTTCTCACTTCTTCAAGTTTACCAGTATCAGGCAATTCTTATACTGTGCACAGAATTTAATATTTATCTTCACCAGGCTGTGGTGCTTAAAGTTAAATGGTTACCACTCAGGAATTTTCTTGTTGGTTTCAGAGAGAAATTTGTTGCTCATTGGACACACACAAAGTGATTTCCTCCAATCAGTCACTTCAGTGTCTTTCCAAAGAAACTTGCCCCATCATGGGTTTTCCAAATTATAACCTCTTCTTCCAGGTCACCACAGAGTTCCTCTTGTTTCCCTTATTTTAGGAGAAATACTCTAGCCAGCCATTTCCTCTTGTAAGGACTACAAGGGTTTTGAACAGGCTGAACTCAGAACTCACAACCTGTCTTCAAAATGGGGTCTTTCAACAAGCCTGCCATCTTGCCATTTTGCAGCCTCAACTGCTACTGTTGAACTAACCTCTCTCTCTCTCTTTTTCTCCCAAAAGAGAAATCACTTTGTTTTTTCCCTCTCTCTGCTTGTTGTTTTCCTTTCTCTGTTTGTAAACCAATAAACATCTCCCAAGGCTCCAAACTCAATCTTTGAAAGATCTTATCAGTATCTGTGAGCCTGGACTTCATTGCGCATATACAATAGATCAGCATTCTTCAATGAGCAAAGTTAACTGGAGCCTCAACGTCTAGCTTCAGCAAAGCTTTTGCATTTTAAATGAGATGTCTTTTGTGAATGTTACTGTTTGTGAAGTGACCTACACTGAACCCCCACAATCTTTCTCTTTTAAAGACATATTTTACCCATAACATATCCTATAACATTATATATGGATTTCGGTAAGGCATTCAATGCATTTCCACCTGGTAGGCTGTTCTGGAAGATGAGATTGTATGGGATTCATAGTGGGATAGTGGAATGGATAGAAAATTGTCTCCATGGGAGAAAGCAGAGGGGTGATGATGGACGTTAGTTTTTTTTTTGAGGCTGGAGGTCCATGACCAGTGATGTACCATGAGTTCGGTGCTCAGTCTATTGCTGTTTATCATTTGTATCAATGGTTTGGATGAAAACATGCATGATATCATTAGCAAGTGTGTGTATGTTGATAAGGTGCCTGGTATTGTGTAAATCTAAAATATCAATGCTGTTTCAGTTTTCACGGATACGACCTGATTTGATGAGTGTTTCTGGTGTTTCCTGTTTTTTACTTCCAATTTCTACCATCTGCAGTTATTTGATTTTCAAATACTTTGGAATCAGCAGAAATTCAAAGTTTTCTGTCTTGTTATTTCAACTTGGATAAGTGGTTACCAAATTCATCTATTAATGGAACCATATGTAGTTTTCAATAGGTATATGGATTAAGTAAATCACTAGATTTATCTAAATTATTATTCATGGTGCATGAGCAGCAGATAAATTTGCATTGGAGATTTTAAATTATATTAATGATTTGTAAAAGAGATGCACTCTTGAAAAATGTTTTGTGAAGCAAATTTTTGTCAGTAATAGGTATGTTTATCTTGTATATTTCTATGTGAAAGAATGCTATATTCTTTCTTATAGCAGAAAATAGCACATGATTCCAAGAAGTATTTATATTGTATACAACATTTGTAAATCAATTGTCCTATAATTGAGAATCTGTTATTTATACAAGACAGCTATAAATTAAGGTCAATATTTTGGTTTTTGAATGTGTTATTTAGTTTATTTCAGCGTTATTAGAATGTTCAGTTTGTAGGATCGTATCAAGTTTTTAAAAAAAAGTTTAAAATCTGGAACTGTTCTTGGAATAATTGTGTACTCTGCAGTTTCCTCTGATGTGGAGACCTGCCAATAAATAGCCTTTGTATTGACCACCTCCAGGATATGGCACAGTTGAATTGCTTTGTTGGTTCCGAGATGCACTGGTTAAATAAGCACAAGCCCCTAATATTATCTCTTCATGTACATTGGTGATTTTTTTTCCACTCACATACCACCTTAATTAATCCCTTACTAATCCTATGCTTTGTGGTTAGGAAGGGATTAATAAAGGTTGTTTGTGAGTGGGGGGAAAAAAGGTTGAGAACCACAATAGAAGTTTTCAGGTAGGAACCACTTGATCATACATCAATTGTATAGCATATTAACTGCAACTGCTCAGATAAAGGATCTTACCACTCCCCTAAATATGCTTCAAGTTTTATGTAATTTTTGTCGCAACACGTTTTCTTTTATTGAACATGGACATTTATGTTTGTTGCAAGTATAATTTGATCTAATTTTTGAAAAAAAAAATTATTTGGATTAAGTTTAATTTCTCTAGATCACTTGAAAGTTTAACTTTTGATGTATCTGGTCTGAATATTTCCTCAGCAAAGCACATCCTTGATCACTTGACAGATGATTGAAGTGATATGTATCAGAGTTGGATTTGATCTGATTTTTGTTGAAAGGTCAAATATGGACAACTTTTAACAATGTTCAGGTCCACAGGGCTTTGAGTCTGTACTCAGGATGCTCTCAGGGCATGAGTTGCATTTTGATCATCAGATATTTTGTAAATGGAATTAAACTGGCAGAATATTGATTTCTGCAAAGATAAGCACCTCAGGAGGAGCCTGAGACAAAACTTCAATTGGCACATTTTACCTAAAGGAGGTTGCAAATTCCATATTCTGTTTTAATTATCATTTTATGCCATTGTTTAGGATTTTTATATTCATGAGCAATCCAACAGATCAATTGTAACATATATATGGTCATATGAAGTAGAGGACAAGAACACATTGCAGAATATAAAGTTGCAATGGAAAAAAATTACAATTAATCCATAGCAGGTGCAGCATTGGAGAACTGTTGTGGCTTAATTCAAGGGCTTGAGACAGAAGTAACTGTCTTAATTATTGAATGATTTCGTACTCTTCAGCCTTCTCCCTGATGGGAGGGAGTAGAAAGTATGTTCATATGTTGACTGCCTTTCTAAGGAAGCAGGAGATATAAATAGAGCCCTTATGGGGGAGGGAGGTTTGTGTGACATTCTGAGCTACATTCACCACCTTCTGTTGCTTCTTCTGATCTTGAATAGAGCAGCTCCCATACCATGTTATGATGCACCCAACAAGTATGGTTTCAATGGGACACCTGTAGAAATTGTTGAGGGACATTGGAGACATGCTGATTTACCTTAGTCTTCTGGGAATTTGGAGGTATTGGTGTGCTTTCTTGACTGTCATGTTAACATTTTGGTCCAGAGGTGTGGTCTCCACCTCCTCTCCTGAAGTCGATGATCATCTCCTTGGTTTTATTGACAATGAGAGAGGAGATATTATCTTGGCAGCATGCCACTTGATTTGAATTTCTTTATTGTATTCTGTCTCATCGTTATTTAATAACTGGCCCACATTTGTGGTGTTATCAGTGAGTTTGAAGATTGAGTTGGAATGGTCTTCGGCTATATGGTCCTGGGTATAGAGAGAGTTTAGAAGAGGACTGAGGACAGACACATCCTTGAGGAATGTTGGTATTGAATGTGATCACAGAATAGGTATTGCTACCCTCCTTGACTGATTGTGGTCTCTTTGATAGCAAGTTAAGGATCTAATGCAGTGGGAGACTCCAGAGATCAGGACAGCTAGAAGATGGTCACAAGAGGCTGAAGAATAGTTACAGGTCTTCCTCGAGTCAACAGATTGGGCAATGTTCAAGGACTCAGCTGCGGATCTGAATGAGTACACCAGGGCTGTTACAGACTTTGTCAATACAGCAGTGGATGAGTGTGTCCCCACCAAATCGTTCAGGGTTTTCCTGAACCTGAATCCCTGGATGAACAATGAAATCTGGAACCTGATGAGAGCCAGATCACAGACATTTAAGTCTGGAGGTCGAGATGAATATAGAAGGAGCAGGTATGGCCTGCGTAAAGCTATCTCCTGGGCAAAGTGGAGATTCTGGATGAAAATGGAAACAACAAGGGACTCCCAACAGCTGTGGCAGGGCCTAAATTGAGTAACTTGCCACTATACCAAATCTGGTGAAATAGCAGATGGTGAAGCTTCACTCCGTATCTCAGGAACTCAGTATCTTCTACACCAGATTTGATGACAGTAACAGCGAAGAACCACCCCTCCATACCCCAAGTACCGTGATGATCTCAGTTTGTGCATATCTGAGGATGACGTATATGCTATCTGCAGGAGAGTGAATCTAAGGAAAACATCCAGCTGGATGGAGTCTCTGGCTGAGCATTAAAATCTGTGCTGACCAATTTACCAGTGGATTCATGGATATCTTCAACATCTCACTCCAGTAGGGTTGTGGGACCCACCAGTTTCAAACAGGCATCAATCATACCAATGCCCAAGAATGATGATGATGGTTCACTTCATTGCCATTGTACCAGTAAACCAGCCAATGTAATACAATCAGCATTGACTGGAAGTTTAAAAAAAAAACCAGTGCTACAATAAAACATGCAATTAAAACCAACAACAAAACTATGCTACAACAAGCAGATGTTCCAATGTGAGTGCAGTCCTACGCAGAGCCATGATTCAGTGTCCAACATCGTTAAAAAACTCTTCTTAAGCCTACTGGTGTGCGAGCGAAGGCTCGCTACAGTATCAGCCCGATGGGAGAAGAGTGAATAGTTCGTGATTCAGGTGTGTTGCATCTTTGATAATGTTTTTTTGCCCTGCCCGGACATCTTTCCCTATAGATGTTTTCGATGGTAGGCAGTTTTCACTACCCACTGGAGTGCCTTGTGATCTTGTGCAATACAATTCCCGTACCACCCCGAAATACCATAGCACGCTCTCAATGTGCATCTATAGAAATCCATCAATATCCTGAGACAGGGATGTATCTTCCTTGTGCTCTTCAAAATATAAAGACACTGTTGTGCCTTTTTAAATAAAAATTGAAGGACCAAGGGAGATCTTCAGAGATGTGGACTGCTAGGAATTTAAAGTTCGGTAAACGCTCCACCACCACTCCATTGATGTAAATCGGGAAGTGAGTGTGTCTCTGGCACACCTGAAGTCCACAATGATCTCCTTGGTCTTCTGAGTGTTAAGTGTCAAGTTGTTATCGGCACACCTCAAGGCCAGGTGCTGAACCTCATCCCTATGGATTATTTCATCGTCCTCTTTAATTAGGCCTACCACCATGGCATCATCTGCAAACTTGATTATTAAATTTGTAGGAACACTGTTGGGAGGTAAAAAGGGAATACAAAAGGGGACTCAACACACAAATGGAGAGAAAATATTTCCCATCTTAACAGATTGAGGTCTGTTAATTAGGAAGTCCAAAATCTAATTACAAAGGGATGGGCTGATACCAAGCAGACGAAGTTTGGTTATCCGCTTAGAGTGGACAGCAGTGTTGAAAGTCAAGCTATAGTCGACAAATAGGATTCAAACATAGGAGTTAGAGCTGTCCAAATGAGTCAAAGCAGAGTGAAACACTGTTGAAATGGCATCCTCGGTTGACCTGTTAGTGCGGTTGGCGAATTGATGGGAATCCATCGTGGCAGGCAAACAGGATTTCAGATGAGATAAGGCCAACCTCTCAAAACACTTTGCGATGATGGGAGTGAGTGGAACTGGACGGTAGTCATTTAGATTCATAGTGGTAGAGCTCTTCGGCACAGGCACGATGGTGGCAGTCTTAAAGCTCATTGGAACAACTACCAAGGCTAGGGACAGATTGAAAATGTCCATTTAAAAACCCCAGCTAACTGTTCTGTACAGGCTCTAAGCACATGGCCATCCAGACCAGCTACCTTCTGTACATTCACCTACTCAGGGTGGCCCATACATCAATGATGGAAATTGAGAGAGGTATTTCATCAGGTAAAAAGATCAACCTTGAAAGTGACCTCCTTATCCTCTTGGTCAAAGTAAGCATAAAAATAGTTAATCTCCTCAGAGAGGGAGTTACACGAGGAGGAGGCACAATACCAGATGATTTATAATCTGTATGCCCTGCCACATGCATGGAGGGTCCGAGGCTATGAAATGTTCTTCGATCTTTTGTTCACATATATATTTGTTTAGCCTGAGAGATTCCCCTCCTTAAATTGATCATGGCTAATCCATGTCTCCTGGTCACCGGATCTGAAGGCTGAATCTCTGTCTTTGAGCAAACTGTGAACCTCACTGTTTATCCACTGTTTTTGGTTAGCAAATATTTTTATTTTCTTCTGTGATGTCACCCCTTCACACACTGTTGATATACTCAAGAACAGAGTAATTGGTATATGAATCAATATCAACTGAGAATCTACAATAGCATGAGCAGTAAACACACTCCAGTGTCTATGTTGAAAATGTTGCTGAAGAACAAAGTCAGCACCTCCAGCAGGGGACTAAGAACGCAGCCCTTTGGTCCTCTGGTATTGATAGATATCGTGGAGGAGATGTTCTTACCAATCCTCACTGATAGTGGTCTGGAGGTGAGGAAATTCATGATCCAATTACACACTGGGGTTTGAGTCCCAGGTCTTAGAGTTTGCTGATTGGTATGGGAAAACCAATACCCCTAAGCATAAAGCCCTCCAAAAGGTAGTGGACATCACAGGCAAAACCATCCCCACCATTGAGAACTTCTACGGTGAACAATGCCATGGGAGGGCAGCAGCAATAATCAAGGATCCACACCACCCAGCGCACGCTGTTCTCACTGCTGCTATCAGGAAAGAGGTCCAGGTGCCATAAGACTCACACCACCAGGTTCAGAAACAGCTGCAACCCCTTCACCATCAGACTCCTCAACAACAAACTCAACCAGGGATTCATTTAAGGACTGACTTGTACACGTTTTTGATTTTTAAAAAATTCTCTGTATGGCACAGTCAATTTGTTTACATCTGTTATCTGTTTACAGTTCTTTATTTGTTTACATATATACACTGTGTAAAATAATTTGGCATTACCAATAAGCAGTAATTCTGCCTCTCCCACAGAATCTCAGGGTTGTTCATGATGTCAAGTATGTCCTCTGACAATAAATGTGAGCTGCTGCAGCCAACATCCTGAAATTTGGGAATGAGTTTTCTTGGCACTGTGGTATTGAAGGCTGAGCTGTAGTCTATAAATAGTAGTCTGATTTTTGTTCCAGGGCTGAGTTGAGGGCAGAAGAGATGTTGTCTGCTGTGGACCTTTTTGGGCAATAGGCAAATATAAGCCAGACCAGCCTCTCAAAGCACTTCATAATGGTAAATATCAGAGTTATCAGATGTCGATAGTTATTTAGCCCCATTCTTTTGGTACTGGAATGATGGTGGCTTTCTATTGACCCCACCAAATCAGCTGGATATGGCAAGTCAGCAGGACTTTAACTTAATCCATTGTTTGTGTGATTAGCAATCCATTATTTAACATGTAGTTCTGCATTATTAGTTTCAGCAAATTACAACCCTGTTCTGAAGTATGCTTAGTAACACACCTATATAGTCTTCCATACTCCTCCTGGAGCCTGGTTGCTAAATGGTAAGTGTAAAGTAGGTGATTTAACAGACCATGATTACAATTCTGTGTTGCTAATGGTTAATGCTGCCTCACGGATGCCAAGTTTATGCATCTGTTATAAAAGTTTTCAATTTGATACTCAGTGTGAAAGCAAATTCCATCTCGACATAGGAATGTGCAGTGATTCCTCATAATACTATTATATAGATGTATCTCCAGTTGGTAAACTGGTGTACTCCAACTCCGATCATCTTCTCCCCTGCAATAAATTAAATGAGAATTCATGAGCCTCAGGTCAATGTTGAGTGTTCTCAGGTACATTCCCTTTTGAGTATGTGATTGAGCCTCAACTTTCTTTGGGTCTGCGCTGCCACTAGCAGAGGACATAATCATAAATCCTTATGCTGATTCAAGATTATTTAATTAATTAAATTTAAATTCACCACTTGTTTTAGCTGTATTTAAATTCATGTCCCTGGATTAAGAGTCTCGAAAACTGCCATTGAATTGAGAAATATCTTCGGTGAGAAGTCGATTTGCTGGATGTACTTAATGATTCCTTGGCCACTTGCGTGAGGTCACTGCAATTTTGTGGTGATATTTCTGGATCCTTGGGGATACTCTTCTCATTTTGACCTCTGTTGTCAATTAGTAAAGACTTCTGCTTGGAAACTCCTCTCAACCTTTGTGTGTCCAATGTGATACAAGGCTGCTTCAGTTGTCGAGGCCTTGTTAGCACTTGTTACAACTGAAATTCCCCTTTCCATTAAAAAGTGTATATTAATTTTGGAGTGTAGGCTAGATCTAAGTGGTGTTAACCATTTAAGATATTGCATGCTTGCTGAACTGCAGAGACAATAAACAGTGTGATCAGCACTGGCTGGATCAAGTCAAGTCTGTCACCTTTATTTATCGTTCATACCATGCTCACAAGGTAGAAACAAGATTGTGTTTCTCCAGGACCACAGAGCATATTTACATAAATAGAAGTTAGAATAAAAGTAAAACCCATTAACATATTAGATGTATACAGTAACGGTCCGCGATACCCTATCCACAAATATTCTGGTAATTCAGGAGTCTGATGGCATGGGGGAAAGAAACACTGTTGCCCAATATGGACGTAAGAGCTCTGAGTGCTGCAGTACCTCCTACCAGATGGCAGAAGGGAGAAGAGTTTACGTGAGGGGTGTGTAGTGTCCTTCGTAATGTTTATTGCCTTTCGCTTGCATCGAGTGTCGTACATGTCCTTCATGGTAGGAAGAGAGGCCCCAATTATCTTTTCCGCTGACTTCACGAGCCTCTGCAGGGTCTGATGAGGTACAGCTTCCAAACCAAGTGGTGATACAGTTTCACAGGATGCTCTCAATACATCCTCTGTAGAATGTAGTGAGGATGGAGGGTGGGAGATGAACTTTCTTCAGCCTTCACAGGAAGTAGAGTTACTGCTGGGCTTTCTTGGCTATGGAGCTGGTGTTAAAGGACCAGGTGAGATTCTCTGCCAAGTGCACTCCAAGATGCTGCAATTGTGAGAATGAGTGGGTAGAATGAAGATGATGTGCTGCATGCATTCCATGAAATGGACATGGGTTAATTGTGCCTCTTGAAATCTGTGCCCATTTTTGAAATACACTTCACAATAAGTGGATTAATAATAAGTTCTTCTAGTAAAGAGAAACAGACATTGAATTTTCCTCTGCCAATATATCACTGCTGACAGAGTACAAATTTAGCTTTTACATTTGTGGATTTTTTTTAATGACTTTGTTGCATACTGAATGAAACACACAGATAGTAGCATTCTGCCTGTGGGTTCCACAATATATATTTAGACCCATCTCTATAATTCATGATCTGTGACTAATGGTACAGATTTTTAAATTTGTATTTTTCCTGTCCGCAGTGTGAAAAATATTTGATCGCTGCACTGGGAGCCGTAATGATGTTATTATCTGGATTATATCTATTGCTATACTATCCCTGATATTTATGTTTTGTTTAATTGTATAATGGCATCTTAACCCAAATATGAATGATATTCATGTAACAGCTGCATTTACAATGTTTTATGGTTCTTTTATGCTTATATATATGGCAGTTGGTGGAGGTGCCTTGCTTTTGGATGGTGTGGGTTGATAGCATTAAATTTATTGTTGGCTGTGCCAAATTTATTGTTTCTTTGCCAAGTTATGAAGCTCTGCCCTGTGTACATACTAGCATTTTGAGTGCTGATCCAGCTTTGATATTCTTATTAAGAGATAAATAACAAACTATTGAAATAATTTAAAATTGACGCTTAAACTTTATTTTAGACTTGTGTTGTGGTTAATGAAAGAGACTGTTCGTTCATACTGATATTGTACTATTTGTCAGCATTTATTGGAGTATCTCTAATTTAATTCTTACTCATTTTTTTTGTGTGTCAGTGTTCTCTTGACATCACTTCCTTTGCATAATAAATTCAAGACCATTGTTCTGAATCTAGTGGTACATTCAAACAAAGTTTCTTTAAGTTTCCGCCTATGTGTTACTGCTTGTTTGTGAAACTAAATGAGATATTATTGTGTCCACTCATTGACATGATGTGGGTATGGACAATCAGCTCTTAAAACTTTGTAACTCTGCTACAGTGGAGAGAAATTGATCAGAGTTTCCTGTGAAGCTTCAGATATGCTGCAAGTCAGTCAAAAACATTACACATTATGTGTTAGGACAGATGCTGCTGAGTTTCAGACAATGGCTCTGTGTTATGATATCACTCTTGCCTCTGGTTATTAGGTTAATCCCTGTGATGTACAAGCCCAGCTGCTTGACTTGACTGATATGGAAGAACAGCCATATGATTTGGAGTTTGAAGATGCTATGAGCTTTAAAGAAGGCACAGAATCCCATCAGGTCAGTTCTAACTTTGGCCAGTATAAAAGAGGAGATGTTGTTCCAGAACCTATGAGAAAAAAAACATCCAACTTCCAGTTCTTGAGATCATGTTCATATAGACATGGCCTCAGATTTGTTCACCTTAATATCAGAGAACCCTTTCTAAAATAACAACAGCATGGAGATTTTTTTCTTGAAAGTTCATAGTATGCATTTTTTATTTTGTGTTTGTGATGCCATAGATGAAGTAACTTTTTAAAATTTCCATATTATTGAAATATTATGATTATGCTAAAGGTGATAGTTGAAGCTTACAGATAGAAAGGACAAAATAAAGAACATACAATACTTTGCACAAATTATGAATATCCCAGAGTAATTTATAGCTATTTTAAACAGTTGCTAGTAATCAAACTATGCATAATAATCCAGAAAGTCCATTGAGATTACTGAGCAAGCAATTAGTTTTAAATAATATTTTGTGAGGATTAAATATTATTGGCAACACATGATAAAATCTCCAGTTCTTCTTTCAATAGTAACGTGGGACCTATGTTGGAAATGGGTTTCGTTTAATGGCTTACTTGAAAGACTGGATCAAACTATTAAACAAGAAAATCTGCAGATGCTGGAGTTGAGTGTAATGTTCAAATAAACCTAGCAGGTCCCACGTCATCTGTAGGAAGTAAAAGACAGTCAACATTTTGGGCCTAAGCACTTTGTCAGGAATCTGGAAAAATGTAGACGGCTGAATAAAAAGCTGGGAGGAGCAGGGAGGGAATGAAGGGAAGGTGTTGCAGCTAAGAGAGATACAGATGGGAGGCTAGAAAAGAAAGAAGCTGAGAAGTGATGGGTAGAGGGAAGAGTATAAAGGGAAGGTGTTGCAGCTAAGAGAGATACAGTTGGGAGGCTAGAAGAGAAAGAAGCTGAGAAGTGATAGGTAGAGGGAAAAATACAAGGAGGGATAGCTCTGACAGAAGAAAGGGAAATGAGTGGGGAGTTGCAGGAAAGGAGAGAGAGATAGAGAAGGAGAGAAAGTGGGGGAGGGGATTAATTAAAATTGTACAGACTAGTTGGAGACTGAGATAGAATTTAAAGTGGTGTTCCTCCAATTTGTGGGTGGATTCAAATTGGCAGTACATGAGGCCATGGGCTGACATGTGTCGAATTAAAATGATTGGCTACTGGGAGGTCCATGCTGTTGCAGTGGACAGAACGAAGGTGCTCAGTGAAATCAAACTATAAGTGGCTGGGCAGGGAATAGACTTGGGACAAGAGTATGAAATGAATAGTACTGGCTTCAACTTTCTTATTTCTTTATTGAAGAGAATTGCAGCATTACACAAAATTGCCTTTCTTCTGCCCTAAGGCAGACAAATAATTGCCAATTAACATTGTCTAGTGATGCTTACAGTCAAAGAAAGAGAAGCAAAAGGGAGTTTCTCCCCTCACCACCAGAGTAGTGGTTCTCAACCTTTTTATTTCCACTCACATACCACCTGAAGTAATCTTTTACTAACCATAGAGCAACTATGGTATCCTATGCCATAGATACTCTGTAGTTAGCAAGGGATTACTTAAGATAGTATGTGAGTGGGAGGGGGGGGGGGGGGAAAGGTTGCCAACCACTGCCTTAGAGTCACTGAGTCCATGTATTCGCCTCCAGTGCTCCTGCAGTTTTGCGGCCGCATAACCCTTCAGCACCTAGGACAGCACCCTCTCGAATTCCGGTTATGATAACTGGTTCTAATGATACAGTCTCCAGCAGCCTGCAGCCTGGTGTGACTCCTTTGACCTCAAGTCTCCAGCAGCCCACTCTGTGTGGGTTTCTCACCCGCAAGTGGCCAACAGCTCAACGAGAGTCATAGCCTGTGTGCATGCTTCAGCCGGAGACCCCTCGCTGGTCCTCCACCGTGGTTATCATCCTTGGAATAATCTCCTCTGCTTTTCCTGCTCAACCATGGGTGTTCTCTCCATTGCAGGTAACCTATGCCAGTCCACTGCTCCCCCAGAGTCTGCAACCCCTCGTGGCCCTGCTGAACACAGAGGCTGCTATCTTCTCAGACCCCCAAGATGGCAGGATTTTAAAATAAAACGCACCCAGCTCATTTAAGAGGCTGTTTAAATCCTGTGCAGAGCCATTGGAAGTAAGACTGGGTGGTGGAACCCCTTGGGGAGCACTGTATCTCTGCTTTCCACGGGTCCACACCAGTGGCAGTGCTGCTGTTACACTAGATCTGGCAATGGCTCCATTGGATAAAGAAAAGTTCTATTTATCTGTTCTTCTTTCTTTCTTCTTTGGCTTGGCTTTGTGGACGAAGATTTATGGAGGGGTAAATGTCCACGTCAGCTGCAGGCTCGTTTGTGGCTGACAAGTCCGACGGTTGCTGCGGTTGCAGGGGAAAATTGGTTGGTTGGGGCTGGGTGTTGGGTTTTTCCTCCTTTGCCTTTTGTCAGTGAGGTGGGCTCTGCGGTCTTCTTCAAAGGAGGTTGCTGCCCGACAAACTGTGAGGCGCCAAGATGCACGGTTTGAGGCGATATCAGCCCACTGGCGGTGTTCAATGTGGCAGGCACCAAGAGATTTCTTTAGGCAGTCCTTGTACCTCTTCTTTGGTGCACTTCTGTCACGGTGGCCAGTGGAGAGCTCGCCATATAACACGATCTTGGGAAGGCGATGGTCCTCCATTCTGGAGACGTGACCAGCGCAGTTGGATCTTCAACACCGTGGATTCGATGCTGTCGGCCTCTGCCATCTCGAGTACTTCGATGTTAGGGATGAAGTCGCTCCAATGAATGTTGAGGATGGAGCGGAGACAATGCTGGTGGAAGCGTTCTAGGAGCCTTAGGTGATGCCAGTAGAGGACCCATGATTCGGAGCCGAACAGGAGTGTGGGTATGACAACGGCTCTGTATATGCTAATCTTAGTGAGGTATTTCAGTTGGTTGTTTTTCCAGACTCTTTTGTGTAGTCTTCCAAAGGCGCTATTTGCCTTGGCGAGTCTGTTGTCTATCTCGTTTTCAATCCTTGCATCCGATGAAATGGTGCAGCCGAGATATTTATCTATTATTTAAAAAGGAAACCTCAGTACATAGAGGCATTGGAAGGAGGAAGCTAACCTTGTATCTTTGGATGATATTGCCAAGGGCAGTTAACAGATGAAAAACAAAGGAGGCAAAATGAATTTTCATAACTGGACAGTGACTTTCTGCTAACAATGGATGGTATGATTGGAACAAAGTAAGAACAATTCACAGAGGCGGATGATTTGAAATGAGAGGTTTCTCTCTTCAAACATGTCAAATCCTGCAGAGAGGTTAAGAATAATGAAGAACGTAATGTACTCACTTGTAGTTAGACTTCCTGTTCTTTATACCTTTTGCTAAGACAGTTTCAGTGCTACGAAAAAGGGAGAAGCATGCAAATTGGAATTTGTTGGAAAATGGACAGGTAATATTGCCCTGAAAATTTTCTCATTTTTTTTACAACAAAGAATGAGTCCATTCTACCCATTGAGTGTGCCAGTTCCTAGAGCAATCTCATCACCCCATTTGTACCTCTCTCTCTCTCTCCTTTGCATCCAATAACCTCCTCCTGATCCTCCTTGCACTCATCTACGTAAGGTCACCTTTGGGATAAGGGTGGAAACTGGAACACCTAGGGTAAGCTCACACAGTCAGAGAGGAAGGGTGCATTTTCCACATGGCCAGCACAGAATTGAATGTGGGCTGCTGGAGTTACACCACCTGCACATCAACGTCGATGATAAAGGGAGATTGTCGATGATATCATAGGAACATGAGAATTTGAAGCAGCCCTTCATGCCTGTTCCCTCATTCAGTAAGAATGAATGGAATGAGGGAATTAACTCTGTGCTTTTTAACTGTACTAACCCAATAGTCCCTAAAAATACACAATAATCAATTTAGTGTTGTGTTGAATATGATCAGAAACTGTCTCCACAGCTCACTACAGAAGAGCATCCCAAAGATTCATTCCACACTGTGAGATGATATTTCTCAGTCTGCCCCGAAATGCTCACCCCTTCTTTGAGACTGTGCTTCCTGGTTCTAGACAGGGGAACATCATTCTTGTATCTACCCTCAGGTCCACTAAGAATTTGGAACATTTTTAATGAGAACACCTTTCTGCCTTAATATAAGAGGATAAATCCAAAACGTTTAATTTCTTTTCAGAGTACAGGAGCCCTTCCACTCTCACCATCCTCAGAATCAATCTGATGAATCTTTCGTTCCTTGCGTATGGAGATCAAAATGTATGCAACATTCAATTGAAAAGTGTCTGCACTGTCTCTCCAAACCTACTGGAAAGACAATAAAACTGATCTCAGGCCACACTATTAGTGTCACAGTTGTTAGGTTTCAGACAGCAATCAAAAGACCTGGACTAATAATCAAGAGTTTGAACCTTACCATTGCCAGCTATGAAATGTATATGGTTAATAATGTGGATTTGGAAGGAAAAAGAAACACTATCGAGTCTTAGTAATAATGACCATGAAAAAAATACCAGGTTATCATAAAAACCTACTTGGTTCATTAATATATTTCAGGGGAGGAAATCTGGAAAGGACAGCATCTCCATGGGTTGTGCTATTGTCTCATCATGGTAGAAATCTGGGTTTGATCCTAAAGTGGGAAGGGAAGATAGCAACAATGTTAAGGGATGGAAGAAGCTTGGGGGGAGGGGGAGGAGAGGCTAAGAGGTGACAGCAGTATGACAAAGCTTCACAGAACTCCCTTTGGAGAGAGGAAGAAAATTTCTTTGAAGTGGTTATTCATTGGCTGTAGTGATGGGGCTGATGGGCATGTGAAGAGGGACCAGGCTACCTGAAAATAAGTGAAGTAATTGAATCACTTTGAAAGCCAGATTAGACTCATAGTGCGGTGCAGGCCTTCCAGCCCACAATGTTGTGTCGACCAATGTAAACCTACTCCACAACAATCTAACTTTTCCTTACCTCACATGCAGAATCTTCTATTTTTCTGACTCTTGAATGTCCCTATCAACCTCCATCACCACCACCCCCAGCAATGCATTTCAGCCGTCCACTACTTTTTGTGCAAAAACCTAATCTCTGACATCTCCCCTAAATTTTTCCTCCACTCACTGGGCTGAAAAGTCTCTTTTCAGATCATAAGAAATAGAAAATGTCTAGTTCTGCAGTCCTAGTTACCCTTACTTGACTACTTTGGGCATGCCACATCGTTCAAATTGCTGACTCCAAAAACAGACACTCCATTGCAAGCTCCCTTATTGGAAGATTTCAATAATTTGCACAAACCTTCCTTGAAGAAGTGCCATATCCTCACTGACTCCTAGGAATCTCTGTCCATGACCAAAATGGCTTAGGAAATTTTGAGAATACCAAATCTATGCATCAACAGCATCCAGTGGTCCAGGATAAGTGGTGGAAGGAATGGACCACCTCACAAAGCACCAATCCACCTACTGCTCCAACTGTAGAAGATTCTTTGGTTCCCACATTGATGTCTTAACAAAACCAGTCATCACCTCTTCACCCCTCCCCTGCTTCTTCAGAAGAGGACTGCAGGATTACTGACTTTGTTTGAACATCTGCACATGTGCACACCAGAACAAACAACATCGGCTTGAGATGAAAAGTCCAAAGCAAAGAATGTTGCAAGTTAAACGAGACTACAATAATCGATTCAATATGACATCGATATTGAATCAACTACATCATCCAGTGATTCTGAAGAGGAAAAAAAAAGGGAAGAAAACATATCCCTTGATATTGTTGATATATCCCCTCTCCACTTCAGTCTCGATAGAAGATCCTGACCCAAAACATTGACTGTCCATTTCTAACCATGGATACTGCCTGATCCCACAGACTTCCTCCAGCAGCTCATTGTTTGCTTTGGGAAAGTAAGACATCCTTGATCCAAAGAGACTGTCTTGAGGGAGGAGAAGAAATAATAATAGTGAGTGAGAGGCCTTGCACAAAAATGTCTGAGGGGCTCTTCGCACATCACCCCATGTTTAGTGCTGACTTGTCATGTCTTTTCAGGTACAGTTCATTTTCTTTATTGAGTTCTAAGTGTATGTCAGGCCATCTGGCACAAAGATATGTTGAAGACTTAGAGAAGGTGAAGAAAAAAAACAGAGAAAATTATTCAAGAGTTATTGCCATATCTTATCATTGAGGGGTCTTTAAAATACAGAATGCAAGTAAAAAAAAATCATGATATGGCTTCAAACTCTGTAGCCCATTAAATAATGTAAAATTTATTATCTTGTTTTCGAAGATATCTTTTTTAATTTCAAACTCTAATGTAATTTCATTTAGCCAGCTCATTTGGGTTGCTGAGTATTGGCTCTAATGTACTAAACACTGAAATGAGAACGCTTGAAAATTGAACTCGGGTACATGGAGGTGATTTTTCTTTTCTTGTCACTCACTAATGAATCTTTTGACATTTTGCCTTTGTAATGTACTTTTTGAACAATTTTATATATATATATCTATATATAGATATATATAAATAAAATATGGCAGCAATCTAATATCATGCCTGGAACATAGAAAAATGACTTAAAACAGTTATTGCAAAAGTGAATCATGTCAGAGAAGTAGAACAGTACAGTACAGGCCCTTCATCCCTCAATGTTGTACTGACCCATAAAAATATAGGAACACTAATATCCTGAGTGTAAATTTCTCCAAAAAGCAATGGACACAGCCCAGAACATCACAGGAAAATCTTTCCCCACCATCCAGAATATTTACAGGGAATACTGCCATCAGAGAGAGGCAACAATAAGCAAAGGCCCACATTACCCAGCATGCACACTGTTCTCGCTGCTGCCATCAGGAAAGAGGTAGAGGTGCACAAGACTTGCACCACCAGGTTCAGGAATTTCTGCTACCCCTCTGCCATCAAACTCCTCAATGACAAACTCAATCAGGCATTAATTTAAAGACTCTCACTTTTACACTTTATTGATTTTTTTCCTCTGCGTTGCACAGTCAGTTTGTTTACATTTCTTTATTTTGTTTACGTATGTATGCTGAGTACAATTGTTTTTGCACTACCAACAAGAGGTAATTCTGCCTTACCCACAGGAAAAAGAACTCAGCATTGTATGTGATGTCATCTTGATAATAAATCTGAAATAAAATAGAGGTTATGGCCTGGATGTTGAGGGTTTTTGAGGACAGAGTCTCCTTTCTTGTGCCACTGCCTCTTGTCGATGTCCTTGATAGAATGAAGACTGATGCCTGAGATGGCGCTGGCAGAGTTCACAACTCTCTAGTCTTTTCCTGTCCTGTGCATTGGCACCTACAAACCATAGAGTTATGCAACCAGTTAGAATGTTCTCCAGGGCACCCTTATAAAAATTTGTAAGAGTTTTTGGTGATATGCCAAGTCTCCTCAAACTCCTCATGAAGTATAGCCACTGGTGAGCTATCTTTAGGATTGCATCGACTTAGAGGCCCCAGGATAGATCAGAGATGTTGAAACCCAGGAATTTGTTGTTCCTAACCTTTTCCCCTTCTGATCCCTTAATGAGGACTGGCTTGTGTCCTCCTGATTTCCCCCTCCTGAAATTCACAATCAGTTTCTTGGTTTTGCTAACATTGAGCACGAGGTTGCTTTTGTAGCACCACTTATCTTGCACTATTTCGATCTGTCTCACTCCTGTACGCTTCTTCAGTGCCAACTGTGATTCTGCCAATGGCTGAGATGTAATCGGCAAATTTGTAGATAGGATTTGAATTGTGCCTAGCCCCACAGTCGTGCGTGCAGAGCAAGAAGAACAGTGGGCTAAGCACACTTCCTTGAGGTATTTCTGTGTTGATGTCAATGAGGAAGAGTCATTTGAGATTCATATTGACTGATCTTCTGATGAGGAGGTCAAGGATCCAAATATAGTTGGGGATGCAGAGGCCCAGGTTTTGGAGCTTGTTGTTCAGTACTGAGGGCATAATGGTGTTGAAAGCTGAGGTGTAGTTAATGAAAAGTACCCTGATTATGTATTGCTGTTGTCTAAATGATCCACAGCTGAGTGGAGAACCAGTAAGATTGTATCTGCTGTGGAGCAATTGTGATGGTTGACGAATTGCAGTGGGTCCAGTTCTTTACTCAGGTACAAGTTAATTCTGGCTATGACCAACCTCTCAAAGCATTTAATCTCCATAGATGTGAGTGCTATAGGACGATAGTCATTAAGGCAGCTCACTTTGATCTTCTTGGGCATCCGGTATGATTGATGACCTTTTGAAGCAGGTGGAAACCTCTGATTGCAGCAGTGAGAGATTGAAAATGTCCATAATTGATTGGCACAGATTTTCATTACCCTACCAGTTATGCTATCAGGGCATGATGCCTTGAAAGGGTTCATCTTAAAGGATCTTAAAGGAAAATTCTTAGAGATAGTACTTATAAACATCTGGATAGACAGGGTCTGATCAGGAGTACTCAACATGGATTTGTGGGAGGAAGGTCATGTTTGACCAATCTGATTGAATTTTTTGAAGAGGTGACTAGGAATGTGGATGAGGGTAGCGCAGTGGATGTTGTCTATATGGACTTCAGTAAGGCCTTCGATAAGGTACCACATGGAAGGTTAGTTAGGAAGGTGCAGTCTTTAGGTATAAATTTTGAGATAGTCAAATGGATTGAACATTGGCTGAAAGGGGGAGGCCAGAGAGTGGTAGTGGATAATTGTCTGTCAGGTTGGAGGCCGGTGACCAGTGGTGTGCCTCAAGGATCTGTATTGGGCCCATTGTTGTTCGTTATATACATTAATGATCTAGATGATGGGGTGGTGAATTGGATTAGTAAATATGCAGACGATACTAAGATAGGTGGAATAGTGGATAATGAAGAAGGTTTTCTAGGATTGCAGAGGGATTTGGGCTGCTTAGAAAAGTGGGCTGAAAAATGGCAGATGGAATTTAATGCTGATAAGTGTGAGGTGCTTCATTTTGGTAAGAAGAATCAGAATAGGACATATGTGGTAAATGGGAGAGCATTGAGGAATACAGAAGAGCAGAAAGATTTAGGAGTGACGGTACATCGTTCCCTGAAGGTAGAAACTCACGTGAATAGGGTGGTGAAGAAGGCTTTTAGTATGCTGGCCTTTATCAATCATTGCATGGAATATAGGAGTTGGGAGGTGATGTTGAGATTGTATAAGACGTTGGTGCGGCCTAATTTGGAGTTCTGTGTGCAGTTCTGGTCGCCTAATTATAGGAAGGATATAAACAGAGTGGAGAGAGTGCAGAGAAGGTTTACCAGAATGTTGCCTGGGTTTAAGCATCTGGAGTATGGGGAGAGATTGGACAGATTGGGTCTTTATTCTTTGGAGCGTAGAAGGTTGAGAGGGGATTTGATAGAAGTATTTAAGATTATGAAAGGGATAGACAGAGTGGATGTGGATAGACTATTTCCGTTAAGAGGAGGAAAGATTAAAACAAGAGGACATGAGTTAAGAATTAAGGGGCAGAGGTTTAGAGGTAACATGAGGGGGAACTTCTTTACTCAGAGAGTGGTAGCTGTGTGGAATGATCTTCCGGGAGAAATAGTGGCGGCGGAGTCAATTGTATTATTTAAGAAAAGGTTGGACAGGTATATGGATGAGAGGAAGATGGAGGGTTATGGGCATTGTGCAGGGAGGTGGGATTAGAAAGGGGTGTTTGGTTCGGTGCGGACTAGAAGGGCCTAATGGCCTGTTTCCGTGCTGTAATTGTTATTATTATTATTATTATTATTATTATTATGTTCTGACGTTGACCTCAGAGGCAGATATAACAGGGTTGTCAGCTTCTGCAGAGATTCTCATTGGTACCATTGCATTCTTTTTTTCAAAGTGAGTGTAAAAGGTGTTCAGCTCATCAGGTAGTGAAGTATCACAGCCATTTATGATGTTAGCTTCACGCTGTAGGATGTAATGGCCTGCAAACTCTGCCATATCTGATTCTGTCTTTAGCTTCACTCAGAATTGTCTCTTTGCTATTAATATGGCCTTCTGTAGATCATGCCTGGACTTTCTGAACCGATCAGGATCACCGATTTTAAATGCCATTGACCTTGACCTCAGCAGATTGCGAATCGTTTGATTCATCCATGGCTTCTGGTTGAGGCACTCACCCTATCTGCACGTTGTGTTTGTTCATGTCGGCCTTAATGAAGTTGGTGACAGCCATAGCATACTCGTTCAAGTTTGAAGGAGAATTCTTGAATTATGGTCCAGTCCACCGATTCAATGGAGTCCTGCAGGTGCTCCTCTGCCTCCCTTGACCGTACTTACACCATCTTCACCACTGGTGCTGCAGTCCTCAGTCTCTGCTGGTATGCTGGGAGTAGAAGTACAGCCAGGTGATCAGACTTGCTGAAACGCGATTGTGGGATGACTTGGTAGGCATTCTTCATCACAGTGCTGCAGTAGTCAAGTGTGTTAGTTCATTTGGTTTGGCACGTAATGTGTTGGAGATTGTTTTAAGTTTGCCTGGTTGAAGTCCCCTGCAATAATTGCTGTCTCATGGGTGCTGATTACAGTGCTAGCCTGATGTGAGACTGAGGTGGAATGTACACAGCGACCAGGATGACAGAGGTGAGATCCCTTGGCAGATAGAATGGAAGACACTTGATCAAGAAGAAGCAAAGAAAATCAAAATGTCTTACTTTGGAAAAGTTTTCATTTCTTGTAAATCAATTCTGTGTACTTTTTGGACATATTCAGCACTGCCTGAGAAGTCTTGAGAAGAAAATATTTTACTTGATACATTGGAATTATTTGGGATTTTTCATCTTGTGCAATTAATGGTTAATCAACATTCAATCTGAAAAACATTCCTGTCATAGTTTTTCTTGCTGACATTTAGAAATCCTTTTGTTCATGATAGGCCATGCACTAATGTTTTTCATATGTAACCACATATGTTGACAAATGGGTACTTTGAAGTCAAATATCTGCAGCTCATATGAAAAATGCA
The DNA here is from genome assembly GCF_036971445.1 of Narcine bancroftii. Taxonomy (NCBI): domain Eukaryota; kingdom Metazoa; phylum Chordata; class Chondrichthyes; order Torpediniformes; family Narcinidae; genus Narcine; species Narcine bancroftii. Next base: position 156,374,191 of record NC_091475.1, read on the forward strand.
CACTCTAATCGAACATATTAAGAACATGTTCGCCTCCCTATGATGTTCTATACTTAATATATTGCAAAAATTGTGTGTTCCACTGATACATCCAAAAATAGTGCAGAACATTTTCACACTATCTTTGTTATTACAGGGTTACATCTTTGGAATAATTCAATTTTAGTATTGAGAGCTGTATATGATATACCTGTTCATTTTTGAATAATGTTCACTGGAATGTTGCTGGAGGGGCTGAATATTGTTTTATTGCATAGGGGAAGGAAAGATGATGTTTGAGCAAGATAATGTCGGATTCAAGATCAATTTTGAACATGATTTGACCATTCTGTTTGGGACAGTCTGGTGCGATCTGCATAAAAGTTGGAACACCTTGTGGCCAGTTATTAGTTCTACTCAGCATTTGAATGTCAGAAGCAGAATAGTGATGATCAGTCTATTCATTTGAATGGCAGAAAATTCGATATAAAACATTGAGACAATGGGCACTTTTTCATTACCTGTAATTATTTTCATGTGGTTAATGTGATTTCACATAGATATCTCAGAAATCAGCAGTTGCTCTGCTTAATTGAGCCATGATGCCATTGACATCAAACAATATAATGGAAATCCAAATTTGCAATGAACAATGAGGGTCTTGCTGTTATAAACGGAGAAGTGGCCGCCTCAATGTCATTGTCACAAAAATGACTGTAAAGTTAGTGTATGGTTTCTTTCTGCTATGACTATAGCCTTGTTCTCATGCAGTTAGATGAGAAGTTGCTTTGAATTTTTTTTTACTCGCAGCATCAATGAAATGTTTGAACAATTTACTTGGATGGAAGTGTTTCTTACCGAAATTGTGCTGACTGTTTTCAGGTTAAGAAGTTGGCTGCTTCTCAGTGACACAAAAAAGTCAACAGTCACTGGAGAAGGAAAATGGAACATTATACTCTTCAATTTAAATATGATAATCTAGCTCTTCAAGTTTCAGATTCTGTTTCCTACATTTTTCCTTCTCACACATATATCTCGTGACTCTTTTAAGAAGCTGCAGACAGGCAGTTAGCTCAAGAGACATGAGCTTGCTGCAAAAGCACTTCGGTCCTGTCATCTTCTGATGGTATATGAGTGCACTTGGGCAGGCTTGAGGTTTTTCAGAAGAGAGAACAATTGGAAAAGAGCCAGATATAGCTGGTACTCAATACTTGATTACCATAATACTTTATCTTCTTCATGAAGCTGTGAGAATTTATTGTGTGTGTTGGGTTGAAGATGCTCTCCTCTGTCTGGTATGCTAAGAAATTAGGCCAGAGATTTTTGAATAATGCCAGAAAAGAAAAAATGACACGGGTAAGCTTTACAATTTTAAAGTAAAAATGTTGTTACCAAATAAGAGGACATTTTATTTCCCAATACTTAGCCATTGGATTATAGTTGGATAATATAACAGTTTAATTATAGCTAAATAATTATATGATGGAATACTTTAATTTGTGAAACAGGTGTTCAATTAAAGTGCATAACTGCTTTTAACATTTTTCTGAAAAAGAAGTATACCTGTATTTAAAATGTAACTGGATTTTCGGTTTACTAATGTGTTTATATTGTTCATAGAACCTATGCTGTCTTGTAGAAAGCATGTTCTAATTACTTATAGAATGTATTCTGTTCACAAGGTTAAATATTCCCAGTTGTTTCCACAACTTCCATTCTGTGTATTAACATCCTAGGTAAATAACAATATTTCATCTTTATGAAACATTTCCCATATGGATGAAAGAGAAAATGACATACTGCAGCGGCGCACATCTCTTGTAGCGAACCGGTCCTGCTTGTATCACTGCGCCGGCGTGGCAGCTGCAGGAAGATGGCTCCATTGGGGCTTGCTGATTAGCTTGTGGCTTAGGCCACAGCTCGTGCCCCAGGCAACGTGATGACGTCACTGCCGCATGGGGCAGAACTCCCGCAGAAACACACCACAGGACACAGTGGAGGTTTCAGTTGAACTATTTATTTGAATTTCATGTGCACCCCTTTCAGGCCAATGGGAGTTCTGCCCCATGTGGCGGTGATGTCATCACGTTGCCCGGAGCGCGAGCTGTGGCCTAAGCCATGAGGTAATGAGCAGGCCCCGAAGGCACCATCTTCCTGCAGCTGTCCCACCAGCGCGGTGATACAAACTACAAGAGATGAGCGCCACCACAGTACTTTAAATATATGCACCAAATCAATTTATCCATAAAACATTTAATAAAAAGAATATGCTGCAACTAATAACAAATAAGTACATCTTAAATGATGAGTCAGCCTGGTACGAACCTACACTATTTCATGTTGCTCTGTACTTTGCTGAATTAGGTTAGGTTCAAGGATTGTTGTGGTCTTTGATAATTTTTTGATGAATTTGCTTGCTTGGAGAGATGTCAACAAAATAAAAACTCTACTTGAATGCTAAAGGTCTGGGGTTGGGAAGATGTGAAAGAAAATTAGAAAATAATTTTTAAAAATTACATATATTTGTTGCATAAATTTTTAATTTTACATTATTTGCACACTATTTCAGCGGATATGAAACTAACAAAGTTTGTATTTTGCACAATCTTGTTCTGCCTTTTTGTTTGTAAATTATTGCAATATTTATAGACCTTTCAACAAGATAATTCAGTTCCATTAAAATTACAACATCAAAATAATGACTTAATAAGAACAAAATAAGAACTTAATTAATTAATGTTGGAAAATCTGAAAACCAATAATGATCTAATTTTGGTGAAAAGTTGTAAGGAATAGAGAAATTGTGGTGAAGGCGAAGAAAAGATAGGAGTGATTCAATGAGGTGGTGCTAAACAGAAAAGGTTTGACTTCTCTGCCTTGGAGGTGAAATGAGTTTGGATCGCAAGTTGGCTTCAGACAACATATGCCCGAATAGTGTTCCGTTTTGTCACAGTCACAAGCTTTTTTTATGGTGTGTTTTATGGACAAATTGACTTGGTATATATATTTGAAGTATGTCATATTCTCTCTCATCCACACGGCCAATGTTTCATTTAGATGAAGCATTTAGTTAAGAACAAATAATTGATGTCAAAATAAAATTTAATAAGCAAACTAATCCACTTTGCTTTTTCCTCAATTTTGCAACCCTGTCCAAATGATGATTGATATAATGCTAACTCTTTATGCCAATAAATATGACAGGAAAAAGGAATGAAAGGCAATCAGCAAAGAGCCATTCGATTAAATACTTTGAAAAAAAAATTAGGCATTTCAAAAGGATAAATGAAACTGTACATAACGTAATTGCCTTCAAATCACCAAGACCTAAAGACAAACAGTGAGAAGCTGGAGGGAATGGGGCAGCCTGCATCCGTGGATTGAAATGGTCAATCAACATGTTGGGTCAAAGCCTTTTAAAGAGTTCAAAACAATGACTGACCATTTCGATTCATGGATGCTGCCCACCCCGCTGAGTTCCTCTAGCTTCTCTTTGTTCACTCAAGTTCCCAGCATCTACAGTATTTGTGTTTCTCATTTCATTGGGGGGGGGGGGGGAAGCATTCAGTAAAAGTACAAAATCTATGAAGTAAAACACGAATGTCTGCAGGCACCGTGGTTGAAGTAAAAACACAATGCTGGAGAAACGCAGCTGATCAAACAGTGTACTTTTGTAATAAAGATAGATAACCAACATTTTGGGCTTGAGCCCTTCATCCCCAAAGCATTAATAATGTATCTTTATCTTTGCTACATAAAGTACACTGTTTGACCAACAATTTCTCCAACATTATATTTTTACACAATCCAAGTGGAGTGACAAACAGGAAGATGCTTGGAGACTTAAGGACTGGATGAATAATGGTTAGAAATTTGATGTAGATAAGTATGAAGTGATACTCTTTGGTGGGGAGAAAAAGAGATCTTTTTTGAAAGTCGTCTTAATAGAGAAGAGAGCAAGATTCAATGTCATGCAACAATGGCAATGGACTTTAATATGGCTTTAGAAAGTTAGACATTGTGTTCATTTTCAGGAAAATACAAAGCAAAGAAGTTATGATAAACCTCTACAGAATTAGAGGTAAGTCATGTATGTCATCTCTTTAAAGGATGAAATTATGAAAGCAGTGGAAAGGTACAATTTAATTAGCTTGTATGAGACAGACTTGTTAGGAAATTCAAACAGTTCAGTCAGTTGATGGCTTTAAGGTTGCGAACAGATATGCTAAAATAGATATTTATTGTTTTCAGTGGAACAATTTACCATTGGAAAAAAATGGCAGCTCTAACGGACCCAGGAGAGCGAGGAGCAGATACACAGTGCTCCACTGCTGGGTCCTAATGCAGATAGCTGTTAAAGGAGTTAATATTTTTTTTTAAAAACCCTGCAGGCCTGGTGTTTTTGCCCAAGATGGCAGCACTTGTCTTGTGCTGCATACCATGAAGAATTGTATACTCCAGGGGAACAGCGGACTGCCACAGGGCACCAGAGACTGGGAGAACACCACCCCCACCCCACCCTATTGAGAAGGAGAGGCTTAGGAAGTGACCCTAAAGGACAGTGATGAAGGCAGCGGACCAGCGAGGGGCTTAGTGGCTGAAGGACCCACACGGGCTGTGGGCTGCTGGTGACTGGCTCATGGGGACCAGGTATTGGAATTGGGATTCAAGAGGGTGCTGAGCACAAGAAGGGCTCCTGAAGGTCCTCAGGTGCTGAAGGCTACCTGATCATATTGACGATTTGGAGCTCGGGTTGCCGATGATTAATACTGGACTGCAGCTGCTGAGGTTGTGGGAGCACTTGAGGCAAATCCATTGATACTCAGTGTCTCTGAAGGGACTCTGTTTTGCCTCTCTTTCTTCTAATATTAGGGGTACTAGGCAATGTTCGTGACAACTCTTTGTTTGCATCACAGCAGACAGAAGTTGAAGTCCATCATGTATATTGCATTTTTAATGTATTATTACATAAACATGAAATTAACATTTGAAAATGAAAGAAACCACTAATTATTTCTTCGGGGGAGTTGAAGCTCATCTTTGAGAGTAGTGTTCAGGCACCTCCTTCATGTTGGAACTAGTCTCCTTTTATAGATATTTATTTCAGTGGGATATAAAGACCAAGAAGGTCTCCTTGGACTTTTCTGTTGGCAAGTACCTCTGAAAACCAAGTTTTATCTCAAACAATTGGTTAAGTTGGCTGACATCTCTACTAATTCTATTAACCAGCACTCAATGTATATCCTTTTATGCTTTTGTCTAGATAATTCTTAAATATTGTGAAAATTTGTATTTCATTCCAGATTTAAACCACCTTCTGGGTGAAAGCATTCTCACTCGCATCCCTTCTAACTTTTTACCTCTATCCAAAATCTAAGCCTACTAGCTTCAAGCACATCGTTATGGGGAAAAGTTTTCTCTATCTGTCCTTCATAGTTTTTTTCACCTCTTTCAGGTTCTTCATCTTCCTGCTCTGTTCCAAGGAAAACAAACTTGACCCATGCAATATTTTTCTTAGATCAGAACTGCACAAAATACTTCAACTAACTAAACTATTATAATGTTCCATATCCTCCCTGTTCTGCCCTATTTTCTGTAGCCAATTTTAATGAGGAAAATAACTCCAATCTATTTGCATTTCAAATATTTTCAAAGATAATAACAATAAAGCTTACACTGCTTTTCAATTCTTTGGCACTATATCCTTGCAGGGAGCATTCCCCCTTTGGTGCATGAATTGTACCTCAGCACATCATTTGCACAGATGATGATTTACACTGACTCCAGACATGGTTTGAACTTAATTTCTATCCTATAGGAACTAGATAAACATGGAATCTATGTAGGATAATTAAATGTACATCTGTGGGTGTTAATCACCAGCCAAACCCTGATGAATCAATATTTTTGGATGGACACATTAACACATTTATGTGCTGGTACTCCAATTTCCTGTGTATAAGAACTGTTTTCTGGAGATCATGATTCTATCTTATTCACATTTATGTTTCAAATATTTTCCAAGAACTTGCAGAATAATGAAAATAGGAAAATGGAATCCAACTGTAAAAAAATTCAGATATTAGAGGCCAAATTGGATAGTACTTGAAATGGGCATACAGATTAACCTATGTCTATTTGATCTGGTGCAAAAGCAAATGCAATTAATGCTTCCTTAATCCAAATCTACATGTGCTAACTTGGTTGAATTGGCAAAGAATTTGTTTTGATTAGCTAACACTTGTTTAAAGTAAGTCTGCAGCATTTGAAAGGGAGGTCCGTGGTTGCTATAAATGATGGCAGAAGCCATTACAGACTATTATAATTTGTTGCAAGATACAGTATCTTCATTCACATGTCTTCCATTTTATATTTTCCATTTTGGAAAAGTCGTGACAAGGTATTAGCAAGCACCATCTCTTTTCCTGGTATGTATTTTAAGTTGAAGTCTTAGCATTGCAGATCTCTGCAGTCTAGTTGGTGCCTTGTTTAGGTTCTTTCTCAGAAGGTGTCCCAGTGGGCAATGATCACTTTCCACTATAAAATTCTTTCCATACTGAAACTTGTGAAACTTTTTGCATCTGTATACGACAACCAACAGCTCTCTCTCTCAATATTGACATATCTGATCTCTGCTGTTGTTAGTGCCTTTGAGGCAAAAGCTATTGGTTTTCCTTCTTGTACCAATGCTGCACCAAGGCCTCTGTTAGATGCATCTACTTGCAAAGTGAGGGCTTTTTTTTCTATAATAATATCTCAACTCCACTTCTCTGCATGTTATTTCTTTGAGCTGGTCAAACCTTCTCTGATGTAATGGTGACCACTGAAATTCCTTGAGCAACTCTCTAATGTTTGCTGTGTAGTCTGATATATGTGGTATGAAGGAACTCATAGATTGGACCAACCCAAGGAAACTTCTGAGTTCCCTTTTGTCCTTTGGGTGCTCCATTTTGGCAATGGCTTTAACCTTTTCTGGGCTTGGCTTTACCTCATCAGGAGTGTACACCATTGCGAAGAATTGGCATTCTTTCTCTTTTATAATGCATTTGTCTCCATTAAGTTTAATACCATCTCCTCTTGTTCTCTCCATAGCCTTGTGTAGATGAAGATCAATGAGCTTTTCCATCTCCACCAAAAACCTGGATGTCATCTGCAATGCCAACAGCACCTTTACACCCTCTGTTGGTCTCATCGATCTTCTGTTGGAACAGATCCTGGCTTACCTTTAGGCCGAAAGGTAGTTGCAGGAACTTGTAATGACCAAATGGAGTATTGAACATTGTTAGTAGTGTTGATTCTTCACCTAGTTTCACATTCCAGTATCCATTCTTAACATCTAGCTTGCTAAAGATTTTGGAACCTGTTAGTTCTGCTGTGATGTCTTCTAGTGTCGGTGTTGGGTCGTGACCCCTTTTTATTGCTTGATTTAAGTCTTTAGGATACAGACATATTCTCAAGTGGCCATTTTTTTTTGACCACTATGGAATTTACCCAGTCAGTCGGTTCAGTCACTTTGGCTCTGACTTGTAACCTTTTCATGTCCTTTAGTTCTTGCTCCAGCTTCTTAATCTCTAGTGGACCTTTCTTTGGAGCATGGACGACTGATATTCAAAGTCTCCAAAGCATCCAACTGAATCATCAAAGTATTCCAAGTACATGCTCATGAGCTTAGACTTATTTGTGACTGGACGTTGGTTTGTGACTGGATGAGGTGTCTCTGTTGATCCTTTTGGATATCTTCATCATCTAGATCTCTTAATTAACAGAGATTAATTGCAACTCCCAGCAGCTATCCAGGCCTAGAATTGCTGATCTTTCTGCATCTTCCACGTAGAATTCCCTTATGGCAGCCATTGATCTTAACTCTCCCTAGCTGCTTGATAATGGGTCCACCATAGGCTGTTAATGTGACATTTGCTGTTTCCAATGCACCGTCTTTTGGATACCCTTTTATTATGTTCTCTGGAGATACCTGGCAGTAGAGTCTGAGTGGAAGGATGTTGCTTTGTGAGCCAGTATCCAGCTTCACCTTTTAATTAAATATCTCAGGTTTGTTCTGGATTGTTCTCTGCATTTGGATCTTTTTGTGCAAATTGCTTCCTTCTTTCATCTCACCTGACATGTCGCAATCATCATTATTGTTTCCTTTTATGTGGTGGATCTTCTTCTTGTCTTTTTTTCTTCACTGGTATTACTGTTTTCTTCATACCAGACTTGCACATCTTTACCCAGAGGTTGGCTTTACCACAGGCTCTACATTCAGAACCGTATGCTGGGCATTTGTTTCGGTCATAAAGGAGTGTTGTCTGCTGCTGTTCTTGCAGGTCTTGGGGGTTGACACTTTTCTGATTGTGTTCTTTATAGCATCAACCCTTCCTTCTCTTTGCTGTGGGTGGGTCTGCATAGATAGGGATTTCATTTGCGTCCTCGTGGCTTTGAAGGCTGTGACTTTGGCCAGCTTCAAGCTATCTTTCCCTGTAAGTGATTTTGCACTTTGGGATCAGCACACCCCCATATTGATCAATCTTTCCTCTACATCCTTAAATCTGCATTTTGCAGCAACAATTTTTAGTCTAGTGAGGAAGTTATCAACAGTTTAATCAGTTTCTTGCATTAAGCCTTGAAATTCTTAGCGTTTAATTCTATGATTAGACCTGGGTTCAAGGAGAGAAGCAAACTTTGCAAATATATGCTCTAGGTAATTTTTCTCCACCTCTAAGTTCCCAGCTTTTAAATAAGTCAAGGCTGCGCTCCCTTGTCCAGAGAAGTATATAACTGACCTTCTCTTCTGCTGTTGCATTTTGAAAATAACTTTTGAATGCTAAATTGCACTTCTGCTGAAATATAAACAATTCAACAATGTTTTCAGTCTCCCAGTCCATCACTGGGTGAACTGCTGTTGTACCAGCCATTTTTTTAAAGTAATATCTTTTTTAATCTACCCCTTCGCATTTCAGTGATTTACAATGAATTGTACGGCTTTATTCTTGTTCTCTTATGTCGCTGCCACCATGTTATGTCTCTGTGTTATTTGCGAGGCTTCTTAAATAACTTAGAGATACAAGATTCAAATAACAAAAGAGATTTCACTTACTGATGTCTTCCACCATCTTATGAAACTGTTCACATACACTGATATGCACATACACACACCCCACAGTGGTGCATTCCAGTTACTACAGTGAGAAGGGTGTATTGTTATGTGGATACAAAATAGTTCACATTATCCTGACTCTGTAGCAGGAGGTAAAGATTTATTACTGACATTTCAGGCCTGAGCTGCTCTTCAAGGTATAAACAAAGAACAGGAAGGCGTCAGAATAAAGACTGAAGACTGGCAGGTGGAGGAATCCAGACCAACAAAAGGTTTTAATTAGAAATGATGAGAGGAGATGTGAGAATTGATTTTGGCTCTGTAAGGAGACAGAGAGAGCTGTGGGAAAGGTGACAGGTGAAAGGGGGGGGGGGTGTGGTTTGATGTGAATTCCATCTGGTTGGAGGGTGCCCAAACAGATGATGAGGTGCTGTTTCTCCATTTTGTGGGTGGTCTCAGGCTGGGAGTACGTGAGACCATGGACAGACATGTCAGCAAGGCAATGAGACAAAATTGAAATGGATGGCCACACTATTGTGATGGACAGAGCAAAGCTGCTCAACAAAGTGATCTCTCAGTCTGTGTCCAGTCGCTCTGATGCAGAGGAGATCACAATGGGAGCACCAGATACAGTAGATGATCCTTGCAGATTCATGTGAAATGTTGCTTTGCTTGGAAGGACTATTTGCAGCCCCAAATGATGGTGTGGAACAAGTGAGCTCCTTATGGGGGCATGAGCCACTTTATTACAAACTTACACTCTGACCTCAAATTCACTCGGTCCATCTTGAGCAACACTCTCTTTTCTCACTCTGTTTCCAGTTCAGGAGGCAAACACTCGACAAACCCAGCAATTCCCTCAGCACATTGATGACACCTTTTTCCACACTCTGCCCCCTATAAGGGGTTCCATTTCTTCTCTCAATTCCTCCAGCTTTTTCATGATATGGTTTTCTGTGTCAGATCATCAGAGATGCCCTCCTTCTTCAAACAATGGGATTTTCCCTCTACCACCATCAACTCAGCTCCTACCCACATATCCTTCAATACCCGCACAACTAACCTGGCCCTCTTAGCTCCCACACACATTTCTCTAGTTTCTGTTAACCCCCCCCCTCCCCTTCTTCTTCCCCCTTTGTCTTTCCTCCAGCTCCCTCTCTCACTCAGCTCCCTCTCTCGCTCATCTCCCTCTCTCAGACACGGGGATAACGTACAAACTCCTTACAGACAGCGAGGGATTCGAACCCCAGTCCTGATCGCTGGCACTCTTAAGGCTTTGCGCTAACCAGTAAGCCAACCATGCCACCTGATATGCAATTCAATCTGAATGCAGGTCTCCTAGCTGCAGATTTGCTCACAATTTGATCAAAATTATTTTCATCTAAATGCCAAGGCTTAAGTTTCCGCCAGAGAAACTAGGATTCTCTGCTAAGGAGTGGTAGGGTAGCCGAAGGCATCTGGATTATATGTGGATGATTGGTTGTAGAAGGTCATTTTTAAATGTTGCTTTCCAATCTGAATAAAGGTGATCTATGTTACCTCCTCTCCCCCCTTTCATTCTCCTCCTCTGTAAAAGATGATATGATTGCAAGTTTTAATTCAGCAGCAAACAATTAATTTTAAGACCTGCTCTTCTGAGCATCAAGGTTCTTCCAGAATGTTCAAGGCAGCTTATGCTTCAATGTGCCAGTGGTCTAATTTAACAAGTTGTAGATGACAGCATGGGATTCATTCCATGTGTCCTGCTGTTTTTTATTAAGCTACATACCACACCATCTACAACCTGCCCCACAGCATTCTAGTGACTGACTAATCATTCTTAAACCTACTGAAGTCTCCACTGACTTCCACCTGAATTCATCGAAATTCCTTGCTGTTGATGAAGGTGTGATGAAAGAATTGGAGCTGAACTAAATTCTTCAGTAGCACCAGATCATTTACTTCATGAAAGGAAAATAGAAGGGATCCAACCTTCTATCTCTGCAGGTTGAGGTAACCGATGTTGTTGTCAGAAAACAATGATCTATCACAACCTTAACTGCAGGCTCATATGTGTGCCTTGGTCAGTGACACAATCAATATTCTTGCCATGGGATCAGACACATCATTCAAGTTACTGGTGCTTTGTACTTTAAGGGAGATGAATTCTCTTTGTTTTACTTTACACTGAATATAAAATAATGTGATCATGGGGAGTTTGCCATCAATTACTATTCTCCAAACTTCAGGCTATCATTAGGCACTTTTATACTGTCACTGGTGGCAGTCTAAAAATGTCGAGACTAGTTGCACAATGAGCAAAAGGCCACACAGAGTCGAAGGTGAGTTGAACCAAATGTTTTACTGATTCAAAAGCCGCGCGCTTAAGTACCCTCTCCCAGCAACCTTCGCAACCTGAGGGGGAGAACTGGCGTCAGCTGCCAGGCTGTGGGCTTGCCCTGCACTCGGAGCTCTTACTGTTGGATCTGTTGCGGACTAGTCCCTGACTCCGTGAACTGGTTCACCTGTTGTGTGGGTGAGCTGCCACATGACCACCCCACCCGCACCCCTGGAACCGTCACTAGGATGTGTGGAGTCCACAGCCAACACCTCTTTAGTCCATTTGGATGGCTTCCTCATTGGCATGGGGGTGGCACAGTCACAGGGTGTTCCAGGTCAAGGTGCACCGGCTTGAGGCAGTCAACAGTGAAGGTCTCCTCATATCCACACGTCGAGGACGCACGTGGCTCCATTCTGACTCACCACCTTCTACAGACCATTGTACGGCTACTTCAATGGAGTCTGAGCATTCCCCTGTGAATGAAAACATAGTCATGGTGCTGGAGGTCCTTGGGCTCAAAAGAAAGTGTTGGGCCTTGGCACAAGGTTGGGACAGGGGCTAGTGATCCTTACTTCTCCCGGAGTCTTGTGAGTACTGCTACGGGTGTCTCCTTTGCGCCACGAGCCATTAGCACAAACTGCATTCTGCATGCTTGGGTCAGTGATCATTAGATCCAAATGCTGTTTGGACCTTTGGAGTCACCAATCTAGTCGCGCAATGAGCAAAAGACCAAGCAGAGTCGAAGGTGAGTTGAACCAACTGCTTTACTGATTCAAAACTGCGCGCTTAAGTACCTTCTTCCAGCAACCCCCGCGCCCTGTGGAGTGGAACTGATGTCAGCCGCCAAGCTGCGGGCTTGCCCACACTTGGAGCTCTTACAGTCAGATCTGCTGCAAACTTGCCCATGACTCCATTAGATGGTTCGCCTGTTGCGTGGGTGAGCCACCACAAGGCAGAATTCATTGTGTAAATTCCATCCCATAATTTTTCCACTGGGACCCCTACCATTTTTATGGAGCAGCTGGAGTATAAAATGACCGCAGCCACTCCATAAGAAACAGGCCTGATGAATACGACGCTCCCCTTCCGACAAACTCCGCAACATAGGAAGACTGTGTAAAAGTGCTCCTGTGTAAATGACCACATTGGAACACACCGGATGTAAGTATGCCAATTTTTTTTTGGAAAAAATTCCAAATTTCTGTGTTTAAAAAAAAAAATGCCATTTGACTCCTCTTCTCTCCCCTGCTTTCCATGAATCATGAGCTTCCAATTACTCAATCATTAGGTTAGGGTTGGCGAGTCGAAGAACTTCAAGTTCACTTGAAGCTTTTACAATTCCTAATGAACAAATCCTGTCCTGATGAATGGCTGCTTCCTTATCAGGCCTGTGCATTCTTCTTCTTCCATCCAACTGATGCATGATAAAACAAATGTTAGCAGCCTAATGGGGATTACAATTGGCTTAATTGAAAAAAAGATTCTTATTGGCAAATGGAAAGCCAGACACACCTGAAAGACTTTAGCAGGAGAAGTCCGAGATAATGATAATTAGCCTATTGTTGTATGCATTGCACAATGTACAGATGCCCTGAAATTCTTACTTGCTACAGCTAAACAGGTAGTTTGTAAAAAAAACTACAGAACTGCATACTGAATACTTAATAGAACCATAGAACCACAGAACATTACAGCACAGAAACCAAGCCCTTTTAGTCTGTGCCAAACTATTTTTCTGCCTAGTCCCACTGACCTGCACCTAGTCCATAGCCCTCCATATAGTCGCATGATCCATTTACCTGTCCAAATTCTTAAATGTTAAAATTGATAATGCGTTCACCACATCAGCTGGCATCTGGTACCACTCTCCCACCACTCTCTGTGTGATGAAGTTCCCCTTAATATAACCATATAACCGTTTACAGCACGGAAACAGGTCATGTCGGCCCTTCAAGTCTGTACCGATTCACTTGAACAACTCGACTAGCTCCTCCGCAAACTCCTGAAGAAGCAGAGGCTCTCTTCATGATGCCACCGGTGCGCTGGTTGTCGTGTATCTCAAAAATTTTACTAAGATGGATCTTGATTTTTGATATGCCTGTGGTTTTGGAGCTAATGCTCTGTGTGTCCTTTCTATTTCCATTTCTTCCTGCATTTCTGTCATTCCTTGGACCTTTGTGATCCATCCTTTTATAAATTCCTTCATGTCGGCGCCTTCTTCACCCTCCTTCAGGCCCACTATTTTTATGTTGATTCACCTACTATAATTTTCCAACATATCAATTTTCTGAGATAACAACTCTTGTGTCTCTTTAATTTTTTTTGTCACTTTCTTCCAATTTTTATCTTGTCATTTACTTCCATTTCTACAGCCATTTCCCGCTCTTCCACATTCTCTACTCTTTTCCCTATTTCCGTCATTACCAGTTCTAACCTTTGCATTTTATCTTCTAGTCTTTTCATTTTTCTTTTATTTGCATTAAATTCTAATGTTCCCGTTAAACTTTTCTTCTTTCACCCTTAACCCATGTCCTCTGGTTTGTATTTCACCTACACTCAGTGTAAAAAAGCTTATCTCGATTTACTCTATCTCCCTCATAATTTGAAATAACTATCAAATCTCTCCTCATTCTTCCTAGTTTTTCTGTGGGCTGGTTGGAAGTGTAGCTTAGACTTTGATTACGTATGTTATATTTAGGCTTGGGAATTTATTAGTTTTATACTGTTATAGAGATTTGCATAGTAACCAGTGGGCATTGTTATAAAGGGGGGGGGGGGTGTTTGAATTAAAGTTTGAAGGTGCATTTTTGTTAATAAAGTAATTGTTCATCTTTACCCCTGTGTGATAATGCCGCCTTTGTGGTTGCTGGTTTGACCTTGTAACACATGGAATTGCTTTTGTCTTCTGTAAGGCAGACAATATGATCAGGAACCCTTCAGCGCCTTTGGCACTCCCTCGTATCCCAGTTCTGATACCTGGGACCCCTTCAGCCAGTTTTGAGCCAGCCTCCAGCAGCCCACAGCCTTCGTGGGTTCCCCGCCTCGAGTCACCAGCAGTCTGCCACAAGTGTGGTTCTTTCAGCTGCTGAGCCCCCTCACTGGTCTGCGGCTGTGGTCACCATCCCGTCTGCTTTTCCTTCTCAGACGAGGGGAAGCCTCCCCGTTTTCTGGTGCCTGTGCCAGTCCTCCTCTCTTCTGGAGTCGGCAACCCCTCGTGGCTGCTGCCCATCAGAGGCACTCCCATCTTGGGTGCAGACCCCATGGTCATGGGATTTTAATTAAAACTACCGTCGGCTCTTTTAATGGGCTGTTCAAAGCCTGTGAGGAGCTTGCGGCAGTTGACTGGGTGGTTGGACCCTGCAGGAGTGCTGTATTTCTGCTCCTCACTCTTCATGGGTCCGCACCAACGGCAGCACTCCCATTACAGCAGCTCCGGCAGTGTTGCCATTTTTAGCTGCACACAATACTTCAAATTTGGCCTCACCAAAATCTTGTACACCTTTATCATAACGTCCCCAACTCCTATACTTAATACTTTGATTTATGCATGCCAATGTGCCAAAGCTCTCTTTACCACCCTATCTACCTGTGATGCTACTTTCAGGGAATTATGTATCTGTATTCCCAGATCTCTCTGTCCCACCGCATTCCTCTGTGTTATATCATTTAGTGTGTGTGTCCTTTCTTGTTTTGTTCTTCCAAAAGGCAACACCTCGCACTTGTCCATGTGGGACATCATCAAAGGCCTTACTAAAGCCCATGTAGACAACATCTGCAGCCTTTCCTTCATCAATTTTCCTGCTAACTCCTGGAAGAGCTCTATCACATTGGTTAAACATAACCAACCATGCACAAATCCATGTTGACTATGCCTAATCAGTCGCTGGCTATCCAACTACTTGTCTATCCAATCTCTTTGTACACCTTCCAATAATTTACCAACTTCTGATGTCAGGCTCACTGGCCAATAATTTATAGGGTTTCTTTTGGATCCTTTATTAAACAATTGAACAAAATGAGCTACCCTCCAATCCTCTGGCACCACACCTGTGGCTAAGGATATTTTAATACAACTTCCCTTGACTTTGTGCCAGTTTTGAGTAAATACTGAAGCAAAAAAAAAACATTTAAGATCTTCCCCATCTCTTTTGGCTCCATGCATCGCCAACCACTCTGATCTTCAAGGGGACCAATTTTGTTCATTGCTATCACTTTGCTTTTAATATACCTATAGAAACCCTTAGGATTTTCTTTGACATTGTCTGGCAAAGCAACCTTTTAGCCTTTCTGATTTCTTTCTTGGAAATTTTTCATCCATTTTTATCCTCCATGGGTCATCATTTACTTCGTGTTGCCTACATCTGCTAAACACCTCTCTCTTCCTCCAAACTAGATTCCCAATATCCCTTGAATACCAAGGTTCCTTATGCCTGTTAACTTTGCCTTTAATCCTGTCACGAACACACAAACTCTGTACTCCCAAAATTTCACCCTTGAAGGTCTTCCACTTACCTCACACATACTTGCTAGAAAACAGCATCCCAATCCATGCATTCCAGATCCGTTCTCATTTCTTCAAAATTCTCCAGTTTAGAATCTCAACTCAAGGACCAGTCCTATCCTTCTCCATAATTAACTTGAAACAAATGGCATTATGATCACTGGACCCAAAATGTTCCCCTGCACATACTTTCGTCACCTGTCTCATCCCTAATAGGAGATCCAGTATTGCACTCTTTCTAGTTGGTACCTCTATTTATTGATGTAGAAAACTTTCCTGAACATATTCGACAAACTCCAAGCCATCCAGCCCTTTTACAGAATAATAGTCCCACTCAATATGTGGAAAATTAAAATCTCCCTCTATCACAACCATATGTTTCTTGCAGTTAGCTGCTATCTCTCTATAGATTTGCCCCTCCAATTCTCTCTGATTATTGGATGGTCTCTAATACAACCCCATGAGTATAGTCATATCTTTGCCGTTCCTCAGTTCCACCATATAGCCTCAGTAGATGAGCCCTCTGGTTTGTCAGAAATCATGTTTTAGGTCATGAACTTTAATGAAAACATTTTCATGATGATTATTATTAATAAACCTTTTGTTAGGGTTAAACCCTCAAATAGAAATCAATGAGATATGACATAATTGAACTTTAGATTCATATTCTCCGATTCACCAAAGCAAAAGATAATTCCCTAAATGGCAGAACACGTACTCGTATTATGATCTTGAATGAAGTGAATTCTCACGGAATTTTTCCAACAGTACCGAATTCTAGAGGCGGAGTGGAGTTTTAAGAGGGACCAGAGAGGTGACATTTTCACTGAGGGTAGTACGTATCTGGGATGAGCCCAGATGGGTACAGTATATGTATGATGTTCAAAAGAAATTTGGACAGATAGATAGACAAGGAGGATTTAGAAGAAGAATGACTAAATGCAGGCAAGTGGGACTAACCAGATGCAATTTGGTCAGCTTGGATGAATAGAGCCAGATGGCTCGATGATGGAGATGAAATCCTGTTGTACAGTACAGCCAGGATGTTCTCTTTTTCACCTGGTTCAAAACACTGTGAAAATGAAGAGTGTCAGCAAAGGCAGATTTCCTGTTGAAATACAGACAGGATTGACAGAGATGAATGTTTTTGGATGGAAAGTTTTACATTCTTTGCATCATTAAATTCTTTGAAAAATCATCAAATTTCTGCCTCCCATCAGATGAAGTACTGATTTTAATTCATTTGTGACATTCAAAATGTATTTTGTTTCAAGAATCTCTTGTGAAATGCTTAATGGCTTAACCAACATTAATTAAATACTGTAAATTGATACAGTACAATTCCAAGCATACTTTGGACACTAAACAATAGCCACATCAAATATTGATGTTATTTAATTATTTAATATGACAGTTTCATATTCCTCTTCGATGGCATGGGTAATGGAGCTGAAGTTTTGTCGGACTCTGAGCCAAACAATTTTTAGTGTACATCTTTGAAATGATATTTGGAAATATTTTTGTGGACTTAACTCAATACTTGAAATACAAGTAGAAATTTAACTTAAATATTGCATTACTTGACTTGACAAAATAGCCAAAAAGACTAAGCTTTTATTTTGGATATAACTAATCAGGAAAAATAAATGAATTCAAGGCATATTTTGGGCAAAGCATACATGCATCGATAGAACACAAGTTTGGCTTCGTTTTTAACCTGTGAAACCACTATGAATGAAAGCCTCTCACCTATATTTTCAGTGGTTCATAAGTGTAGGACACTGTTTGCTGTATTGCAGTCAATGTATTCATTGTTAGCATAGTTAGAATCGCAGCTCGTCCACACTATTACAGTGCCAGCAACCTTGTTCGAATTCGGTGCAGTCTGTAAGAAGTTTCTATGGTCTTCCAGTTCCTCCAGGTATTCCAGTTTCCTCCCATCCTGTAGGATAATTGTGGAGTAATTGGGTAGAACGGGTTTAAATGGCGGGAATCGGCTTCTACCGTGTTGTAAATAAAATTAATGTCTAAATAAGGTAAACACATTCGCTGACTTTTACCATAAAAAAAATCTATGTGCATCTGCATAGTTTAGGAAATTGATGAAAATGTTGCATCTCACCAGAAGTGAAACAATCAGTTTGAGAAAGAATGCTAAATGTGATGCAACCATTGAAATGTATGAGAACCATAGTAATCTGAAATTTAATTGTTAATTAAATCAATATATCATAATAAATATTAATAAATTTATATATATGTTTATGTATTGTTTCAAGAAGAGAAATAGCAACTAAATGCCACAATGCAAGGAAAGTATGGTATTTACAATGCTCTCCATAATGGATGGTAACAGTACATTTTTTTTCTTCCATTTGCCCCTGTGATTCGCACTTTTAAAGTTGTAATCCAACAGTTTGTTTAATCCAACAATTCACGTAATTAAAGTGCACATTCCAGATTTCATTAAAAGTTATTTGTATACATTTTGGTTTGACCATGTTGAAATTACAGCACTTTATATGCTGAACCAAGCCATGAAAGACCTCAACAATGAAGACGCTGTTTACATCCGGTACTGCACGGATGGCAGTCTCTTCAATCTGAGGCGCCTGCAAGCTCACACCAAAACACAAGAGAAACTTGTCCGTGAACTACTCTTTGCTGACGATGCCGCTTTAGTTGCCCATTGAGAGCCAGCTCTTCAGCGCTTGACGTCCTGTTTTGCGGAAACTGCCAAAATGTTTGGCCTGGAAGTCAGCCTGAAGAAAACGGAGGTCCTCCATCAGCCAGCTCCCCACCATGACTACCAGCCCCCCCACATCTCCATCGGGCACACAAAACCCAAAACGGTCAACCAGTTTACCTATCTCGGCTGCACCATTTCATCGGATGCAAGGATCGACAACGAGATAGACAACAGACTCACCAAGGCAAATAGCGCCTTTGGAAGACTACACAAAAGAGTCTGGAAAAACAACCAACTGAAAAACCTCACAAAGATGAGCGTATACAGAGCCGTTGTCATACCCACACCCCTGTTCGGCTCCGAATCATGGGTCCTCTACCGGCATCACCTACGGCTCCTAGAACACTTCCACCAGCGTTGTCTCCGCTCCATCCTCAACATTCATTGGAGTGCCTTCATCCCTAACATCGAAGTACTCGAGATGGCAGAGGCTGACAGCATCGAGTCCACGCTGCTGAAGATCCAGCTGCGCTGGGTGGGTCACGTCTTCAGAATGGAGGACCATCGCCTTCCCAAGATCGTGTTATATGGCGAGCTCTCCACTGGTCACCGTGACAGAGGTGCACCAAAGAAGAGGTACAAGGACTGCCTAAAGAAATCTCTTGGTGCCTGCCACATTGACCACCGTCAGTGGGCTGATATCGCCTCAAACCGTACATCTTGGCGCCTCACAGTTCGGCGGGCAGCAACCTCCTTTGAAGAAGACCACAGAGCCCACCTCACTGACAAAAGACAAAGGAGGAAAAACCCAACACCCAACCCCAACCAACCAATTTTCCTCTGCAACCGCTGCAACCGTGTCTGCCTGTCCCGCATCGGACTTGTCAGCCACAAACGAGCCTGCAGCTGACGTGGACTTTTACCCCCTCCATAAATCTTCGTCTGCGAAGCCAAGCCAAAGATATACATAGTTCCCCCATTTTTAGGGACCCAAAATATTTGGAATGTTTGAGATTCATCAGGTATGTTTAATTGCTTCATTGGTGCAGGTGTAAGAGAGCTAGGCTTGCTTCTAAGCTTTTGATCACCTTTGGAGTCTGTAGTTGCCATTTTTCAACATGGAGGGACGGAGTTGTGGCTATGAAAGTTAAAGAAGCCATTATAAAGCTGAAAAACAAGTAAGAGACCACCCAAACCTTAGGATTACCAAAATGAACTGTTTGGAACATCATTAAGAAGAAACACCGTACTGGTGAGCTCATTAATCGCAAAGCGACTGGTATTCCAAGGAAGACCTTCACTGTTGATGACGGAAGAATTCTCATCAAAATGAAGAAAAATCCCCAAACGTCTGTCCGACAGATCAGGAGTGCTCTTCAGGAAGCGGGTGTGAATATTTCAATGAACACTCCGCAGAAGACTTCATGAATAGAAATACAGAGGCGACTCTGCAAGATGCAAACCACTAGTTAGCCACCGAAACATCATAGCCAGTTTGCCTAGAAGTATTTAAGAGCCTGCAGAATTCTGGAAAAGGAGCTTGTGGTCTGATAAGACCAAGATTAACCTGCATCAAAGTTATGGCAAGAGAAAACTGTGGAAGCGTAAGGAAATGTCCAAGATCCAGTGGCAGATTATCCATTAGGCTGAGTTGACTTAAGCCTAGGGGCCCAGAAGGGAGGGGGCCCAAGAGCAAAAAAAATGGTTTAATTGAGTGTACATGTGAGTATTTTGGATGATATTTCAGTACATTTGAATATGTTTTTTCATATCTGGAATATTACAAATACAATTTTGTTTTCTAAATGAGACTCCAAACATATAAACATTTAGAAATTATACTTGTAGGTCTTTGTACTGTAGCCAGGAGATTGTGTTTACAATGACAACGTTATTACATCACATGCGCGTATACTGGTTAAAGACAGGGAGCAAAGCCCGTTGGAACAAGAAAACCAGTATTGTGAAATTATAAAATATGATGGTAAAATAAACATTACTTGAGTAAGTCCATGTTTTACCACTCCATTACAAATGGCGAGAAAACCAGGAGAAGTTGGCTGTGCTGTTCTCCAAGCACATGTAAGGCATTCTGTTTTAACTGCAAACTCTTTTTATGTGGTAATTAATCTGTCACTGCCAAGATCCAAAACATATCACCTCATCTACAAAACATGGCAGTGAGGGTGTTATGCGTTGGGCATGGGTGGAACAGGTACTGGTGCACTTATCTTTGTGAATGATATAACTGCTGTTGGCAGTAGCAAAATTAATTCTGAGGTGTATAGAAACTTTTTATCTGCTTAAGTTTGAGCAAAGGCCTCCAAACTCATTGGACAAAACTTTATCTTTCAGTAGGACAATGATCCCAAGCACAGTGCTAACACAACAAAGGAGTTTTCAAAGCTACAAACTGTAAAATTCTTGAATGGCCAAGTCATTCGCATAATCTAAATCCAATTGAGTATGCCTTCCGTATGCTGAAGAGAAAACTTAAGGGGATAAGCCCCCTAACAAGCAGGAGCTGAAGAGAGCTGCAGTAGAGGCTTGGCAGAGCATCACTAGAGAAGATACTCAGCACCTGGCGATGTCTATGAATTACAGACTTCAAACCTGTCATGGCATGTAAGGGATATGCAACAAAGTACTAAATATGACTCATGTACAGACCATTACTATATCCCAAATATGGTGCCATGAAATAAAAGTGCTGAAATTGGTCAAACCAAATTGTATGCAAATACCCTTGAATAAAATTTGGAATGTGCACTTCAATCACATGTGAACTGTTTGATTACAAATTTAAAACTGGAACACAGGGACAAATTAAGGAAAAATAATTGTCTTTGTCCCAAACATTGTCTCGGGGATGCTGCTTTAGAAGTATAAAAATAATTTCTGCAGCAATGAATAAACATGCCAAATAATGTTTTCATTCCCATTTGCAAATCATTCAGTCCATCATTCTTTTGTACTGACTGTTAATCTACAACCTATCTGTGACTATCACTCTTCTCTCTGCTCAATCTCCACTTGGGTGGAATTGATGTCTTCATGGACTCTTGGTTCGGGAGAGCAGCTCTGATGTGAGCGGTGAATATTGACACAGAAATACTTTGATAGTATTAAGCAATGATCTCAAACTTGCCAGCTGTCAAACTTATCAACATATTTGAATATGTGAATCCCTCTGATGTTCACAAATATTTAAAATCATTGAAAAAAGATTAAATATTTATTGCAAACTCAAAAAATCTTAAAAGTATAAAATATTAAAAAGAAGTCCAATACATTTAAAGTAATACGGTTAATTTAAAATATGCACAGTTGCTGGGAAACTGCAGTAATTACTTTTTTTTACTGCAGGAGATATCTACTATTAGAATGGATTTGGATTGACAAAAGCAAGAATTTCTTGGGAAAGTCCACAGTCCAACAGCATGAAAGTCTTAAATTTGCTTAAAGATATTCGGTATTTCTTTAAAATCCAGGTTAAGGTAAAAAAAAAATCACAAATTGCTCTTAATAGACCTCTTTCTACCTTATCTTAAAACACTGATCCAATGTTCTATTAAACACTATTGTCCTAAGCTACAAACATCTCTTGGGAAAAGATTTCAGGCTCTAATATTCCTCTGCATTGTGAAGATTTTTTTCATCTCTTTCCTCACCCCCAAAATCAAAATGTTTAAGGAATTGCACACACACACACACCACACACACACACACACACACACACACACACACACACACACACACACACACACACACACACACACTCTACACTCTCTCTTTATTAGGGCTGGAAAGGCTGCATTTATACTGTCAAGTTCCCGCCGTTTTTGGTGATTTCCTGAGTCATCCATATGAATAACAATAGCGGGTGGGAACATCCGTGCTTATGAATGCCCTTCTTCCCCAGCCTTTTTCTGCTGAGTTAGCTGGGCAGCTTGACCAATGCCATTTTAGGGCTGTTGGTCTGATGCTGCCCAGCCTCTACCCCCACCGATTTGTTGTCCTGGGAGTTGCTTTAGCAGTCTCTGTCTGTGTCTGCTGCCATGAGATATGCCAACCCGATCTCCACAATTGCGGGCTGCCACAGAATAGTATTTTATCATTGGTTTCCTGTTATTTCCTGATCGGGTTAGCAGGACTTACATAATTTAAAACAAAGTTTATCAATCTTTGTGTATTCTATTTTGAAAATAGCATTAATATTATACTTTTTTCCTCGTAACAAGTCTTGCGCTATGGCAGCCCTACAACTCCCAGAAGACATCGAACCAGCCATGTGACATCAGTGCGTGATGTCAGCAAGTGTTGGGCGTGTAATTCGGGTTGTTAAAAGGTTGTGCAGGTTCTGAAGAGTAAATCTGTTTGATTTGCACAAAAAATGCCTTGTGTGGTTATTTCATCGTGTC
The DNA here is from genome assembly GCF_036971445.1 of Narcine bancroftii. Lineage (NCBI taxonomy): Eukaryota > Metazoa > Chordata > Chondrichthyes > Torpediniformes > Narcinidae > Narcine > Narcine bancroftii. The sequence continues at coordinate 156,397,195 of NC_091475.1, forward strand.
CACTGTGATTCCAGTGGCCACGATTGGTGACCTCAATGAGTCCAAAAATGTATTTATAGACAAAGATGGACTCTGCAGCCATTGCTGTGAAGCTGTCACCTTTCTAGACAGCTGAGCCTGAACTGTGGATCCAGCAGGCTGAAGGACAATTTCATCTTGTCAGTGCCCTGGACCAGGCCGTTGCTAGAAGGGTCAATGACTTCCTATGGGATCCACCGCGTACCAGCATGTATGATGCTTTAAAAGCACTTTTATTACGGGTATATGGTATGGCCCGTAGGGAAAGGGCAGCCAAACTACTATATCTCGAGGGATTGAGGGATCATGCCCCTTCAGAGCTAATGGATCAATTGCTGTTCCTGGCATCAGATGAAAATCCTAATATGCTATTCAAGCAGCTCTTTTTAGAGTGAATGCCAGATGATATTCAGCTCTTGTTATCCAAGTGTTCATTTAAAGACCCAAGGAGTTTTAATGGCAGAGGTGGACATTCTATGGCTGCCTAAAAAGGACAGCAAGGAAAGACAAGTCTGCTCAACCAACCTCTCCACTCTTAACCCTGTGCCACGCTTTAGTGCTCTTAGCACATCACTCCCTACAAACGGACAATGCCCCAAAAAGGGCAAGCAGCCTATGGAGACCTCATCTTGGTGTTATTATCACAAAGCAGTGGGGAGTAAATGCCCACAAGTGCCTTCCACCCTGCTCGTTAGCGGGAAACCCCCAGGCCAATTCCCAGTGGTTAGCAAGAAACCTGCAAGCCTACTGTATGTATTGGACCAGTTGTCCCAGCGAAAAATTCTGGTGGACACTGATTCAGAAGTTAGTGTATTTCTATCCACCGGTTTTGATGGACACCATCCTACCCTGGACCTGCAACTACAAGCAGTTAACAGTTCCAACATTCCGACCTTTGGCACCAGGAAAATGAATGTCAAGTTCGAGAATCACCTTTACACTTGGCCATTTATTAGAGCAGCAGTATCCTGACCTTTGCTTGGTGCAGATTTTCTTCGGGCCCTTTCATTTATCATAAACTTAAAAGGATGTCAGCTAATAGATGGAACTACTTTTCACCCCTGCCCTGTGCCTTCAAACATTAAGTAAACCAGTTGATGAATTCTCCAAACTGTTGGAAGATTTCCATGAGATTATTATTCTATAATTTTCTACATCCACTGCAAAGCACAATATTACTCACCATATTTGTATTAAGGACCCTCTCCTATCCATGCTAAAGCACATTGCTTGCCTCCAAAGAACCTGCGCTTCGCTAAGGAAGAGTTTGTCAAGATGGAGGAACTAGGCATAATCTGTAGGTCCGACAGTCCCTGGGTATCTCCATTACATATAGTCCTGAAGCACAATGGAGGTTGGTGACCACATGGATATTACAGACTGCTTAACGACACCACCATTCCAGATCGTTATCCAATACCTCATATTCAGGATTTCTCAGCTAATTTGCATGGAGCATCTTCTTCAAAATAGCCTTGGTGTGTGGCCATCACCAAGTACCGGTAGAGCTATAAGATATTCCAAAAACAGCAATAATTACCCCGTTTGGTTTTTGAATTTTTAAGAATGCCATTCGGATTAAAGAATGCTGCTCAATCATTTCAACAGGTGATGGATGCTTTAGGACATGGTATGACCAATGTCTTAATTTACCTTGACCAAGTGGTCAGTGCGACCAAGTGTGAACATTTGGAACATCGTCACACACTTTATTCACCTTCAAGAATTTGATCTTATCATCAATCCATGTAAATGCATTTTTGGACAAGAAACTGTTGATTTCTTGGGGCATAGGATTACTTTGGAAGGCGTGACCCCACTGCCATCGAAAGTTCAAGCTATTACCAAATATTCAAAACCTGCTACGGTTAAAAGCCTACAGAAATTCTTGGGAATGGTAAATTTTTACCGTCGGTTTCTTCCGGGAGCATCCCATAATCATGAAGCCTCTATTCGATTTACTGTCCGGAAATGCTAAAACTATCCATTTGACTGAAGAGGAAACAATGCCTTCTTGAAGATGAAAGATTTGGTGGCTCATGCCACTCTGCTCAGCTACCCAGTTTTAAATGCAGCCACTGCCCTTTCTACTGATGCTTCCAGTATGGCCGTAGGAGGTGCACTTCAGCAACATGTCAACAGGCAATGGACATCATTAGCATTTTTCAGCCGCCATCTTTGTGAAGCAGAGAAGAAATACCGTGCTCTTGATGAGGAGCTTTTGGCCATTTACTTGTTTATTCGACACCTCCACTATTTTTTGCATTTTCCAAAGTCGCAGAGCCCTGGTCAGTGAGATAACAACAGAATTTTCCACAAAAATATTACATATTTCCAAAAAAAGACAATGTAGAAGCTGATGCACTGTCCTGTTCTGCTCCACTCGAGGTTTCGTCTGAAGATCAAGGTATTAACTGCCCCGCTTTGGCTGCGGCCCAAGAACACGACCACGAGACAAATGCTTATCAGACTGCAATCACGAACCTGTAATGTCCAGTTTGGAGTTAATGGCAAACTACTCCTCTGTGATACATCAACGGGACACCCATGCGCAGTAAGTAGTTCCAGCATCATGGTCTCTCACATCCATCGATTAGATCGACTGTACGTATGGTTTCAGACAGGTTTGTGTGGCACGGTCTTAAAAAAAGACATTTTACAAATGGCGAGGTCCTGCATTGCCTGCCAGAAAGCAAATGTTCAGTGGCATACAGAGGCACCACTGCCGTCCATCCCAGCAGTTACTCGTCGTTTTGCTCATGTCTACATGGACGTTGTTAGTCCACTTCCTATTTCTATACAAATGGCGAGGTCCTGCATTGGCTGCCAGAAAGCAAATGTTCAGTGGCATACAGAGGCACCACTGCAGTCCTTCCCAGCAGTTACTCGTCGTTTTGCTCATGTCTACATGGACGTTGTTAGTCCACTTCCTATTTCAAGAGGATACTGTGATCTTTTTATAGTAATAGACAGGTTTACACGATGGCTCGAGGCCATGACAATGGTAGGTGCTACTGCTGACACTTGTGCTCAGGCATTCCTCAGTTCCTGGGTGTATCGTTTTGGTTTACCAGCGCATGTTACTTCAGATAGAGGACCACAATTTACTTCCTTGACATTGATGGCCTTGTCTCGCTTCCTCGGTACAACAATTCATCATACAAATGCCTATCATCCTCAGGCTAATACTTCATCGACATCTCAAGTCAGCCTTAATGGCTCGGTTAGAGGGCCAGAAATGGGCTGCTGAGCTGCCTTGGGTATTACTGAGCATTAGAACATCTCTAAAGGAGGACCGCCAAGCTTCATCTGCGGAGCTCATGTATGGCACACCATTTTCCAACAATGATCCTAAGGAACTGTAGATCAGGCTGAAGGAGACCGTAGGGAAATTGACTACTATACCACCATCTTTGCATGGAGAACACTCTTCCTTTGTGCCCGAAGACTTCAAAAACTGTGAATGTGTCTTCATCACATAGGGGAACACTTGATCAATCTTTTCAGACACCTTACGAAGGACCTTATAGGATACTCAGACAAACTGGGTCGACCTATATTTTAGACACTGGAGGGAAGCCACAGTTATTCACTATTGACCAGCTGAAACCAGCTCAAGTGGACAAGACTTCCCCACTGCAGCAGCCAACAATCAGTCGCAGAGGTCGACCACCTAAAAGACAAACAAACCTTTCTGCCAGTTCTGGGGGGGGGGCCCATTGCAGCGCAATGGTAGCATTTCGACTCCCAGAAGGCATCAAACTGGCTATGTGACGTCAGTGCATGATGACATCAGTGCGTGTCCGGCACACGTTTCGGGCTTTTAAAAGGTTGTGCAGGTTCTGAAGAGTAAATCTGTTTGACTCACTTAAAAAACACCTTTGCATAGTTATTTCATCATGTCATCTGTGATTCCAGTGGCCACAAGTGCCTAAAAAGGGAAAAGGTTGCATTCTAGGTGATCCAATATTTCAAGCAAAAGTAAATTCAAGTTTTCATTTACATCGTTGAGCTGCATTTGAGCCAAACAAACACAATTTCCCAATCTGAAAATATTCATTTGGGAATATTGGAACAGGAGTAAGTGATTTAGTCAGTCATGCCTATCCCTCTATTTGGTAATAACATTCTGTTCCTCAATTTCATTTTCTATTCTTTCTTCCATACCCCTGGATCCCTTACATTAAAAAAATCAGTCAATATGAAATGGCAACAGCAAAGTAAGTAGCTCTTTTTGTCACAGAATACTGCACAAGATGCCTGATAGATTAAATGATTTATAGCTTTGTCGAGAAGAGATGATTATGGAGTGAATTCCGGATAAAAGGCCAAGACTGTTTTGTGACGGCTGTCAATCATGGGATAAATGGAGTAAAGGAACCTCCTTCTGTGTTCTTGGATGGTGGTGGGCTGGTGGAGGTTGCAGAGAGATTTGATGAGAATTTATAGCTGGGGAATCAGAAGGCAAAGTAGGAATGAATGGAACTTGGTTCAGGTCATAGTATGATGAACAGAATTGTTAATGAGCCAAGACCAATAGGAGGATGAATTAGGAGAAAAATTGTTGAGCCTAAAAGCATGAATGAGGGTTTCAATAATTGTTGAATTGCAGCAGGGATGGGTGTGCCCACAGGAAAATAGAAAGTATTTGTGTTCGAGTGCAAAATAAAGATTAGGAAGAACCCAATGGGTTGGGCTACATTCGTGGGAGGAAAAGAAGGGTTCTGATCAGAGATGTCAACCCTTTTTTCTCTCCCACTGGTGCTGCTTTACCTGCTGAATTTCTTCTGCAGCTTATTTCTTGACCCAGACTCCAGCATCTGCAGTCTCTTGTGTCTCCTATGCGAGAGTGAATATATGTTTGATAGCTGAATCCAGAGTGAGCGATAAAGTTACAGATTTCGGCAGAGGAAACGAAATTGGTGATGAAAGAAGAGAGAAAGGCCTTGAAGATCTTTTTATTGATTAATTGGTTGGATTGGAAAAGGATGAATGTGAACTTTGGTTGATATGGAAAAAGCTAGGTAATAAAGCAGATTATCTGTGAGTTAATTGCGTGATAGAAATATATCAAGGAATCAAATGATTTAATATTTTATCAAAGTGCTTAATTTTATTTTAGTTTGTTAGGGGTGGATGTTGATCGTATTTCTTTATTTATACTTGCAGGAATATTATTCATGAACTCTTTCTTGAGTTTGATTCTGACTCAGCTTGAGTGCTTTTATTATCTTTGATTTTCTTTTTGACATTAATTTATTACATTTTCCTCAATGTTTCTTTGCCCTTATGATTTTTTTTTAAGAGTTATTTCTGTGATCTCTCTGGTAACTGACCTTCCCCTTCACCCTACCAAATAAAAATATTTTTTCTTTTCATATTTATTTGTTAATTTTATGTTTTGTTTGTTTAATTGCACTTTGTTTTGTATCTGGCACAGTACTCTATTGAAAATGATACATAATCTCTCATCATTGAATTTGCTTCGATGATTTTCTGTTTCATTGGTTAGTGAGCAGTTCTAGATTCTTGATGTAATATTGCCACCATGTGGTTCAAAACAATTCAATTATTCGCAATGCTTGTGTTGTCATCACATTGCAGTTATTTTCTTTATCCCTGTTTCATGTCAATCAAATTTGAATACTAGAAGACTTATCTCTAAACTGTTTAATATCTTGCTGTACAATGATTAAGACCAAGGAGCAAAGAGGATCATCTGCATCATGTGGTGGGCTTGTAAAGTGCAGTAAGCTGGAGAGTTGGTCTAGATAACCAGCAAGTGATTTAGAGTCCACTGGTCAGGTGTGCGTGAATGGGTGGGCAGAATCCAACCTTGATTGGCAGGAGGTGACTTATGATGAGGTTCCAGGTGGAGAGATCAAATGACCCTCCACAATCCATATTCCCACTAGGTTTCAGACAGAGAGGCCTCATGACCTTTCACAATCCACACCACAAGAATATAATTGTGAATGCTTCAGCCTTTGCTGAGCCTTGCCATCATAGAGAATACACTTCCTTATTCTGTTTGCAGTTTAATTGCCTTGCCACTATTTAGAAGCAGTTGTGAAAAGTCTGCAGATCGTTAATTGACCCTTTGGTAAAGATTTTGCTGAGCTTGATAGATGCTGCTATAGTATAAATACAAGTGGTGACTTCCCCATTGAGACTTTCTTTTAATGGTCAACATAAATGTGTGCCCTGATGGTGTGTGGATTTATATTGTGAAAAGGGATGTGGGGGGGGGGGGGGGGAGGGGGAGGAGAGAAAGGGTTGTTTTGTAAGATAACATTTATATATATATATATACTTCGATATTGGAGAGTTTACTATGTATATTTATGAAAAAAAATTGTAATTAAAAGTTTTCTGAGCTCTATCTAATGCAAGTGAGCATATATTTTCTGTTGTGTTGTAGCTTCAACAGATTGGGATCTCATTTTCAGATGAGCATTGTACTATACCAAATAGCCCATTTATTCTCCTCACTGAGCCAGGATTGATCCTCTAGTTTGATAGCAATAGCAGAATGAGGAAAATAGCATTTTAAATTGTAATTCATTTTAAATTAGTTTAATTTTAAATAACATTTTGGATACTGTTGGGGGAAAACAACATACCATAGGCAAGAAACAGTGATCAGGCATGGAGTCTGACCTTGCTAGGAGTAGAGGCAAGTTGTACTGAAAGGGGTTGTAGAGCTCGTCGAAAGAATCAAAGACTTGTTGATCCAAACCAAGGCTTTTATTAGCAAAAGACAGGAGCTCTTCACAGGTGGCCAACCAGTCCGGAATGATCCGACCTGGCTAGGGACACAACCCTTTAAGACCCAGACAGTAGGCGTGGCTAAGCTCTCAGCCAATCGCTGTAAGCACAGTCTAGATACTGTAACTATATACATTGGTGATAGATCTGTACTATCACAAGGGTTTCTATAGTCAGGGGAACAGTTAAGAATTTCAGTGGAAGGGATCAAAAATCCCAAATGGTATCTTACTTCCCTGGTACCAGGGTGAGAGATATCTCAGATCCAGTTCATGACATTTTCAGGAGGGAGGGTGAACAGCCAGATGTCGTGGACAATGTAGGGACAAATGACATGGGTAGGAAGGGTGATGAGGTCCTGCAAAGACAGTTCAGGGAGTTAGGCGCTATTGAAGGAAAGGACCTTCAGGGTTGCGATCTTTGGATTGCTACCCCTGCCATGAACTAGTGAGATTAGAAATAGGAGGATAGTGCAGCTTAACCCATGACTAAAGACGTTGCAGGAGGGAGGGTGTTACAAGCCCAGAGGACTCCTAAACCAAGCAGCAATAGAAATTATGGTTACTTAAACAAAAGTTGCTTTTAATTTTCTTGAAACATAAAAACAGGATCAAACTTATTATTATTAACTTAACCCCATTCTAATTCTAAGTGCACAAGTATGTAATGTATATATGTTCAGAAGAGTAGTTAGTTTCTCCAAATTCACTTCTCCAAATTCATTGTTATCAGGCAATTCTTATTCTGTGCTCAGAATTTAACTTTTATGAATCTTCACCAGGCTCTGGTGCTTAAAGTTAAATGGTTACCACTCAGGAAGGTTCTTGTTGGTTTCAGATAGATATTTGTTGCTTGTTGGACACACACACACACAAACTGATTTCTTCCAATCAGTCACTTCAGTGTCTTTTCAAAGAAACTTGCCTCATCAAGGGTTTTCCAAATGATAACCTCTTTTTCCAGGTCACCACAGAGTTTCTCTTGTTTCCCTTATTTCAGGAGAAACACTTTGGCCAACCATTTCCTCTTGTGAGGACCACAAGAGTTTTGAATAGGCTGAACTCAGAATTCACAGCCTATCTTCAAAATGGGGTTTTCAACAAGCCTGCCAGCTTTCCATTTTGTAGCCTCAACTGCTACTCTATAACTGACTTCTCCCCCCCACCCTCCCTCTCTCTCTCTCTCTCTCTCTCTCTCTCTCTCTCTCTCTCTTGTGTGCTCAGATAAGAATCCTGTTTGTTTTTTTCATCTCTGCTTGTAAAAACCAAAAACCTCTCCCAAGGCTCCAAATCCAAGCTTTGAAAGATCTTATCAGTACTTCTGAGCCTGGACTTTATTGCCCATACACAATAGATCAGCATTCTTCATTTCTTCTGCAAAGCCAACTGGAGCCTCAATGTCTGGCTTCAGCAAAGCTTTTGCATTTTATATGAAATATCTTTTGTGTTACTCTGTGAAGAGACCTACACTAAACCCCACAATCTATCTCTTTTAAAGACATATTTATCCATAACCATACTAACAAGGGTTTCAGGTTTATGGTTCATTGGGCTCTCTTCCAGGAAAGGGAGTATATTCCAATGGGACAGTTTGCATCTGAACAGATATCCTTGCAGGAAGGTTGGCTTGTGCAAGATGTATTGTAGGAAATGCAGATGTGCTTAGAGTATGGATAGGCATATGGAATTTTATGATGTTGAGGCCATTAATGAATCTTGGTTGCAGGAGGGGCAGGCCTGGCTGCTCAATGTGTTGCATTTCCATTGTTTTAGATATGATATAAAGAAGGGAATGAAAGGGGGAGGAGTGGCATTGCTCGTCAGGGAAAATATCACAGACCAGGAGGCTCGTCTGCTGAGGCAATATGGTGGAGCTGAGGAATAGGAAAGGTATGACCATACTCATGGGGTTGTATTATAGACCGCCCAATAGTCAGTGAGAATTGGAGGAGCAAATCTGCAGACAAATAGCAGATTGATGCAGGAAACATAAGGTTGTGATGGGAGATTTTTAACTTTCCACATATGACTGGGTCTCCCATACTGTAAAAAGGGTGGATGGCTTGGAATTTGTCAAATGTGTTCAGGAAAGTTTTCTGAATCAATTTATAGAGGTACCAAATGGAGAGAGTGCATTACTGGATCTCTTATTTGGAAACGAGACAGGACAGGTGACATGGTAAATGTGAAGGGGAACATTTTGGGTCCAGTGATCACAATGCCATTAATTTCAAGTTAATTATGGGGAAGGATAGGACTGGTCCTTGGGTTGAGATTCTAAACTGGAGAAAGGCCAATTTTGAGGAAATGAGAAAAGATCTAGAAAGCATGGATTGGGACATTGTTTTCTGGCAAGGATGCGTTCGGTAAATGGAAGGCCTTCTGAGGTACAGTTATCTGTTCCTGTCATGATTAAAGGCAAAGTTAACAGGCACAGGGAATCTTGATTTTCAGAGGATAATGGGGATCAGGATAAGAAGAAGACTATAGCAGGTATGGTATAGCAGGTATGGTATAGAGGGTATGGGCAACAAGGAGGGACTTGATGAGTATTTTTAAAAAAGCAAAAAAAACTGAAGAAGAAAATCAGGAAGGCTAAAATACAGATGATTGCTTTGGCAGACAATGTCAAGGAAAATCATAAGGGTTTCTACAGGATATATTAAGAGCAAAAGGATAGTAAGGGGCAATATTGGTCCCCTTGAAGATCAGAGTTGTCGGCTATGTATGGAGCCAGAAGTGATGGGAAAGATCTTAATGGGTATTTTGCATCAGTATTTACTCAGGAAACTGGCACAGAGACTAAGGAAGTAAGGAAAATAAGCAATGAGGTCATGGAACCTTTACAGATTAAAGAGAATGAAGTGCTTGCTGTTTAAACCAAATAAGGATGGAAAAATCCCCGGGGTCTGAACCTTAAGGGAGGCTAGTGTAGAAATTGCAAGGGCTCTGGCATAAATATTTAAAATGTCCTTAGCCGCAGGTGAGGTGCTGGATGATTGGAGGATAGTAAACATATTCCATTGTTTAAAAAAAGCTCCAAAAGTAACCCTGGAATTTATGGGTCAGTGAGCCTGACATTAGTTTTAAGTACATTATTGGAAGGTGTTTTTCGAGAAGCTTACCAAGAAAGTTGATGAAGGAAAGGCTGCAAATGTTGTCTACATGGACTTTAGTCAAGCCTTTGACAAAGTCCCACATCGGAGTTTAGTCAGGAATGTTCAACAGCTCGGTATTCATGACGAGATAGTAAACTGGATTCGACATTAACTATATGGAAGAAGCCAGAGAACAGTAGTGGATGATTGCCTATGACTTGTGGTGTGCCTCCGGAATCAGTGTTGGGACCATTGCTGTTTGTCATCTGTTGCAATGATCTGGATGATAATGTGGTAAATTGGATCAGCAAGTTTGCAGATGGCACAGATTGAAGGTGTTGTGGACAGCGAGGAATTTTTCAAAACTTGCAGAAGAATCTGGACTAGATGGAAAAAATGGACTGAAAAATGGCAGATGGAATTTAATGCAGACAAGTGTGAGGTGTTGCATTTTAGAAGGACAAACTAAGGTAGGACATACATGGTAAATGAAAGGGCACTGAGGAGTGCAGTAGAACAGAGAGATCTGGGAATACAGATACAAAATTCCCTGAAAGTGTCATCCGTTGGGTTGAAAAGAGGGATATTAGGTTTCATAAATCCAAGTATTGAGTGTAGGAGTTGGGATGTCATGTAAAAGTTGTATATGATATTGGTGAGGTCAAATTTGGAATCTTTTGTGAAGTTTTGGTTACCTAATTACAGGAAAGATATCAATAAGATTGAAATAATGCAGAGAATATTTACTAGGATATTGCCAGGACTTCAGGAATTGAGTCACAGGGAATGGTTAAATGGATTAGGACTTTATTCCCTGAAGAATAATGGAAGATTTGATAAATGTATATAAAATTAAGAAGGGTATAGAGTAAATGAAAGAGATTAGGTGAAATACAAACCAGAGGACATGGATTAAGGGTGAAAAGGGAAAACTTTCGGGAATCATTGGGGGAAGTTCTTTATACAGAGAGTACTGGAAATGTGAAACGAGTTGCCAGCTGAAGTGGTAAATGCGGGCTCAATTTTAACATGAAAAATTTGGACAGGTATATGGATAGCAGGGGTATGGAGGGCTATGGACTGTGCAATTTAGTGGGACCAGGCAAAATAATAGTTAGAAACAGACTTGAAGGGTCAGTTTTCTGTGCTGTCATGTTCTATAGTTCTAAATTGTGATGATTCAGAATTTAAATTTACTCCCCTATGCTGTTTCATGAGTGTTTTTAAATTGTTCACAATTTTTTTGTGAAGAGAAATATGCAGTGCCTTCCATAAAGGAAATTTTTCCTTTATTTGCCCCTGTGCTCCACAGTCTTACATTTGTATACATTTGGTTTGACCATGTTTCACAAACATTTCTACGACTGATTCCACCTGCATTGAATTCACCCATCGTTATTGAATGAAGATCTACCGGGACCAATGCCTGAAGAGGGCGCACAAAATCAGTTAACCGCTCCGTAAATGGTTATATGGTATGTCGAAATCACAGCACTTTTTCTACATACTTCCCTCATTTCTGGACACCGTAATGTTTAGGACATTTGGCTTCACAGATGTTGGTCATTACTCGGGTATGTCTAGTTGCTTTGTTGGTTCAGCTGAAAGAGATCTAGACTTGCTTCTCAACATTCGATCACATTTGGAGTCTGTAGTTGCCATTTTTCAGTATGAGGACCAGAGTCAAAGAAGCTGTTATGAGGCTGAAAACAAGAATAAGATAGTAAGAGACATTGCTTGAACATCAGGATTACCAAAAACAACAGATTACAACATCATTGAGAAGAAAGGGTGAACTCAGTAATCACATTCCTTGGTTTTCCGAGGAAGATCTCCACAGCTGATGACAGAATTCTCATCATAATGAAGAGAAATTCCCAAATGTATGTCTGACAGATCAGAAACACTGTTCAGGAGGCAGGAATGGATATGTTAATTAAGCCCCCTACATTTTTCTCTTGTCATCCCTGATACAGGTTCATCTTGGGCTCATCTGTCCACGAGACCGTTTTTCAAAATATGTACAAATACGTCGATCGCGGCAGAACTCCCCCTCTCCTGTTCGCGGCAGCATCCCCTATCTCCATTCATGCGATGAATTTCCTACCAAGATAAACATTGCTGCTACTTACATTAATCATTTAAATGCACTGCTTCTAAACATCCGCTGCGCTGCAGGGTGGCCATCCCTGTTACTGCATCTTTTAAAATGAGCTCGCTTAACATCCTATCTCAAAGAACGGAACATGGACGTTAAATGGCGCATACCTTGTATATATCATGGTTCAATATATTGGAATTTGGGTTAAATTGGGTCGTGCAAAATCGGGGTTTCACTGTGACCTTGAATTAAGTCTGGAATGTGCACTTTAGTCAGATGAACTGTTTGATTACAAATTTAAAACTGTGGAGCACAGGGACAAATAAAGAAAAAAAAATGTCTTTGTCCCAAATATTATGAAGGGCATTGTATAGGAAGGGAAATACCTTTCAGAAAGTATAGTTTTTAGGGTTCAACAGTTGTAAATTTAACTATGTTTGGAATTACATAATTAAACTGCACTAAAATGTCAGTACTATATTTTAAGTAATCCAACAGAAATGCATAATCTTTAGTTTTGAATGGTTCATTTAAATTTGCTTTGCATTAATCTAATTTAATTTAAAAATGTGATTGTGTACAAATCTCCTCTATCTGACCTCTTCTGGACCTACGTCCTCAGATATTCCTTCAATTCTAGTTTTTTATAGTTAAATTTATTTCACCCATCATTAGTGACCATGTGGTTAACTTGGTTATACTCTCAGGAAGGAGAAAAGGAGAAGGGGATTAAACAAGGAGCCAGAAAAAATACATCTTGAATATTCTAAACTTTACCCCCCAATTGCACTGCAGAAAGGAAAGGGAGAAAAAATTAGGGAGGGTTAATGATATGTAACTTCAAGTCTTTCTTAACTGCATTTAGGAAATGGATGGAGCCCAGAAAGTAAGAGTTAATGGCAGCAAATTGTATGCCCGAGCAGATGTTGCACAAATGCTTGTTGAGTCATATTATCAATGAAATCATTGCCAGTTTTTTTTTAAATTAGAACATGTCATCATTATTTAAATATCAATTTTGGTCATCTATTACCTTTTGATCTTGCACTGTATGGCTCATTGATGCCAAATCTGGATGGAAATTAGGGCATTCATTCATCACATGTCAAAATGTTAAATTACTCGAAATACACCTGCTGGAGATTTTTGGCTCAGTTTCATGTGTCTGCAAATATTTCAGCATGTGACATTTCACTGTTTAAAGTGAATGAGGAAAATAATAGCTGGCAAATGCAAAGCTGGTAAACACTGAAGGCAACTATCATTCAGTTTAATATTAATAAATTCTCTTTAAAAAAACTTTGGTGAAAGTATTAAAGTTTGACATCAAATTAATTGTCATGTGTACAGAGGTACAGTGAGAAGGTTCATTTTGTGTGGAATTCAGCAATGAAAACATGGTACAGAGTTGGAGAAAGATCAGTTAGAACTGAGCAAAGGCCGCTTTTGTGAGGTTCGTTCAGAAGTCTGATAAAAACTGTCCTTGAGTCCGATGGTTCGTGATCTCATGCTTGTTACTTTTCTTGAGGATGAGAGTATTTGGCAGGAGTGGGATATTGACTGATTTTACTGAGACAGCAGAATGTGAAGATGGGGTAGATGGAGGTGAAATGTGTTTGTGTGATGGCCTGATCTACTTTTGCAACACTGCAGTTTCTTGTGGTGCTGGGTGGAGCTGATCCTTTACCAGGCAGTGATGCATTTTAATTTGATCTTTTTGATGCTGTATGTGTGTAAGTTGTTGAGGGACGCAGATGACATGAGGCTACTGAAGAAGCAGAGGTGCTGAGTGATTTCTTGGTCACTGTGTTGACATGGTTCATCTAAGGACAGGTTGTTGGAGATGCTTTCCCCAAAGAAACCTGCCTCCAATATCCACCTCCACCTCTATTTTGGAAGTCTTTGACCAGCACTTTAGTCTTGCTGACATGGTTGTCATGTCACCAAGCCACTACAGCTTCTATCTCTCTTCTATATTCTGACTTGTTTGAGATTTGACAGTAGTGTCATCTGCAAATTTATAGATGAAGGTGGAGTGGCATTTGGTCACATGGTCATTGGTGTACAGGAAGTACAATGGGGGGTCTGCATATGTAGCTTTTGAAATCCCCAGAAAGAAGAATGAATTAAATTTATATATCAGAAAGGAAGCAGATTTGTTTTTTAAAATAAGCACAAATGGGTGATGTTAATATGTTTAAGGTATTGAAGTTGTCTTCCACAATACAAGCAGTTTATTGGTCCTTTCTTGGAATTAGTAAACACTTAGCTTTAACTGGAAGACCATTTCTTTGAACGTCAACCTGAAGATAAAATTAGGCAGAGAAGACAAAGGCAGACATTTTACTGTGAAACAGAAGCTACATTTAAAATGTAGTCTCAAAAATGTGTTTGCTCCCAAATAAGAATATGAAAGCATTTTGCTTACTGTTGGTTTTAAAAACAGTTACCAAATAATCACTTCTTTCATTTGTCTTGCTAATTTATCAGCAAAAGTGCTCTTGTTTTCCAAATGTTGCCTTATTTGAGAGTGTTGAGCCCAACAAAAAAAAGGTAATTTTCAAATTTTTAACTGCTGATGGCACTTTGCAACATAATTGTACTATAGGGTCTCCAAACCTTAAAGAAATCAGCAGAGCTCACATCCACCACTACCTCATCTTGTCTTAAGTTTATCATGTATGCCGAATAGGTATGTTAATGCTACTATTCCAAATATTGTCATTGTAAACTCATGACAGAGATAATTCCATGGTACTTCTAGAGATTTACACACAATAAGAACAAGAAAATTATTGAGGATGAAGAACCAGCTGTTGAAATGACATGGAAACTGCATCTCCACCCTCGAGCACCTTCTCAGACTCAGTGATGTTATTCAAGGAGAGGCGTATTACACTTGAGTGTTGATCTCAGATTTATATTTTCATGCCACCAGGGAGTCTTATCCCATTAGAGTACTGCAAAATATAAACCAACAGCAGTTCGCTCTGTGGTGTGAGCAAATAGTTGCCCTTCGAGAAAAGGGTGATGGCTCATTTGACTACATTGCAGTTATTAGGGGAAATAAAATCTGCTTTATTGTTTTGAGAGCGTTGCCAGTGGTGGAGTGATTTGTGCAAACATTTAATCTGTGTCACGCCAAAGCTATACACTATTATCTGTTTGCTCCAATTTCAGAGATTGATATATTGGCACATGTACATTTTATCAAGTTGATGAAAATAAGTTCATCATCATTAAATTCTCTTGGAATAATCAGGCATTACTTTAGATCGTAAGTATCCAAACAGTGTCCACACATGTCCAACTGGATGCTTTCCCAGCTTCTCCTGTTGGGGTAGCTACAGTCTTCAGAAATAAACATTTCAGTAGTTGTTTGTTACATTTTGGCCTCTGAATACATTCTTGGCATAATGATCTTTTATTTGCTAATGGAGGCTATACACACAAAGATACATCTCAGATTCAGGTAATGAGCACAAAATGCAATTTTAAAAATACCTTCCAGTGACTTTCTGTAGTATTTTTGAGATGTAGAGAACACCTCTTTCTAGGAACTAAAAATTGTGTAGAAAACATATCCAATATGTCTCAAAATAGCCAAAGTAGAAGTATCCAAAATTGTCGAGGAGTGGATGGAAAACTGTTGCACTGAATATGTCATATGATAATTTGGGCTATTGTTGTTCGGCACTTTAAGTTTATTGTCATCTGCTTGTGCAAGTACAACCCGACGAAACACCTTTCTCCAGTCCTCAATGCAAAAACACTTATTCTCAAGTAAACCATAACATCCAATCTTTAGTCTTACAATACTTATGAAGATGGCTCATTAGACCAACCTGAGCTTGACGGTTTCTTTCCCACCATTTCGGGATCTGCGTCATCAGTGGATCTTAATTTTCGAGATTCTCTTTTTCCTTGTGCTTTACTCATATGAATGAGCATCACCTTTTACGTGAGTTCACCAATGATTCAATACTTGTTGTTTCCGGAGGTGTGTGTCATTGTTGAAACCTTTTAGGATGGTCTCAGAGTCTTTGAATCTCTTTTTCTGGCCATTATGTGAGCCTTCAATCAGTTCTCCATAAAGTTGTCACTTTGATATTTTATCATCTGACTTTCTTCTCACAAGTTCTGCTCATCTGATGTGTGATTCTTTCAACAGTGCATAGATGCTGGGGAAGTTTTCCTCCAACATATAACGTGTGTGTCTAGAATCTTGTCTTGCAATTTAATGTCAAGTATTGGTCACAGACAGGTCACGTATAAATGATTAAGCTGCCTGGCATGTCAGTTGTATACTATCCATGTCTTGGAACAATGTAATGTAAGAACAGCGTAATACACCTTCACCTTGGTCTTCCAATTGATCCTTTTTATTCCCATACTTAGTCTTAGAAAAGCAGAGCTGGTTTGTGCCATCCTGCTGTTAACTTTGTTATCAATGTTGGCTGATCTTGAGAGAGTGTTGCCAAGGTATGTAAAATTTAATATTTGTTTCTTTGTATTTCGAACAGAGGTATTTGGAGCAGTTTGAGGATGATTTCTGTTTTTGGTGTGCTAATTGTGAGGCCAATATTGACACATGCACTGATAAATTTGTCCAAGCTTTCCTGTATTCTAGCTCCTGAGGTTGCATTAGCAGTAAAGAGGAAATTCCTTAAGGTGGTTTCTCGTACTTTGGTTTTGACTGAGAGATTCCTTGGGTTGAAAAGAGCATAATCAGTCCTGTACCTAACATTAATTCCATCTTCTATACCAGTCCAGGCATCGGACAATATTGCAGAGAACATCATGCTAAACAGTGTGGGGGAAGTACACAACCTAGTTTCCCATCATTAATGACCAGAAATGGGTCTGAAGACTCTCCATCCATTATTCCAATCATCACATCATCATGGAGTTGTTGGACAATTGTGATGAACTTTTTGAGGCAGTCAATGTTTACCATGGTCTTGTGAAGGCCCTCATGAAGAACAGAAGTCAAAAGCTTTAGTGAGATTGACAAAGGTCGTGAGCAGACTACAGTTTTGTTCTTGGCACTTCTTTCTGTGAACATAGTGTTTACCATTCTACATCCTTCACAGAAACTACATTGGATTTCTGGAAGTAGGCCTCCTTCAATATGAGTGATCAATCTGTTTAACAGGACTTCAGTGAGATTTTACCAGCAGTTGAGAATATCTGGCTGCAGGTTGAAACAGAGCCTTCCTTGTCTGCCATCTGTCATTTAGTTCTTTCACTGTAACATGCAGTGGATGCTTTTGGAATTGATCCAACTTCTCTTTTTCCTTCTCCCCCTTACTGCTTTGTTTCCTGTTGCTCCGTCTTTTGCTGGAGGGCCCCAGGCCATGATTTTGTCCAACTGTGTGCCAAATTGTGTAGTAAGCGGCAGATGCAATTAGGCAGGAGACTCTGTCGCGTGAGTTCTGTAGAGTGTCCCAAGACTTGCACTCAGGTAAGTCTCATTCTAAGGACACCAGTAATAGTCTCAAACAAACTACTTGTATTGCCATGTGTTTCATTAATTCATTAGTCAGGTTCTGTGGCATTCATTATAAAAAAGAGAGGGAGTCATAATGCAAAAGAACTGTTTTCAGTTTCACATTTACTGAAGCTGAAATGTTTGAGGCATCAGAAAAGATCTTATTAGCAGGCCACTGAGAAAAATTCAAGGTATTCAGGTAAAACCGGAGTTGTTTTCTGAAAGGGAAATTATATTTGACCAAATTTTGGAGTCCTTTTGTGAAGCAACTTGCTGTGGAAAAGTAGAAACAGATGGATGTACTATACTTAGATTTCCAGAGGACATTAGATAAGGTGACATATTGGTGAAGGTTATTGCTGAAAATAAAAGTACAGGGTATGCAATGAAACATATTAGCATGGTTAGATGATTGGCTGGCAAACAAGAAGCAGAATAGGCATTAAAGAGACCTTTTCAAGTTGGTAAGATGTAACAAGTTGTGTTTTAAATGTAATTTTTAAAATTGAAATAAGTGACTTGGATGAAGGAACTGAATATATGCTAGCTAAATTTGCTGATGGCGTCGTGATAAGTGCGACATGAAAATGTCAATTTAATATCCCACTTATAACAGGGTGAAGTGAGTAGGTAAGAGTACAATGTGAGAATGATCGAAAAATTTCATTTTGACAAGATAACAAAGCACTATTCAAAGAGTGATAAATTGTGAAGCTCTGAGATGAACAGTGATCTGGGTATCCTGTGGCACAATTTGCTCAAGGCTAGTATGCAGATACAACAAATAATGCTGAAAGTTTACATTGTCACGGTTTATAGTTGGAGGAATTGAATCGAGAAGTTTTGAAATAATGCTGCAGTTACAGGGTATTGGTAAATCACAGCTACAAATCTTCTGGCTTATTTTTATTGAAAAGCCTGGATTCTTTATTTCTAAAGTTGATGTTTCAACTAAGCAGTCCTGTATGATCAATACTTCTAAAGAGAGGCTACCCCATAATACAGGAGGGGGTTACACTCCCAAAATTAGCTGTATCATGATTTTCTACAAAGTGAACTTATATCATCTATGCATGCGTCAAAAAATTCAAGTTAAGAAAAATTAAAGTTGTCAAAAATTCTGTGAGAGCAAATTTTTATTTGTATCTTAAATTTTTTGGTAATAATGCTGTAGGATCAACACATAGGCTCCTGACTCTTTTGGAAAATTACTTAAAAATATGTTCTAAATAAGTACTGTTTCAATTCTAAAAATATCTTTAAAGTATATTATTTATGGAGGGGTAATGTCCACGTCAGCTGCAGGCTTGTTTGTGGCTGACAAGTCCGATGCGGGACAGGCAGACACGGTTGGAGTGGTTGCAAGGGAAAATTGGTTGGTTGGGGTTGGGTGTTGGGTTTTTCCTCCTTTGTCTTTTGACAGTGAGGTGGGCTCTGCGGTCTTCTTCAAAGGAGGTTGCTGCCCGCCGAACTGTGAGGCGCCAAGATGCACGGTTTGAGGTGATATCAGCCCACTGGCGATGGTCAATGTGGCAGGCACCAAGAGCTTTCTTTAGGCAGTCCTTGTACCTCTTCTTCGGTGCACCTCTGTGTCAGTGGCCAGTGGAGAGCTCGCCATATAACACAATCTTGGAAAGGCGATGGTCCTCCATTCTGGAGACATGACCTACCCAGCGCAGTTGGATCTTCAGCAGCGTGGATTCGATGCTGTCGGCCTCTGCCATCTCGAGTACTTCGATGTTGGAGATGAAGTCGCTCCAATGAATGTTGAGGATGGAGCGGAGACAACGCTGGTGGAAGCGTTCTAGGAGCCGTAGGTGATGCCGGTAGAGGACCCATGATTCGGAGCCGAACAGGAGTGTGGGTATGACAACGGCTCTGTCAACGCTATTCTTTGTGAGGTTTTTCAGTTGGTCGTTTTTCCAGACTCTTTTGTGTAGTCTTCCAAAGGCGCTATTTGCCTTGGAGAGTCTGTTGTCTATCTCGTTGTCGATCCTTGCATCTGATGTAATGGTGCAGCCGAGATAGGTAAACTGGTTGACTGTTTTGAGTTTTGTGTGCCCGATGGAGATGTGGGGGGCTGGTAGTCATGGTGGGGAGCTGGCTGATGGAGGACCTCCGTTTTCTTCAGTCTGACTTCCAGGCCAAACATTTTGGCAATTTCCGCAAAACAGGACGTCAAGCGCTGAAGAGCTGGCTCTGAATGGGCAACTAAAGCGGCATCGTCAGCAAAGAGTAGTTCACGGACAAGTTTCTCTTGTGTCTTGGTGTGAGCTTGCAGGCGCCTCAGATTGAAGAGACTGCCATCCGTGCAGTACCGGATGTAAACAGCGTCTTTATTGTTGAGGTCTTTCATGGCTTGTTTCAGCATCATGCTGAAGAAGATTGAAAAGAGGGTTGGTGTGAGAACGCAGCCTTGTTTCATGCCATTGTTAATGGAGAAGGGTTCAGAGAGCTCATTGCTGTATCTGACCCGTCCTTGTTGGTTTTCGTGCAGTTGGATAACCATGTTGAGGAACTTTGGGGGGCATCCGAGGCGCTCTAGTATTTGCCAAAGCCCTTTTCTGCTCACGGTGTCGAAGGCTTTGGTGAGGTCAACAAAGGTGATGAAGAGTCCTTTGTTTTGTTCTCTGCACTTTTCTTGGAGCTGTCTGAGGGCAAAGACCATGTCAGTAGTTCCTCTGTTTGCGTGAAAGGCGCACTGTGATTCTGGGATAACATTTTTGGCGACACTAGGTATTATTCTATTTAGGAGAATCCTAGCGAATATTTTGCTTGCAATGGAGAGCAGCGTGATTCCCCTGAAGTTTGAGCAGTCTGATTTCTCGCCTTTGTTTTTGTACAGGGTGATGATGATGGCATCACGAAGGTCCTGAGGCAGCTTTCCTTGGTCCCAGCAGAGCTTGAAAAACTCATGCAGTTTGGCATGCAGAGTTGCCGCCAGCCTTCCAGACCTCTGGGGGGGATTCCATCCATACCTGCTGCTTTGCCACTTTTCAGTTGCCCATTCAGAGCCAGCTCTTCAGCGCTTTACGTCCTGTTTTGCGGAAACTGCCAAAATGTTTGGCCTGGAAGTCAGCCTGAAGAAAACTGAGGTCCTCCATCAGCCAGCTCCCCACCATGACTACCAGCCCCCCCACGTCTCCATCGGGCACACAAAACTCAAAACGGTCAACCAGTTTACTTATCTCGGCTGCACCATTTCATCGGATGCAAGGATCGACAACAAGATAGACAACAGACTCGCCAAGGCAAATAGCGCCTTTGGAAGACTACACAAAAGAGTCTGAAAAAACGACCAACTGAAAAACCTCACAAAGATTAGCGTATACAGAGCCGTTGTCATACCCACACTCCTGTTCGGCTCCGAATCATGGGTCCTCTACCGGCATCACCTACGGCTCCTAGAACGCTTCCACCAGCGTTGTCTTCGCTCCATCCTCAACATTCATTGGAGCGACTTCATCTCCAACATCGAAGTACTCGAGATGGCAGAGGCCGACAGCATCGAATCCACGCTGCTGAAGATCCAACTGCGCTGGGTAGGTCACGTCTCCAGAATGGAGGACCATCGCCTTTCCAAGATTGTGTTATATGGCGAGCTCTCCACTGGCCACTGACACAGAGGTGCACCGAAGAAGAGGTACAAGGACTGCGTAAAGAAAGCTCTTGGTGCCTGCCACATTGACCATCGCCAGTGGGCTGATATCACCTCAAACCGTGCATCTTGGCGCCTCCCAGTTCGGCGGGCAGCAACCTCCTTTGAAGAAGACCGCAGAGCCCACCTCACTGTCAAAAGACAAAGGAGGAAAAACCCAACACCCAACCCCAACCAACCAATTTTCCCTTGCAACCACTCCAACCGTGTCTGCCTGTCCCGCATTGGACTTGTCAGCCACAAATGAGCCTGCAGCTGACGTGGACATTACCCCTCTATAAATCTTCGTCCGTGAAGCTAAGCCCAAGAATGGCTCCAAAAAGAGAAAAAGCAATTACGATGACCTCTGGAACCCGACGGGAAGAGAAGAAAAAAAAGATGTGAGGCCTACCTTAATGACAAAACATGGAGCTGGAATTTGTTCTGCCTCCCGCTCTGGTGAGTCCTTGGAGGAAATGTCTGCCAGTATCTCTCAGCTGCTACCCATGGAGAGATGGTGTCAGTGAGGAATTGTGCATGTGTGACACAATGAACCCCAAGGCACTATCGAAAAGTTGGAGACCTAGACTTTGGGAGTAGAGGAGGAAGAATTGGGCTTCAGAGGAGGCTCATTAGCTGCTGAAGAAGAAGAAGAAATACTGGAAGAGGAGGTAATGGAAGAAATTAAATTTAATCTACAGACTAAGACTGAAGAGTTATCTATAATGATAATGGAGCAGATTAAAGTAATGAAAGGGGAAATGAAAGAAGGACTAAAGGGGGTCAAGACTGAAATTAAAGATATGAAATCAGAAACTAATGAGGATGGAGGTGGAAATAAAATGAAGAAGAAATTGGAGAAAATGGAAGAAAAAATTACAAGAGAACAAAATAATTTACAGCACATGGAAGACAGAATATTTAATGTTGAAAATAATATTACTATAATACTATTCATTATAGTAAATGAAAAGCTTTCTCATCAAAAACTACACTCTTTATTAATAAAGCTATCAAGGTAGAGAGAAAGTTTTAAGTCTTGCTTTGAAAGGAGTGAGTGAAAGAAAAGGTCTTCTGATGTGGGAAGGGGTAGAATTTTATTCTACCCCCAATTTGAGAGAAGATCTTTTGAGGAGAATTTAATACAGCCATGAAAAAACTTTATGACGAAAGGCCAAATTGGCCTGTTACAATGCTGCATGTCTAAATTTAAAAATAAATTCTGGGTCAGCTTTTTTCCCCATGCTCCTGCCAGCAAAATGGAATCACACCCAAATTTCTTTATAACTATTTCCCTGAGAAAAAGTAATAATGACATCAGTTTAGTTTATTTTAATGGATTGTGCACCCAGTTTAGAAATGCTAGCCATTATATTAATTGGCTTTACATTAATACTTATCTACTTTGAAATGCCAGCAGGATCTTGAGTATCATGTTTCTCCTATTTTGCTTGTTTAGAATACAGCTGTTGTAAGCTCTGGTTTACTAAATTCAAAATTTTGCTGACCTGTGTGCCTTTCTGGAGAAGTCTATCCTTAAGGTGTGGCTATGTATTCTGATAATGAAATATGATGTGTATACCTTTGGGTCAATTTCACTTCTCATTGACAGGTTAAACTGCCCTTGTGCTGATCCATGAGAGGCAGAGTGGCATGTAGTTGTGAAACACTTGCCTGATTTCATTTTTTATTTGAAATTTTGAACAAGTGAAATGGCTTCCATTGTCTGTCACATATAACTCTGATGAGTGAAGGTCAGTTTCACTTTTGAAACAGTTACTGAGATCTACACATGCTCACAAGAACCAATTATACCTATGAATAGCGTGCCATGATAAAGTACCATGATAAAGTTTCCTAAAATTTAACCCACAGAATGCATGTCTTTACCAATTAACAAAATGCTTGGATCATGGGCTCAGTGTAACAGACACTGAGAGTTGTAAGAGAAATGAACACAAGCAGTCATGGTCCAAACTCTGACACCAGCTGAATAACATCATTGACTGAGTGAGGGAGGGAAGGATTGCAAAGAGATCCATATCAAGTACAAAGATATCCATGTGCACCAAAGAGACACAGATAGCAGAGGTGGTATCTCACAACCTCACAGATCTGAGATCACTCCTGATCGCAGGTGTTTTCACATTCTCTGTGTGACTGTACAGGTTTCTTCTGGGTGTTCCAGTTTCCTTCTTTGAAAGTATTTGGGTCAGTATATTAATTGGCCTTTGCAAATTGCCATAGTATATCAGTGAGGTCACTCATCTGAGTGGTACTGATACCATGTAACCCAGTACTACCTGTCGCATGGTTGGGAGGTTGGCGACTAAACCGGCTCACCCACCAGGCTTGCCTGGTGCAGAGGGTGGCGAGACACCCTGCAGGATGAAAAACAAGACCTGTCAAAGAGTGGACGAACCCTCTCATAGGGTCAATGGCCATTTAGCAAACATGCGCTGTGAAATGCGGAAAGGGCATCCTTGCATTGAAGCTTAGCCTGAAACAGAACTTCCCCCAGCCATCTTCGACCTCACCATGCCACTGGATCTGAGAGGGGATGTCGATAGGATGGGTCTGGACCTTGGTCAACCCCCTACTTAACTGAAATCTATTTGTATACATGCTGTTCCTTTCTGAGGAGTGACATACCCTCACATCAAATCCCACAAACTGACTGAAAGGAACCATCATTATCCTAAGGGTGGATAGCCAGAAGAAGAGAAGAAGTAGGAAGAGTATATCAGTAAATGGTAGCATTTGGAGAGAATTGATAGAATGTGGGGAGAATAGGATTATTGTAGAATTTGTGTAAAGGTATGGTTGATGCGAACTGAGTAAGATGAAGGACCTGTTTCCATTGTATCCCTCTGTGATTCTATTACTTGATGGGCACTGGTGACAGCAGGACTGGCGATTGTGTTACCTGGTTTAACATTTCCATCAACATTGGCAGCAATAGAAACATGGATGTGGATCAATGTTAAAGCTCTCAGGGACCCTAAAAACCTTACTCTTCTCTATAATATAAGCAGGGGTGGCCAAACTTGCTTAATGTAAGAGCCACGCAAGATAAACCTCAAATAGTTGAGAGCTGCAAGACAAGAAAAAATATTACATTCATGTATGTAGTTTTTGAACTGCTAATTTGCAGTAGCTTCAATAATCAAAAAGTACAGATATAGAACATAGAACAATGCTGCACATTACAGGCCCTTCGGCCCCTAATGTTGTGCCAACCCATATATCCCTCCCTAAAATAAAGTACTAAGCCATTCCCACCGCCTAACTATCCATCTGTATGTATGTACATACAGTACAACGCCGTTTATCCGAAATCCTAATTTATCCGAAAAAAAATTAAATTTTGAATGAATGAGGATATTTGAAACAAATCAGAAATCCTCATATATCCAAAATTTTTTGGAGCCAAACAGACCTGGGACGTGGAGCTGCCGTCGGGCTCCTGGGCAGGAGCTGGGCCTCTGGGGAAATGTTGATGATTGGCACCAGCCAGCATTTAATGCTTAAAAAGCCTTGTTGTATTTTAAACACTGTTGCAAGTGATTTGTTGTTGCTACTGGGCTGTTTTTTAAAAAAATGGCCAGTTTTCTGAAAAAAAAAAACATTTATTTGGCATAGGCCAAGTCCTGACCATTTTGGATAATCGGAGTTGTACTGTACCACATATTTTGTTTATATTGATAAGTCTGTGTTCAGGACATCAGGAGCTCAGATGAGGGACAGCTGGGGTGTCGGAAGCTCAGATGGGAGGGTGGCCAGAGCCTCGAGAGATTGGATGGGCAAGTGGCCGGCCAGGGCCAAGTTTGAGGCTTTGAGAATTTGGATGGGTGGGTGGGACTGGGAGGTGTCTGAGTTTGGGGCATCAGAAGTTTGGATGCTAGGACAACCAGGGGGTTGGGAGCTCAGATGGGCAAGCAGGACCAAGTGGTCAGTCTGTGGCTGGGGCACCAGGAGCTCAGATAGGAGGGCGGTCAGGGTATTGACAGCTCTGGTGTGAGTCCACGGCCTGAGTGTTGGGAGCTCCGCTGGGCATGCGGCTGGAGCCTAGGGGAGAGTCCACGGTTGGGGCGTCAGGAGCTCCTGATTGCCTCAACACTGCTAATTTCACTTCCTGCAACACAACCACAATCATACGATCGCAAGCCACAATCACGTGATCACAAGCCACATCCACTAACACTACCATTGTGAGCAGCGGCTCGTATGATTCATGTCTCAGCCAACACATTTCTGGGAACTAGAAGTTACATGTCAAAGAGCTGCATGTGGCTTGTGATCCATGGTTTAGCCAATCTGATATAAAGAATAATGTAGATTGGCACAGGTTAGATGGGCCAAAGTGCCTGTTTCTGTACCATGGTTCTGTGGTTCTAACATTCACAAAATATTTGTCAATTTCAAGTTAAAAAAGAGCTCCAAAATTATAATAGCTTATGGGCTGACCTAAATTCCATCACAATTAGTATCAGTTAAGAGATTCTACACGTCTCTTACAAGTTTTGCAATAATGACCTGGATATCAAGGACATAAACAACGTTAAATAAAAGGTTTTCCCTGCTTAGAAAACTTGCCTTTTCTCAATGGCAACTGAAGGTAGACGTCCATTTGAAAATCCAGAATCTGACGTGAGAATGGCCATCTGCATCTTGGCGAAAACCATTCAATATTATTTTATTGTCATTTAATGAAACAGAAAATGTGATATTGCACAAAATCTTTAGTCTACTATCAGGCAGACAAAGATTTGCTTTCAGTGGAAATTGCCCAACACTCCGCTCCCCACTCTGTGTGGGTCCGGACCAGCACCAGCGCCGCCAGCAGCGTAACAGTACCAACACCCAAAGCCCCCATTCTTCTGATAGCTAAGTACAGGAGATTCTTGATAACATAATATGGATTATTACAGATAACAACACTAGTACAGCTGGCATGCAGTTAGAAAGCATATGACACATCAGCATTTTGAGATAATGAATTTACTCACTCCTTTAAAAGAAGTTTCCTTCTGTAAACACAAATAGTGAAAGAAGTCTAAACAGCTTGATTGGATTGGTGTGGTTTGACCACTAAAGCATCATAAGATATTGGATGCTATCTGATCTGCTGAATTCCTCCAGCAATTCTTTGTCTGATGAGGTGGAATACTGATCAAATATTTTAAAATTTGTCATGAAAGGTGAACAGTTAAGGCTGATTCTTGAGAGGTCTGTCCAGAGGAGGTAAAGATTCATATCAAGTGTTTTGGGCCTGAGCTCTTCTTCAAGGTGTCTTGAATCCCTTGAAGTAGAACTCAGGCCCAAAACATTGGTTATTTATCTTTAACTCCTATGGATGCTGTGTGACCTGCTGAGTTCCTCTAGCATTTTTGTGTTTTTACTACTTTGTGTTAAGCTTCTTTAAAGAAATAGTGCTTAACAGAGAAAATAATTTGTGGCAGAATTATTGCTGTTTTATTTATTATTGTTATACCAGAGGAACAATTAACTAAAACTGAAGCATTTAGTTGACAGCATTTGGAGACACCCAAAAAATAATCCATCTTCTTGTTAACTGCTGTCATTTTCTATTTTTAGAACGATTCATAGATTTGACATTGAAAATAACATACTTTATGATTCTTTTTTCAGATTAAAGATAGATGCCTCTTTTACTTCAGTTCTTTAAGTAATCTGAGAATCAGATCAACAACTCAGCAGGTTCAGGGTCTGCATTTGAATACTACTTTGGGTTTTACTATTTTCAAGAAATATTAAAACATTTTTTAAAGTGCCAATCTATTTTAAAATAATCTATATTAATCAAGTGCAGAAACATGCAACAAAACTAGTTTGAAACCCTATAACTATTTTAAAAAATTCCCTTTGACATTAAAATTAAACTTTGCAAATCAATTTTCTACTTTAAACAAAAGAACAGCTCAAGATTAACATATTTCTGTTGCATTTCTTTGTGTAATATATTTCTTTTTCATTGGCTCAAAAGCTATTTTATAATTAATGAAAAATCTATCTTCAGGTAAGCATAATCCTCTGCATTAAAAATGATGTGGCATTGTCCACTTCTCTAACTGGCTAAACAGTGCATTGATTGCTTATGCCTGGAGCAAGGATGCTTTGCAGGTGCTCTGTGTGTTGAATCATAGGTCGACAAAGAAATATCATCCACAATATAATGCTCTGTAGCTCTACTGCCTTGTACAATTCATTGCTTTAACTCTAGCAGAGCTGGTGATGGGTAGGTAAAGGGGCTCTGCTTTACTTGTCCCAAGATTTTTCTCCGGCTAGACTGAAAGCTGATATGACATCTTACCTGAGTGTACATCACGGCTGCTGCAGTGGTCTCGATGACTTGGAAGCTGCAAGAAATATGTCAGTGACTGTGAGGGACCTTCAGTGCTCCTGTGGCTGGTGGCATGAGCCACAAGAATATTACTACCGTAGTGAAGCTCTGCCAACTTCAGAAATTACCAGAGCTCAAAATCGGGCCAAGTTAGATAAACTGCGTGATGGTGTTCTGAAAAGCCCCAGCAATAGCATATCTAAGCTGAAGACTGTTAACTGTGACTGGTGGGCTGAATGTACTTGTCCTTCTTACAGCAGTTGGTATGAACAGGTACAGGCAAATATTATTGTGAATGTACTTTGCTCCGTAGACCATATTAATAATTTTTGGTGTATTTCAGAATTTCTTCTCAGTAAAATACTACAGGTTGAATAGTGGCTTAACAGTATGAAAAGTATTATTTAACTTGAGCTGCCTGCAGAAAGCAGGTTCTGTAAAATAATGAATGATAGCAATGTTTTTTGATATATCTTTAATTTAGATTTTGTGTGACCAAAATTTCAAGAAGATCTGGAAATTATATTAAATATGAATTTAAGTGTTGTTTCTGAATCTGGATGCTTAGAAAACAACTGTTGGCTCTATTTTTGAAGTTTTCACTTTATGCCATTTTTATGTAAATCATTGATTTACATAAGTATATTGAAAATTATTGCTTTTGGTAGCTATGATAATACTTGGATAGTTTGTGTTAATTTCCCTCAAAGCTTTCAAAATACGGAATGTTATTTCATCGAGTAAAAAATAAATGGGTCATTAATGCAGGTCATTCTAAAAGATTTTGTTTCAAGTCTGTCTTTATTCTTCAATAATGAAAGAATGTCTTAAGATCCCAAAGTATATACAAAATATTTCATTCAACTATTGTCAACTAAAATCGCTGGTTTAAGGTAAAAGTTCCAAAGCTTTGAATATATTTTTGTTAGAACAGATTTGCAGATTAATTGTGAAGGAACAATAGCTGGGTGTCCACCCATTTTTCATTCCTGTTAACTGTGAAGTCATTTGCAATCATTACTTTTGCAATTTCCTTCATCGTGGTTTTATAACACAAAAAGTGAGTCATTTTGTTAAAATTAATGAATATATTGTTTATTCATCCCTCCAAGCAGCAACAGTATTACTGATGAAACAGCTTTAGCATAAATATTCTCATTTTGTATCCTTGGAGGGCCAGTGTGTTTAATGTTTTTTGACCAGATTTTGACTCATTCTTCACCTTTAGGTTTCTCACCTTCACAAATGTGAGATTTTATGGGGACGTGACTTCAGTTTAAGGTGGAAGAGTTTTCATAAATTCTAACTTTCTTTCTTGCTTAGTTGCGGAGATATCACAATATTATTTTCTTTTTAGGAGTGATTTTTCACAGTGAAGAGGATTAAAGTCATTTGGCAGCTTGTTTTATACCTCACTTTTTTTTTCCTTTGACTTCAATCTTTCCAAAAAAAAGGATGAGAGAAATAGGCTGCTGCTTTCTTGCAAGGCAATTTCCTTTTTCTTTTTTGATGTGTTTTACACACATTTTAAATTAAAATTGCAATCTGACATTCAAATTATGGACAAATCTGATAATGACTAATTAGATGTCATGATTACATAGTAATCATGTTCAAATGAAGCATTGAACAATATTGTTATCAATGGTCTGAAAACTAGATATGCATCTGTCAATAATTTGGTTTAAATATGGTGTTGTAACGTTTACGCTATGCGGGCATGGAAAAGGACACACTCACAAAAGCCTTAATGTTGAGAATGGTTTATTGCACTGGCCGTCACATTTATATGGGCCCCAGGCATTGACATCAGGGCACTGCACCATTGGAGCGCTGGCCTGGGATTGGCTGGCGTTCCCACCACAGTTCACAGTCTTCCCGCTGTGTGAAGGTCACCTGGGACAACGGCCAGTACCAATGCAGTCGCCGCATTCATCAGTCATTTTGTGGGCCGGTCTGCATCTCCATGTGTGGGCCGCAATACTGATAATGTGGTAAATTAGTCCAGCTAATTGATTACAATTATTTTCATTATTAATTTAACAATCAATATTTTCTTATTTTTAATTTATGTTTTTAAAAGCAATATGTTGTTTTCAAGATATCAATGACATGTTTAATTAGTGAAACTGTGGTCTGCATATCTGATGCATACTACTTGGTCTGCCCAAACCTAAATATACTTTTCATATTTCTGATACAGTGAAAATGGTGCTTAATGAAGTCTGTAATAAAATACCATTAGAATAAAGTATCAGAACTCACAAATCAGCAAATGTGTAATACTCTCCCATGTGTTCAATACCTCCATCACTTTAATACTTGCCTCCAATTTCTAAAGATAAATTAATATGTCAGATTGTGAATCATGCTTATTATCTTTCTGGCAGAAATGTGGAGAGCACTTTTCTGCTCCTTAATAGAGAAGTCTTGATATGTGTTCTGTCTTGGGGGATCATTCAGAGGGGCTAAACCAAGCCCTGCCTATAAAAAATTGTAAAAGAAAATTGCAATCTGTCCCGCTCCTTGACTTTGTTGGAACAAAGATAACTGTTTCTGAAAAATTCAGACCTATAAAAGTGGGTAAAACAATAAAAAACTTTGAAAACAAAAATGTTTTAACACAAAAAAATATGAATTGACCAATAAGCAATAGAATGAAAAATCTTGAATGAACTACCAGTAATACGGTACTTAATTCAGTCAGGGAAACACAATCTGCTGTTAGCTTCATGGCCATTGTTGCTAAACTTTCACTGTTTCTTGTTACTTTTGTGTAAAATCCAGCCATTAAATTTCTGGACAACTGTAAATTGATTTCATCTGGGTTATCTTGGTCATGGCCTTCCAGAGTTGTGTCTGGTACTTCTGTATATTTCTGAATCTAGCACTGGTTGAATGTCCATAAATGATTTCTAAAAGCATCAATAAGCTCCTTGGTAAGATTGATTGTTGTTCTGGTAGCAACCAACCATATTCTTCATTTCCACCCTGTATTCTGATTCATTGTTTCCCATTATTTGGCCTACAATGGTGGTTTCATCGACAAATGTATTTTGAATGCATTGGAGCCAAACCTGCTATCACAAAGAAAAAGCAGTAAATCAATTGCAATGAAATTTGCAGATTCACAAATAATAACATATGGTACAATAGCAATACTACTTAATTCTAAATCCAATAAATGGTAATGTATACAATATTATAAGAGATAAGTAAGAAAAAAAATGAAAAGATTAAATAAAAAAATTCAAACCCACCACAATCAAGGTTAAAATTCATATTGTGTGTCGTGTTAAATCCAAACAAGCATGTCCAGTGACATTCATCATTGCACCCAATTAATAAAATTATGGAAGAGAGCTATTAATGGGCCCCAAGTCTCATCGAAAGAAATCTTGATTTTCGTGACATTATGCCTAATTTTCTCTAGATTTGAAAAACGACATAGTATCTATAATGATTGATTATCTGTAAATGGGGATTCATCTTTCTATTTTAACAGAATTGCTCTTCATGCTAATAAGGTGGAGAAAACTATAACCTGCCTTTGATTAGAAGATAAAATAATATTTATATCTTTAGAAAAATCAAATAGTGAAATTACCGGACATGAATCTAAAAGTGATCCTAAATATTGTTGAAAATGTAACAAAGAGGCATCGAATATTTTACATTTGTCACAAAGTGAACTAATATCAGAATAAATTCGAGTAAGTTTGACTTTGGGAAATGTACACGATGCAGCACTTTGAATTGCACAATGATGAATCGTAAATCAGGCCCAAAATTGAAGTCCATTCTTCTTCTGAGAAAGAGATATTCAGATCATTCTCCCATTTAGTTTTAGATCCACTTAAAGAAATTGTTTTCCTATTCAATAGTTCATAATATAAAGCAGGTATCATGCCTTGATAAGTAAATTGAAGCTCAAAAAGTTCATCAATAAAATCTGGGTCAGGAAGATTAGGAAATGTTAAAAGCTTAGAGTGAACAAAATGTCGAATTTAATAGTATCTGAAATAATGTTTATTTTAAAGATTAAATATTGTCCCCAATTGTTGAAGAGATATAAAATGTTGTATAAAAAGATCTTTAAATCTATTAATACCTAAAAAATTCAATTTCCAGACAAATCATGATTTTACTGATTTGTTTAGAGGAACTACTGAACATAGATTATCTCTTTATGCGGATGACCTTTTATTGTTTATTTCCACTGTCATTACTTTCTTGTTTTTAGCAGATTTGGTGGTCATAAGATCAATCTTCATAAGACCAAATTACTGTCATTGAAGGGTGCACCAGAACTTTATTCTAAATATCCATTCAAAATAGGGAATGAACAATTTAAATACTTAGGCATGATCATACTAAGAATTTTTAAAATATTTTCAAAGAAAACTGCACTTTTAATCAACCAAACCAAATCAATTCTTACAGGATGGTTTACCTCTCTTTTGACTGTGATTGGTCATATTAATTCAGAATATTCTACCAACATTTTAATACCTCTTTCAATCACTGCCGATATTTATTCCTGTCCTTTTTTGACAATTTTGGATCAATTATTATGTAATTGATTGAATAAAATACCTTCAGAACACTAGAAATAGTGGGGGATAAGCCCTACCCAATTTCCATTTTTTTTACTACTGAGCTATGAACATTAGAAATATGTTACCATTGTTGCAATTTGAAAATATGGATGAATATCCTAATTGGATTGAGATAGAGTTGAAGTACCTCCTTATGGGCGGTATTGGGGTCAACTTTACTATTCAAAAATTGTCAAAGAACTTAATAATGACACATAGATTGAAGATCTGGAATCAATTCAGAAAAATTTTTGGACTTATGGGATTTATAGTTACAAGTCCTATAATATCTAATTATTTATTTCAACCAGCTATTTTAGATGCCGGTTTTCAAGTTGTACAAAATCTAACAATTTTTAACGTGATGCCATAGATGCTCTGTGGTAAGTAAGGGATTACGTAGGTGGTATGTGAGTGGGAAAAACAAAGGTTGAGAACCACTGATATAAACAGAAGTAAGAGTCAGTAATGTGGCCCCTTGAGCTGGCTCTGCCATTCAATCCATTTCTGGTTGAGATCCTCATTGCAACACTCAAGTTTTACTCTGTAGTTATATTCTTTGACTTTAAATGAGGAGAAATGATTGTAACCAAGCTGGGATGGGTCTTTTAAGGCGCAAAGGGAAGTATAGATGGAGGGGAGATTAGTTTGCTTTATGGCTGGAGCTGCATTTGCAACTTTCTGTAATTCCTTTTTTTTGAAACTTTATTTATTAATTTTAACATATGAAGAAAGTAAGTAATTCACGTGCAGAAAAAATACAAAATAAAGGAATACAAGTACAAAGTAACATAGTTAATACAATACCAATCTCGGCATCTCCCCCTAACAACTAAAAACTAAGACTAAAAAAAACTATTTTTAACCCCTAAACCCCCCCTCCCCACCCCCACGATAAAGAGTGAAGAATTAATACTATTAGTATAATAAATATATATATATATCTTTAAAAAAGATCGATATATATTTAAAAAAAACCAAAAAATATTAATTATTTATTAATCAAAATTTTTTTTATTATATAAGAATATATATGAAAAAACAAAAACAGAAAGAACTTAAACGAAAAAAATTCCCAACTAATAAAAAAAGAAAAAAAAAGAAAAAAAAAGAAAACATATATATAGAAAAAATATATAATAAAAAAAAGTTTTTTTAAGAAAAAAAAATTAATTCAAACTTATTTAAATTGTATCTAATCAATGAATGGGGTCGACTTTAACTCATAAAAAGACATCTTATCTTGTATAGAAAAATATATTCTTACCATAACCAAACAAAACTTCATCTCTGAACACCACCTATCTAAAGACAATACATTTCTATTCTTCCAAGTAATCGCTATACATTTCTTGGCCACTGCCAGCGCTAAGTAAATAAAAGAGATCTGGTAATTATCTAATTCTAAATCAATCAACGGTTGCATATTCCCTAATAAAAATATATCAGGGTCTAATACAATATGAAGATTATATAGATTATTAAATACAGATTGAATACCTTTCCAAAATTGTTGTAACCAATCACACAACCAAACAGCATGTAAAAAAGTAGAAGAAACCTGATCACAACGAAAACAAAGATCTGACTTACTAAAACCAATTTTTTTAAATTTTTCGGGTGTTAAGTATAATTGATGTATAAAACTATAATTAATCATCGCCAATCTAGCATTAATCAATTTTCGAACACTATTATGGCAGATTTCAGACCAATCTTCTTCAGTTATTGTTAAATCTTTTTCCCATTTCATTTTATGTTTATCCCAATCTATTTTACTTTCACTTTCCAACAAAATACGATACAAACCTGATATATAACCCTTTTTTGGAAATGAGAGCACATATTTCTCAAAATCAGTTTCAGACAGTAAATTCATTTGACGACTGCATACCTGTTTTACAAAAGATCTTAACTGATAATACACAAATATAGAATAACCACTTATATCAAATCTCTTTTGCAATTCTACAAAAGAACAAAAATGACCTAAAAAACAGTCAGATAAATTATGTATTCCTTTCTCCTCCCATTGTTTCAAAATAGTATTAGATACCGTGAAAGGAACAAGTTGATTATTATATAATGGTAATCTTCCCGACCACTTATTTTTCAATCCCATTTTATGTAATTTACTTGTCCATATATTCATTAAATGTTTCAATATTGGTACATCAGAGTTCGTAACAAATTTTTTTTCTATCGAAATAAAAATTCATTCAAAATTTTTTCAGAAATAACTGCCAATTCTATCTGTGCCCAACTAGGCGTATCTTGTGTGGCCATTAATGTGCTAAGAAATCTAAATTGAGCTGGTTCATAATAAAATTGAAAGTTAGGTAGCCGTAACCCTCCAAATTGAAAATCCCACATCAATTTTTTCAACGCCACCCTAGGAAATTTTCCTTTCCACAAAAAATCCCTAATTTATATAAATCCTTAAAAAATCTTTTTTGAAAACAACAAGGAATTGATTGAAATAAATATTGTATACGAGGAAAAATATTCATTTTTATAGTATTAATTCTTCCTAATAAACCCAAAGGTAAATCTTTCCATTTAACTAAATCTGCCTTAATCTTCTTCATTAAAGGAAGATAATTAAGTGAATATAAATTTTGGTAGTCAGTATTAACATTAATTCCCAAATATTTAATTTGTTTTGTCCACTTCAAATTCGTAATATTTCTAAACATTGAATAATCATCTTTACTAATTGATAAAATTTCACTTTTACTCCAATTAACCTTATAACCAGATAATTGACCATACATCTCTAAGGAATCTTGAAGTGCTGGCAGAGAAACATCAGGATCCACCAAATACAGCAAAACGTCATCCGCAAATAAATTTATTTTATAATCTTCATTCAAGACTCTCATACCTTTGATACTATCATTCTGACATATTAATTGTGCTAGAGGTTCAATAACTAAAGCAAACAAGGCGGGTGATAATGGACATCCTTATCTAGTAGATCTTGTTAAATTAAAGGATTCTGAAAGCAAACCATTAGTAACAACTCTAGCTTTCGGATCATTATACAGAGCCCTAATCATACCAATAAATGAGAGACCAAACAAAAACTTTTCAAGTACTTTAAATAAAAACTTCCATTCTACTCTATCGAATGCTTTTTCTGCATCCAATGAAACCACCATTGGATAATTCTTCTGAGATTTAGATCTATTTATCAAAGTAATTAATCGTAGAATATTATCCGAAGCGTACCTATTTTTTATAAAACCTGTTTGATCACGATGTATTATCTTTGGTAAATACTGAGCCAACCTATTAGCCATAACTTTAGCCACTATTTTATAGTCTACATTTAACAAAGATATAGGACGGTAGGAAGCAACCTGTAAGGGATCTTTATCTTTTTTTGGTATAACTGTAATTATAGCATTAGAACAGGACTCAGGTAATTGAAAAGTATCATAAAGTTGTTGTATTACATTCTTAAATAAGGAAGATATATCAACATAAAAAGTCTTGTAAAACTCAATAGAAAAACCATCTCCACCAGGCGCTTTTCCATTTGGCATATTTTTTATAGCCATTTCAATTTCACTATCCGTAAAAGGTTTATCTAACTCTTGTCTGTCTTCTTGAGATAACTGTGGTAAATTAATATTTTTCCAAAAAAGAGTCTATTGCATCTTCTTTTATCTCTTTACATTCAGTCAAATAAAGTTTTTTGTAAAAATTACAAAATTCATCGTTAATTTCTTTTTGACTAAAAGTAATACCCGATTTATTTCTAATAGCTGGTATAATCCTAGATAACTGTTCTTTTTTTAATTGCCAAGCTAATACTTTATGAGCTTTCTCACCCCATTCATAAAATTTATTTTTTGAACGATTCAACAAACATTCAAATCGATATGACTGTAACTTATTATACTTCAACTTTAAATTAGTTAATTGGATCTTTTGGAATTCAGTAGCTTTCTTTTGAAATTCTTTTTCACAGATTGTAATTTTCTTCTCCAAATCCTCAGTTTCTCTAACTCTCTCTTTCTTCAGTTTGGATGCATAACTGATAATTTGACCTCGTAAAAAAGCTTTCATTGCGTCCCACAAAACAAATTGATCAAAAAACAGAGTGAACATTATTAGCAATGAAATCCTCAATTTGTTTTCTCAAATAAACAATAAATTCTGGCTTTTGTAGTAACATAGTATTAAATCTCCATCTTAAAGTATGTTGTGTAACTTGAGAACTTTGATATTCCAGTAATAACAATGAATGGCCGAGACTAACCTTGCCTTATAATCCACAGATATAACCTTATCCTGTAAATGTGCCGAAATTAAAAAATAATCAAGTCTTGAAAAAGATATGTCGAGAAGAATAAAAAAAGTCTTTCTGTGTAGGATTAAATCTACGCCAAATATCAACTAAATTCAAATCTTTCATCATATTAGCCATATGTATCGCCATCTTAGATTTCTTAATTACCTTTGGATACTTATCCAATAACGGTTCTAATAACATACTTAAATCCCCCCCAATCATCACATTGGAATTAGCTTGTCCCAATAATAAAGATATTTCTGTAATAAAAGCAGTGTCTTCAAAATTTGGAGCATAAACATCAATCAAAGTCCAGGCTTCATTAGAGATCATACAATTCAACTTAAGTAGTCTTCCTCCATTTTTCTCCTCGTCTTGCAATTGAAACGGTAAATTCTTATGTACCAAAACTGCAACTCCTTTTGCCTTTGAATTAAATGAAGAATAGAAGACTGGGAAGATGGCGTAAGGATCAGACGTGCCTTCTAGTCCTCTCCTGACTCTATCTTATTGTTTTGTCTAGAAATGCCTGTTAAAATTCTTTAAAAGTTTAGATAACTTCAGTGCTGTTAATTAACTTCTGATGGTACAATTGGTGAAAAAGAGTAAAAAAAATGACAACAGATCATCAAAAAACTACATTTTCCAAAAGTTCAAGTTTTGAAGCCTACCTATAGAAAAGGCACTGGGACTCAGCGTGAAATGGATCCCGGGAGAGAGGTACAGTGTTCGGATGCAGAGCTCTATGTTACATCGGTAGAGCCCCCTAAAGAGGGCGCCAAACAGCCTTTAGAACAAAGAGTTACTCAG
This sequence comes from Narcine bancroftii, assembly GCF_036971445.1. Classification (NCBI taxonomy): domain Eukaryota; kingdom Metazoa; phylum Chordata; class Chondrichthyes; order Torpediniformes; family Narcinidae; genus Narcine; species Narcine bancroftii. The sequence continues at coordinate 156,434,379 of NC_091475.1, forward strand.
GTTTGCACATGCGCAGTAGCATTTGACAGCAATGTTATGAATGAACCGCTTGTAGTATCATCAGCTGAAGTATTACCAGCTGAAACACCGGCTGGGGAAAGACATTTGTCAACTCTAGTAGTGGCGCTGCAAACTGCACCTCTTGAGATAGAAGAACCTATACAACTTGATGTACTGGGAGAACTTAATACATTATGGACTGGGGAAAACCCCGGCCAGCGTCCTCCAGTCATTGCTGGAGAGGCTGTGGCTGGGGTTTCCACACGCAGTCATACTACAAGGAAGGCAACCAGAATGAAGGAAGGAACAGAAGATCCTTTGGTTACGCAGAAGAAGTAGGAATCTGTTGAGCCAGAATCTCTTCCAATTGAAAAGATTCTTGTGAATCTTGAATCTAAATTATCTTATACAATGCAGGGATTATCCAAGATTATGACTGAACTTGGTACTAGGTTTAATACCCTGGTGAAAATACATTCTCAACAGATGGCTGAGTTTAGAGCTTTTAAGCTTGAAGTGAGAGATAAATTTAATTCGTGTGAAGAAGATCTAGACGAAATACGGCATCATGTTCTTGATGTGACCAAAATGGTTGAAGACTTACAAACTCAAAATAAAAATCTGGTGAAAAAGATTGATTATTTGGAAAACCAATCCAGACGGAACAATATAAAGATTATTGGTTTGCCGGAAGGTATGGAGGGACCAGACCCAAGAAAATATTTTACTGAATGGATTCCGCAGGTGCTGGGTCAAGAACATTTCCCGGAAGGTATAATACTGGAATGTGCTCACAGAGCTTTGCGTAGAAGACCTATTTCAGGTCAAAGTCCAAGACCTATTTTGGTTCGTTGCTTGAATTATTATGACAGAGAAATAATTTTACGAGTGGCTATTAGAAATGCACAACAGAGAAAATCACCCTTGATGATTCAAAATAATCAAGTTTTCTTCTATGCGGATTTGAGTCAAGAGGTTATGTTCCAACGACGGGAATTCAACCCTGCTAAAGAGTTGTTGTGGAAGAAAGGTTATAAGGCAACCTTTAGATATCCAGCTGTTTTGAAGGTTTTTCAAGATGGTTACTAACCAAAGTTCGTTGATTCTCCAAAGGAAGCTATAGCATTTGCTCAAGAGCTGCCAATCACTCAGTTTCAACAGAGATATAGTCCGCCGCGATCTCCAAGGAGACAAGAGATGGAAGAAAAGAGCTGTGCTCCAAGAAGGAATGGTCGTAATGGTGACTCGGCAGTTGGAGCTGATTAAAAGAGGAGTTGTCCTTTTTTTTCTAATGCTTTTTTTCAAAAAAAAAAGGATATTAAATAATGATGATGTTAGTTTAAGATGAAATGAGAGTTGGGGGAGAGAACTGGATAGGCACTATTTTCTGAAAGTCATCTGCTACATGTGAGTTATCTCACACCCATTTTTTTTGGGAGTAACCGCATTGCGCGGTTTAGACGGGAGGGGGTATTTTTAACCTCCTACCTGTTTTTTTTTCTTTTTTTTGTATTATTAGATTAAAGAGTGAAGGGGTTTTTTAAAAAAATTTTTTTTTCCTTTTTTCCTCTTTTTTTTCTTTTTTTTGATCGTATTAAGAGAGGGTAAGGGGGTAAGAGTTGGGGTTTTTTTTCTAACTGTTGTAAGACATGTCAAAATTTAAATTTGCTTCTCTTAATGTTCAGGGTTTGAATAATCCTATAAAGCGTAAGAAAGTACTTGCTTATTTAAAAAAATTTAAAGTAGATGTGACCTTTTTACAGGAAACTCATTTGACAGATAAAGAACATTTGAAACTTAAGCGGGACTGGGTTGGACAACTTTCTGTAATTCCTTGTGGTTTTGGACAGAGCACTTTCTGTACCAAGTCATGATGCATCAAAACAGCATGCTTTCTTTGTTGCATCTTTAAGAGACAATGGGGCATTAGTACATTTCAATAAAATTTCATCATCAAACTCTTCCTGAATGCAGGGCTGGTTGACCTGATTTTTTCTCATATGACATTCCTCCCATCTCAGTAATCAGTGTGTAAACCTTAATTGCACCTATCTAGATTAGAGCACCAAAACTCCACATAATATTCCACGTGTAATCTATTTTCGGCCATATATAATTGCAGCAAGACATCCTTGAACCTGGACTCAAGACCTTTTCCAAGGAAGACCAAGATACTATTTGTCAGCTTAAATGCTTGTTGCACCTTCAGTTTTTCTTTCAGTTGCATATTGACCAGATAACTTTGTTCTTCAACATTTCTCAATCTGTCATGATTTAAGAAATCTTCTGCCATGTTTTTTTTTTGATCAGAGCAGATATCTGAACATGTATGCACACTATATTTCTTGGAATTCATTCTTGATGCTTTAAGTCATCTTAGTTTCTGAGATAATTAATACCAAATGCTGGATTCATGAGCCAAGTGTATTAAATGAACCTATTTATCAGTTGAAGATTTGTAGAATTGATTTACAAATTATTATTATATCGTGTTAGGACTCAAGAATCATACATGTGGTCAGGATAGCTGATTTTGTATCTCATTCTGACAAATGCTTGAAATAATAAGATGTATATTCATTGTGAGATTGCCACAGAACTTTAGAACACTGCAGCATAAAAACAAGCCCTTTAGCCCTTTTAGTCTGTGCCAAACTATTGCCTGAGCCCGGAACAGTATTATTTTTCCAACAGATCTCTTTGTTTAGTCTCCAGCTAGGAAGCCAGCTAACAGCTCATCAATAAGGTGCAAAGCAGTGCTGGGCCCCTCTCAATAACAAGAGACTGGCTGCACCAAGACAACAGTCTTCACAGCAGGTGAAGTGTTAACCGTGCACCCACAAACTGTTCAACATAGTGTTAATGGAATATTTTTGAATAATTGACCCTTAGAAATAATTGAAAACTTTTGAACCAACTTAATTAAATCAAACCAAAGCCTTATTTTTCTCCCAGATTATTATTTCTCCCATGTATTTTAATGAACCTGCATTTGCACCAAGTTACCTGGGGTTGGTGTTAATGGCTCGAGAACTAGCAAATCTGCAGACATGGGTTGCCTTCGTAAAGTTCATAAGGGACAATATGAGTGTCTCGTAACTGTTGCATTTTGAAATCGAGGGCTGTGTTGCTGATTTTGCTCATCTAATTCTGGGCATATCCCACAAACAGAAAAGTTAGGATCTTGGCATTTTTTGTGATCATATAAATACTGCCTTTATGGATGTATTTATATCGTGAACGCTAATCAGATTTAATGTATGTATTTCTATAAATTTGTACTGGGGCTTCATCTATTTTTATCTCTTTACATGTGGAAACAATCTGCTGAATTCATTTTATTGCAGTTAACTTTACAAACTACAAAGAAATTAAAAGAGCGTTTGATTAGGACATTACAGTAGTGTATCCAGAAATCAATCCAATAGCTAAACTTATCTGATACCAGCATCAGAGGACCAATTACAGTGAACATTTCTTCTTGGCATTAAATGAACTTCCTTGAAGTAAATTCTTTGTGGTGATAGAACAGGATATCACCCCAGAAAATGCCGAAGTTAATTCCTTTCTATTTAAAGAGAGTTTCCTTAAAAATGTTAAATCTGGAATTATTTTTTAAAATCACAGGATTTAGGTATTTCCAGTAAAGTTAGCCATCTTGTTGAATTGTTACGACATGAAGAGAACATGTACTCCCTTAAAAAAAATTGAAATTCTGGAAGAACTAAACTAATCAAACAGCATGTATTGAGGCAAAAAGTGTAAGCCGATGTTTTGCTGGAGACCACACATCAGGGCTAGGAGGAAGAGTTGGCGGGACAGAAACTGATATGGGAAAAATGGAAATATATTGGGTGGGGGCAATGGATAGATGGAACCAGGTTAGGGAAGAGGAGTGGAACAGAGCCTAATAGTTGATGGGTAGAATCAGATGAGGAGGAAATGGAGCCAGATGGAGGAAGGGGATGGGATAGATGAACAAATGAGAAGAAAACCAAGTAGAATGGCGAGTATCTGAGGGAGGAAATAAGAAAATTTAATATTAAGGCCAAGTACTACCTAGAAAAACCATTATCTCGTGTTGTGCTTAGTTAGCTTACCACCTAATGTGATGAAGGTAGTTCATCTCTCTCAACCCTTCCTCCACCTGGCTCCATCTGCCCATCATCCATCCCACGTCTGGCTACATCTTTCACTTACCAACCTCAGTCATACTGTCTTCCCCCACCCCTCCCCAATTCCATCATACAGTCTCCATCTGGTTCCACCAATGCACTTCCAGCCTCTGTCACAATCACTGCATATAATGGCATTCTCTTCCATGTCAGTCCTGATGCAGTCTTGACCTAAAATATTGGCTTGAATCTTTTGCCTCCATGAATGCTGCTTGACCTGCTGAGCTCTTCAAGCATTCTGTTTTTGTTCTAGATTCCATCATCTGCAATCTCTTTAGTCAACATGCTCCCAGTGTTCTGTTTTAATGGTTTTACGCAGTGCATCTTTTAAATGGTGTGCATGTAATGGAGATAATGAAAGCTTCAGGTAATGGATAGCATATGAAATAAAGGGACTTTTTTCACAATAGTTTTAAGCTCTTCAATGTTGCTGTCATCCAATATAGATTATTTCATCATATTCCTTGTATCTTGAGGATGATGGAAAGGTGTTAGGGAGCAGGAAATGAATAAATGACAGGTTACCAACTTCTGGTCTGTACTTTAAAAAAATGTAAGCATTTTTTATCTGTTTCTAATTGACCCTGATGTAAGAAGGTTATATTGAGAAAAACACATTCACATTAGGTCTTGTGGCTAAACTGGATAGTAATGACAGATTTCCATCTCCGAAAGGCATCTATGAACCGGGGGATTTATGACAATCCAAAAGTTCCATAGTGACCCAGAATAACTTTAAATTAAATCGCAGTTACACTTCATTACATTAGGATTTTCACTTGTGCGAGTACAATTGAACCACTGGATTAGTGATCCAAAAACCTGCAGCTAATCTAATAAATTAACCATCTTCATGTGGTGGATGGAATTTCATTTTTGGTTATTTAGTATTCATTGAATAATGATGCAGGGAGATATAATAACAGTTTCAATAAAGATTATGAGCAGATTATGAGACTCTTTCATCAATCTTGGGGATAACTGGCAAGTAACATTGATGCTGCATAACTCAAGGCACTGACCATCTCCAACATGAGTGAGCTTAGCAATCTCTTTTTAATATTTAATGCATTTCTGGTTTACCCACCATCAAAACCAGTTTTTCTGAAACTTCACTGGATTAACCACATAAATACCATGACTCACCTCTGGCCTTCATGTCGAACATATTCTCAAATCAATAGTATGATAGAAGACCCTTTCACTTGCCTGGATGGTGGAACTCCAATCACATTCAAGAGGTTTAGCACAATCAAGGACAATTTAGTCTACTTGACCCATTCAGCAATATATACATTAACACACTCCACTGCTGATGCAGGTTCGCTTCAATGCACTGTCTCTAAGATGTATTGAGGCAACTTGCCAACGTTTCTTGGTCAGCATTCCTGCCAACTCATGACCTGTGCCATCTGCAATGATTAGCGGCACAGGGGAATAGCAACATGTTCTGCTCCAAATAATGCACCTGTCTAATTTGAAACTATATCACTGATCTGAGAGAAACAGAAGAGACTGCAGATGCTGGAATTTGGAGCAAAACACAATCTGCTGGAGGAACTCAGCAGATCGAACAGCATGGGTGAGAGAAAATTAATTGTTGATATTTTGTGTCAAAACTCTTCATTGGGTTTCTTGTCAATCCTTAGACAAAATATTGGAATTTTCTACCAAATAGAACCATGTGAGCATTTTCAACATAAACTGCAGGATTCTTGAACACTGCTATTTCCTTTTCAAGGGAAATGGGCAATAAGTAGAAAATGTTAGAATTACTCAGCAGTCCAGGCAGTATCTATGGAAAGACAAATGCGGTTAATATTTTTGATCCCTTTGTCAGAACTGGGAAAGAGAGAAAGTAAGTTCGTTTTAAGTTGCAGCGACAATGGGAAAAGTGGGGTAGGACAAAAGTATTATCTCTGATAGATGAGACCAGATTTGCTGTGAGGTGATGTATCACTGAAGGAAGTTGGAGAAAGAACATGTGCAAAAGAATGAGATAATAGCTGCAAGAAGTCAGTTAGAGAAGAAAAACGAAGAAATGCAGATGGTGGAGAGAGACTCCAGTGGACTTTCATTACAAATGGTAATTTAGGAAAATCTACCCAGTTCTGATAAAACAGAGAAAGCAAGTTGGGCAAGAGTCTTAGATTTTGCTGTCATGGGTTACAGCATGTTTTGTCTGCATACTAACCACAACAACACTGAAAAAACTTAAGGTTACAAAACGGTAAATATGGTAAAAAGACTGAAATGCTGGAGGAACTCCATAAAAAGCAAAGATGTATTGCTGATCTTTCAGGCCTGAGTCCTTTTTCAAGGAATAAGTAGAATGAGCCAGAAGCAGAATATCTCAGAATTGAGACACTGCCAACTGGGGAAGGAATCTAGACCAATAAAAGATGTTAATTGGATGTGATACGGGGAAGGGTGAGAATTTATCATGTGTATGCGAAAGGAGATAGGGAAGGGAAAGATAGAACTGGGGGAAGGGGTGGGTTGGGGGGGGGATGGTTTCAACGAAAGCCATCCGGTAGGAGGGTGCCCAGTCGGACGATGAAATGTTGTTCCTCCAATTTGTGGGTGGTCTCAGTCTGGCTGTGCATGAGACTGTAATGGACAGACATGTCAGCAAGGGAATGGGATGGGAAATTGAAATGGGTGGCCACTTGGAGATCCACACCATTACGGCAGACAGAGCCGAGATGCTTAACAAAGCGATCTCCCAGTCTGCCTCCAGTCACTTCAACGTAGAGTAGTCCACAACGGGAGCGCTGGATGCAGTAGATGACCCCTGCAGATTTAAAATTGAAATGTTGCTTCACTTGGAAGGACTGTTTGGGGCACCGAATGGTGATGAGGGAGGAGGTGTGGGTGCAAGTGGTCACAGGGTTAGGTACTAAGGGAATAATTGGTGGGGAGGGACAAGGGAGTTACAGAGGGAGCAGTACCTGCAGAAGGCAGAGAGGGAAATATGTGTCTAGTGGTGGGATCACATAGTAGGTGACAGAAATGGCAGACGAGGATGTGTTGGATGCAAAGGCTGGTGGGATGGAATGAGAGGACAAGAGGAATCCTGTCCTTGTTGTGCACGGGGGTGGACGGGGCCAAGGTAGATGTGTGAATAATGGATGAAATGCAGGTGAGTGCCAAGTTGATGGTGGTAGAGGGAAAACTATGTTGTTTGAAGGAGGACATCTCAGATGATCTGGCATGGAAGTCCTCTTCCTGGGTGCAGATGTGATGGAAATGAAGGAATTAAGAGAATGGAATGGAATCCTTCAATAGGACAGGGTGGGAAGAGGTATAGTTGAACTAGCTATGGGTGTTGGTGGGTTTGTAGATGTCTGTCAAAAATTTGTCTTCTGAGATGGGGACAGAGAGACCGAGGAAAGGGAGAGTGTTACTAGAGAAGGATGAAGTGAATTTGTGGTTGAGGTAGAAGTTGACAGCAAAGTGGATGAAGTCAACAAGCTCATCATGGGTGCACAAGGTAGAATCAAAGTAGTCTTCAATGTAGTGGAGGAAGAATTGAGGAGTCTTGCCTGTGTAGGTCTGTACAATTTCCCATACCACTCCCTTGCTGACATGTCGGTCCATGGTCTCATTCTCTGCTAGACTGATAACACAAGCAAATTGGAGGAACAACATCTCATCTTACAACTGGGCATCCTCCAACCGGATGCCATTAATATCAACTTCTCTGGCTTTTGTTAAACACCACCCACCCCCCCACTTCATTGCTGTGGCTTTCCCCCAGCTCTGTCTCTCCCTTCCATGTCTCCTTTCGCACCGGCATGATAAAGTCTCACCCCTCCCCTTTATCATACACCTTTTTGGTCTGGATTCATCCCCAGTCAGCATTGTCTGAATTTTGAGACTTAGATTTCCTGCTTTTGGCTCATTCTGCTTATTCCTTGAAGAAGGGCTCAGGCCTGAAATGTTGGCAATGTATATTTGCTTTTTATGGATGCTGAAACACCAGCTGAATTCTTCCAGCATTTTGATGTGTTTTTACTAGAATCACAGCATCTGCAGACGTTCATGTTTCACTCATTGGTAAGTATCGTTGCAGTTCCATCATAAGGTGAACCAAATCCAATAAGAACCTATTCCATTCTGGAGTAATCCTGTATTTTTTTAAAATACAGCTGTTAAGGGCTTTTTAACTATGAGCTCGTGGCGCCCAATTACACCCAATTAACCTACAACCCCTGGCATGTTTCGAAAGGTGGGAGGAAACTAGAGTTCCTGCACTCCTTACAGTCAGAGTAGGATTCAAACCCCGGTCCTGATCGCTTGTGTTGTAAAAGCATTCTGCCAACTGCTACGCCAAACTTGCCGCCCCTTTTCCTTTAACTCTATTCATTGTTTTTTTGCCTATGGCAAGTAAGTGCTCCCTCCTTGGGACAGGTCAGAAGTGGAAGTGGTTAATTTGGAATTTAGACTGCAGATTGATAGATGCATCTTAGAATATAATTTCATTTGAGTGTTCTTAGACTGGTCTACAGTGTTGGAACATCTGGAGTTACCGGTCGCTAGATAGAATGTGTCATTGTCGCATTCATTGAAGATGTTTAAATTGTAGCAGTGTGATCAACCTCCTTTGAAGAAGACCGCAGAGCCCACCTCACTGACAAAAGACAAAGGAGGAAAAACCCAACACCCAACCCGAACCAACCAATTTTCTCCTGCAACCGTGTCTGCCTGTCCCGCATCAGACTTGTCAGCCACAATCGAGCCTGCAGCTGACGTGGACTTTTACCCCCTCCATAAATCTTCGTCCGCGAAGCCAAGCCAAAGAAAAGAAAGAAAGAAAGAATTTGATATATCTGAGTGGATTCCTTAACCGTTTCAACCCTGAAATAAATAACATGTTTCCTTGACTGAAAACCAGTCTTTCAGAATTTTTTTGGGGGGGTGATTCAGTATTTTCTTGATCACCATTGTTCATTTTAAATCAAGAAGAATAAAAAGAGAAATTTCTTTTTAACTTAGAAAATGATAGATAGGGACAATGATATATTTGAAGTAGAAACATGAAATGCCAAAGATACAATGTGAAGATAGTTAGATTTCTTTAGATGTTTCTCCTCTATGCTGTGACATCAAAAATAGTATTTTTTCCTTGAACTGAAACGGAAAGTGTAACCATAATTCGTTCAGCTGGGTCAGATTTCATTATTAAAAAGAACAACAAAATCAAACAGCAATGGATAAAGCTTTTATGAAAGTGGATTAAATATATTGTTGTCGCTATGTATGTGGTTTAACTATGTGTCTAATGGTCACATTCAATTTTTAAAATTGTAGTTAATTGAATCATACAAAGAGGCAGCACAGAAGCAGGCCAGTTGAATTCTCCCACCAATGTTGACTCTTTCTCCCAATCTTGGAAATACTTTTCTTCCTGAGTTTTTTTAAAATGCATTGACTCTTCTTTGGGTCAACAACCACATTGGATAGAGGACCATTAAGCTCAATTATACTTCAAGGTTCTTTATTATTACATACTGCCTAGCTTAAAAAATTTTCACAACTTAGTACACTATAGCTACTGATGCATTCAATCAGACATGATCCAATCTTGTTGAACTGGCCAGGTTCACTCTGATGGCAAAGTGTCTTCTCTGAGTTCAGGGTCTCTCTTATGATGGTTGGTGTTGAGTTATCATTACTTATTTCTCCAATGTCTTTCTTTTATGTGTCTTCCAGAATTCTCAATGGGTTTGCTTTCTCTGACCCATGTAATTCATTCATCTATCCAAAGATTGTGCAAATAGTATATATCTGTTCTATTGTTCCCTTTGCAGCCTCCTAATTTAGAAACCTTGTTCAGGTGACCCTGAACACACAATATCAGTTGAATTAGCAGTCTAATTTTAGTCTCTTCTTTCAATGGACCAATAATTGCAATAAAGTTGTTTATTTTACCTGTTATGCTTGCTGGAGATCCCTTTGTTGGTGACAAGTCTACAAATGGTACTATTAAATATAATCTTAAATATCTATGTCGCCTTTCATGAAGTCATGCAGAAAAAAAGGTCCTTTCAGTCTGTTGAGTGCAAACAAACCACAAGGACCAATCTGATGCTAATCTATCTTTTTCTTCCCAGATTCCCTCCCAAATTACAGCATTCACCTATCCGCTGGGGGAAATTTATAGTGGGCATATTGATCCAAGCATTTTTGTGTTGTGAAAAGAAACAGGGGCACCCAGAGGAAACCACAAGGAGAATGTGAAACTCCATAACCCTATACAGGCTGTGCTGTCAGGATAAAATCTGGGTCACTGGAGCTGTGAAACAATGGTTCCATTCACTGCACCACTATTCATTTTAATGTTCTATGCTAAGTAGAATAACCACATCTTATCTAGTCTCTGTACATTATTGAAATTTGTTATCCATCACAATGTTCTTGTAACTTGTTTTCAAAACTTTATTATAAACGTACAAAAGGAAGAAGTTGCAATTTTATTCTTAGATGGGACTGTGCACAGGGAATAATTTAATTTTTAATTTTTTTATTAATAAAGTAACAAAGCCAATTTTAAAAGATTTTCTCCTTTCTTTGGAATCGGACAAAAGTTATACGATCTACAGTACAAAGAGGTGGAGATGGTGAGCAAATTTAGTTCTAAGGAGACACTACCAGGATCTTTCCTGGAACCACAAAAGGCATCATGAAGAAAGCACTTCAGTGCCTCTAGTTCCTCAGGAGTGTGCGGAGGTTTGGTATGATGTTGTAAATCCTGGCAAATTTCTAAAGATGTGTGGTAGAAAGTGTGCTCACCAGCTGCATCATGGTCTGTTATGAGGACACCAATACCCCTAAGCGTAAAGCCCTACAAAAGGTTGTGGACACAGCCCAGAGGAGTGGATGAGTGTTTCATGTCTGGTCTGGATAATGAAAAAGTTATATGAAGACTAAATTTAGAGACTAGTTCCAGATTGTTATTTCTAAAAAAATGATCAGGAATTTTAAAACAATTAACTGATTGTTATCGAAGCTTCTTCAACTTGGAAACATTAATGCAATGTCTCTCTACACTGAAACTGTTTTACCTGCTGGGTTTTGGCAGCTTTTTCAGTTTTTATTTTGCCACATAGCTACTTACATTACATTGTCTTGCTTAAATCACTTTGTGAAGTAAGACTCTTATCTGAGTCGGTGTGTTTTGTGTTGAGATCCACTCGAGGCAATAAAAAGTTATTGCATTACTGAAGGCTTGTTGGATTGCCATCCTGTTTTGCAGATATGAGGCAAAATTTCTTGTTGATGCAAAAATACCTGAAATTTACTCCATGAGCTCAATTGTGCTCTTAGATGTCCTGAGGTTATGTGATTTGCTAAATAAATGAAAGTATTTAAATATAATTTAATTATTCTCTTCAAGCAATTTAGATTATATATAGAAAAATGGCTTTATATCTGATATTCAATGAGAAAGAAAGGATTAGTCAATTCTATAATTTTCAGGTGTTATTTTGTAGCAGAAATAGATATCAAGATACTTGCAACAACTGGGTAGAAAATATAATCTTAGATATGTGTGTAAATGATTACACTTCTATATATTGCCATTTTCAATGTATCAAGCTATTTTAAGGAAGCTAAATCTCAAAAAGTTATTATCTGCATTTAACTCTTGAGTAACTTGGAGTGTCTAACTAATAATTTCATGTGATTTCACAGCATCTATCTGAAGCCACTGTTTTATCAGAGTCTTTCAGTATTGTATAATCCATATAATTAAAATGTGGCAGAGAATAATTGTTAAATCACAATTCACATTAATATGATATTATTTCTATTTTCGACTGGTTCATAAATTAAGACACATTTTATCTTTGATATGAAATGTTCTAGCTAAATATTGGATTTTTTTTTGAGTTGCACCAAAGTTAAAAGACACAGAGCATATTACAAACTACAACCTCTTCGAACTACACCAACATCTCCCCTGTGGTCGAGGCCTGTAGAAATATAACCTCGACCTGTTTCTTCACCAGTCACACCTATTGTCTGATACCCAATTACCATGGTTCTTCCCTAGATTTTTTTCCTCCTTTCTATATTATATCACCTTTTTTTAACCATGATCTTCATAAAGGGTCCCAAACCAAAATGTTGACTAAACATTTCTCTCCATGGATGCTGTCTAATCCATTGAGTTCCTCCAGCAACTTACTGTTTCTACAGGATTCCAGCTTTTGCAATTTTTGTTTCTCTTTGCTATTTTTAATGGTTGCATGCTAAATTATGCCTTTTAAAAATTATTTCCATCCATAAGACATTTCAAAAATAATTAAGATCAAAAGAAAACAAGGAAAGTTATCGGAATGTATTCAGCTTCTTCTGATGGATGATGTAAACATTGTAGAGTTAGTTCATTATTATAGACTACACCCTGAGGACTCGAATACCACAGACAAGACTTCTTGGAAGAAGAAAAATGGGAATTTTTCATTAGTTGTTATTCTGAAAGGAAACATTTCTCAATGAGGACTCGTAGTTTACAAAAAAAAAGACATTCAGCAACTCTGACCGCATTTTCTATTTGATAATTTTGTGCTTTTAATGCAAGTGTGAAACTGAAGTTTCACCTTTTGATGAGGTTAATTTTATTTGTAGAGTAGCCTTTACATTTGTTAGTAAACTGTCATCCACTTTATGTGGGTAGACCAGACACTCCAATTTCAGTGTCTGTCATAATCTCTATTCTCCTGCTATTGACTCCTTCTCTTTGTCCATCGTTTGATTCTGAACAAGATATTTTATGATTATCTGGATGATGTAACATATTCTGAGTTGTATTTTAGACATGAACAAAGCAACAAGTAATTAAAATTCCCATTAAATTGAAGGGTTGATATATAATTAAATCAATGTATCGATTTAAGAAGCAAAATAAAATAAATGTTCAGTAGGGATTGGCTTATTTTTTAAAAATGTTTCTTTCATTTCCGTGGTCATTTCTAATGTAGATGTATTGCATACTAAGTTTCTTTTTATAGTCACATAATAATTTGCAACATACATGACATACTTCAACTTGAGTCTGCTATAAGGCAAACCAATCCATGAGCATTGCCCGATGCTCTTAACACTAGGAGAAAAAAGCAAAAGAGAATCCATTCAGAGGCCGTGAGTGTCCATCGCTCCCACAGCCTCTGCAGCTGCACCACTGGCAACTCAAGCTCCAGGCCCAAACCTCGGATACGATCAGAAAGCCTTCAGTGCCTGAGGCCAACAAGTCACCAACAGCCCGCAGCCTGTGTGGGTCTTTCACCTTGGCTGGTCCACTGCTGTGGTGACCTTTCCTGTATAATCATATACTTGTCTCCCATACTTCTCCCTCTCAACAGGGATGATCTTCCCATTTCTGGTGTCCCTGCACTGGCCCACTGCACCCCTGGAGTCTGAAACCCCTCATGTCATGGTGCTGCGCACAGGCACTGCCATCTTGGTTACAGGCCACTTAAAGCCTGTGTGGAGACTGGGCAGTGGGACCAGCACTGTGTATACAGTAGCACCACTATTTCCATTTCCGTATACAAAGATATAAATGTGCTTAATTTTCAACATTGGTGACATTTAGAGAGTAAAAATGTTGTTAGATTCTAACACTGACCCAGCAATAAGGTTGACTTTTTTTGTTTGTATACAGGCAAGTCCTGCTCCCATTATTGTCAATACAGAAGCACTGGAGACAGTCCCCTATGTAAGTACAGCTCTTCAGAAATTATCTGTTTTACATTAATTGTGTTTAATACGATCTAATTTATGCTGCTGAATACCATTCCATATGATACAAATACACTTAGATTCTTAAAGAAATTAATGCTAAGGCTGTTGAGAGAACAATCCATTTTTAAAAGTAAAACTTTGTTAATGCAGCATCTGCTGGTTCAGAAATCATGATGGTCCAGCACACTCCTAAATCTAAGTGTAAACCAGAGTCCATGATGCAGGCACAGAATGCGGCCAGATTTTGGGTTCCTGACTGTAGGTTACAGCTGTGAGTTTGGACTGCAGGCTGGAGCCAGATGTTTGATGTCAATGGTAAACAGAAGTTTGAAGATGCTGTAAAACTAGAGTAACACAATAAGTGCTGGAGGAGCTCAGTGAGTCAGGCAGCATTGGTGGAAAGCCATAGATAATTAGAATCAAAAATTATAGTCATGAACTTGTGTCACAAAATTCATTGATTTGCAGCAGCATTGTTGAGCATTTCAGGTGCAAAATTGCTGTAAATTACATTTATGTAAATATTCTGTTTTAAAATATTAATGCAAAAGAAGAGAAAAAGTGAGGTAGCGTCTGTGGTTCACTGTCCATTCAGAAAAATGATGGCAGAGAGGAAGAAGCCATTTTTATACTCTTACAAGCCCAGAGGACCCCAAAACCCAGCAGCAATAGAATCTTGTTCTTTTTTTTAAATTTTTTATTTTTCACACCATAAACCACATTGACCATGATACATACTTGTTGACCTCTGTTAAGTCTCCTCTCATCCTTCTATGCTCCAAAAAGAAAAGTCCCACCTCTGCAAACCTTGCTTCATAAGAGTTATTTCCCAATCCAGACAACATCCTGGTAAATCTCCTCTGCACCCTCTCATAGCTTTCACATCCTTCCTATAATGAGGTGACCAGCACTGAACACAGTGTGTGGTCTCACCAAAGATTTGTAGAGTTGCAATATGACCTCTCAACTCTTGAACTCAATCCCCCATTAATGAAAGAACATCCCATATGCCTTTGTAACTCTCCCATCAACCTGTGTGGTGACTTTGAAGGATGTATGGATTTGGACCCAAGGTCCAAACCTGCAGTTTGCTGATGACACCAAAATTGTTGATGTAGGGGATAGTAAGGAATTTTATCTAATTTTACAACAAGATCTAGATCAATTGTGTTAGT
The DNA here is from genome assembly GCF_036971445.1 of Narcine bancroftii. NCBI lineage: Eukaryota > Metazoa > Chordata > Chondrichthyes > Torpediniformes > Narcinidae > Narcine > Narcine bancroftii. The sequence goes on from NC_091475.1 coordinate 156,449,482, forward strand.
GGACTAAGATGTGGCAAGTGACATTTAACTCTTAAAAGTATGAGGTGTTTCACTTTCCTGAGTTAAACCAGGGCAGGACCTAAATAGTGAATGGTAGAATATTGAAGAATGTTGTAGAACAGAGAGAAATAGCGATACAAGTACATAGTTCCTTGAAAGTGACGGCTCTTGTGGATAAGGTGGTGAAAAAGGTGTTTGCACACTTGCCTGCTTTGGGCAGGGGAGAGAGTACAAAACTGGAACTCATAATTCAGCTGTGCAAGGCATTGGTAAGATCACATTTACAGTATTGTGTACAGCTCTGGTCACCCAGCTCTCGGAAGCTTTCGGAATTCATCAGGACATTGCCAGGCCTGGAGGGGTTTAGTTTAGTTTGAGGGAGAGGCATGGATAAAGTGGATGCACACCGTCTTTTTTTCCTGAGGTAGATGATTCTAGAACAAGAGGGCATAGATTTAAGGTGAGAATGGAAAGATTTAGGAGGGAGCTGAAAGATTTATTTTCACTCAGATATCTGGAATGATCTGCCAGATGAAACTGTAGAAGCAACCAAATAACAACATTCAAAGGGTATTTGGACAAATCTATAGATAAGGGTTCACAGGAATACTGATCAACTGCTGCTACATAAGATGAGCCCAGAATACCATATTGGTCAGCATGGAATAATTGCACCAAAGGGTCTGTTGTCTGCTATATTGACTCTGACTTCACTTTTAAATGCATATTCTCTGTTAATATTGTTAATGCTACAGCTGTCCAAAGCTGCCAGGCATTCCTGGGACAGGTTCTTGGGATTCAAGAGGTTGTTGAGGGCAAGAAGGGCTTGGATGCTAAAGACTTGCTGATGGGGTAGGAAATTTGAGTCTGGAGCTCAAGTTACTGATGGATCTAACAGGGGTCTGTGTAGCTGCAGGAGCACTGGAGGTGTATCCTCAGACCCTCAGTGACCCTGAAGGGATTCTCTTTTGCTTCTCTTTCTCTCGTACTGCATGGGGTGCCAGCCGACACTAATGGTGGCTATTTGTTTGCCTTATGGCAGGCAGAGGCAATTTCAGGTAATATTACATGTTCTGTACTATTACATGGCAATAAAGGAATTTTGATAACTCTTGAGGCCTTCTTGCCAACTTTGTCTCACGGGGAACCTGTTACTTAAGAGAGGCCATCTCATCCAGCCTTCTGCATCCAAAAAGTAAGAGAGAGTCCATGGCTACTGAAAATGGAAAGACCATGTCCAGGACAATCTGATCCATAGTATTTCCAATACTTGAGACACCCATGTGTGTAGTGTTTCCAATACTTGAGCCACGCATGTGTGTTGTCATCATAAGTCTTTTGGAAACGCGTATATTTGAGAGTGTAAATATATTCAGATGTTTTTTGACCTCATTTTCTAAAGGCTCAAGATGATTGAAAAGCAGGTCAGTTCTTGTGCAAATGTCTCCATTCATTTTAAATTAATTTCTCATGTCTTTTTTGGCATTTAGGTCAATGGAACAGAAATAGAATATGAATTTGAAGAAATCACATTGGAACGAGTGAGTTAAAATGGTTTCTATTACATATTCTTATTGACTGCACAGTTTGGAACATGGTTTCTCTCTTTTGCTTCAAATTAAGAAATATCAGTTGATTATTCTTGCAATTCACTGAAGTAATTGGATTATGAAACTTGCAATGTTTATATCAATTTTTAAAATCTGAGTACATTTTAAAATTTAATATCAGTTTTTCACAAAATGCATATGGATTAATAATAATTGTACAAAAGTGAAGGGATAGTATAAGCTGCATAGTAGCTTAAATTTATATAATTCTTTTGGTAATGTTGGAATTTACAGTAGTTATTTTTATTTGCATTTATTCTATTTGCCAAAAAATTGGCAACTTAAAACTAACATTTCCCAGTTACTTGTGGTTTAATTGCATTAAATGTCAATGTCACTAAGGTTGAACGGAAGTCACAACATATTTGAATAAAATTTTCATTCTCTTGAATACTTTCGAAACTAAACAGGGAGCACATTTAATAATTGATGATCATACTTTGTGATTATTGTAATAATCAGAAGAAATTTTAAATGATCTAATTGAGGGAACTGAATAGAATTTCCATAAAGTTGTGTACACAAAATAATAAAATTTTAAGAACATATTGACAAAGTCCAAAGCATTAGATTAAAAATAAATGCCAATAATAAGATAAGACTGGAACCAAAGGGAAAAAAACTATAAAATAATTTCTATATAAAAGGGATTAAATAATTGACGGACAGCATTTAAAATATCAGTAGAATTCAGGAAAAATACATTCCACAAAAATATAGATGAGCATTCTGATAATGGTAGAGTATGAGTGAATGATAATGGAAGAGTAAAATCAAAGGTGAAGATGTAAAAGGGCTATTAAATAGAAAGAAAAAACAGTTAACAATTGTTAGATAACATCAAGGAAAAATCAAATCTGGATAGAGCCAATAAGGGTGCACATATTAAACTCACAGATATGACATTACAATCCAGAGCAATTACTTTGCCTCCCAGTGTCACCAGAAAATTAAAGTGTGAGAGGTGGCACATAAAAAATAGTATTAACATATTTAAAATTATTATGAAACTAGACACAGGATTAAAAAAAAAGGATAGATTTTGTGTGCACATTAAAATACTAAGAAAGAAATAGCAATAGAGCTAATAAATATATCATGATCCTTTTTAGGAATGTGGATGGTATTTAGTGGCTGTTCTGAATTAATTTGCATTGAGTAGATGGTTGTGCACCATCTTCTTCATCTGCTGCTATTTATTTATTTCGACCTGTGTGGAAAGCTATGCCACAGAAATGCTTTGAAGGGTTTTCCAAGAATTGGCCACAGCAACAATGGATTTCTAAACCAGGAAAATCTATGGCTTGGGAGGGAAGGGATAGAGGGGTGGTGGGGTTAAGGAAACTTGTAGCTTTTGGTTTCTTATCCTTTTGAATGGTAGAGGTTGTAGTTTTGGGAAGTTGATTTTGAAGAAACATTGGCAAGTAGAAGAGCAAGAATAAATAATGAAACACATGCAAATAAATGAAAGAAACGGTTGGAAGGCTGGAGAAAAGGTGAGCATTGTGGAAGGTTAAGATGGAGAGTTTCTTAATTCATGGTTGAACCTTGTGCAAGATCTGGAAAGGGATAGAAAACTCTTTTATCAAAATGGAATGAACCTATGGAATATCTTTGTCCCAAGAGTTTTTATGATTGTTGAACTTGTTATCAATATTCAGCAAATTACCAACACCATTTGATTCACATTTACTTTGATCAGGCTTGCCATTGACTCCAGATGCAACTCATGTAGTTGACACTCAAATGCCCTCTGAAGGGGTCTTGTAACTCACTCAGTTGTATCATTGCTCGTATCTATGTTCAACAAGAGAAAGAAAAGTATTTTGTTTAAATCCTGGAGGTCTGTGCCCAAGATGGCAGCACCTGTCCTGGGCAGCATACCATGAGGGCTTGGAGACTCTGGGGGGATTAGGGAGGAGGTTGTTGCCAATTTGTGGTTGAAGGACTGTGGGCTGCTGGGGTCTGGCTCATAGGAACTAAGTATCAAAACTGGGATTTGAGAGGGTGCTGAGGGCAAGAAGGAGTCCTGAAGGGGCCTTAGCACTGAAGGCTTCCTTATCATATCACAGGTTTGGATCTGGTGCTCAGGTTGCCGATGGTTTGAACTTTGAAGGGTTGTGATCTCAGGATTGCTACCGGTGCCACATACTAGAGGTTAGATGTAGGAGGATAATCCATCTTAACACGTGGCTTCAGGTTTCTGGATCATTAGGCTCTCTTCCAGGAAAGGTTGGGCCTGTTCCGACAGGATGGTTTGCATCTGAACTGGAAGAGGACTAATATCCTTGCAAGAAGGTTTGCTACTGCTGCTCTGGTGGGTTTAAACTAGATTTGCAGGGGGATTGGAACCAGAGTGCCAGAGCAGATAGAGAAGCAGAGGAGAGAAAAGATGATGTGAAAATTGCATGCACATTGAAAAGTCAACAGGTTGTACGTGGTGTAAATCATCTCAGGTGCACCTATTTGAATGCAGGGAGTATTGTAGGAAAAGCAGACAAACTTAGAGTGTAGATTGGCATGTGGAATTATGACATTGTGGCCATTAGTGAAACTTGGTTGCAGGAAGGCAGGAATGTTCTGGACTTACGTTGCTTTAGATGCGATAGAACGGGTTGAGGGGAGGTTGGATGAAAGGGGGAGTAGTGACATTGCTCATCAGGGAAAATATCACACCTATGCTCAGAATCAGAATTAGAATTTATTGTCATGAATAAGTCATGAAATTTGGTGTTTTGTGGCAGCATCATAGAGCAAACATTCATATAAACCACTTTACAACAATAAATTTTAAAAAGTAGTGGACAAAAAGTAAGGCAGTGTCAATAGTTCATTTTTGAATCTGATGGCAGCAGGGAGGAAGCTGTCCTTGTGCTGCTGAGTGCTTGTCTTTAGGCTCCTGTACCTTTTTCCCGATGGTAACAAAGTGAGGAGGGCATGGCCTGGATGGTGGGGTTTTTTGAGATGTGATGTAATATTTATAGATGTATTTGGGAGATAAATTGGTAAAAATAGATGTTACATACATACACACACTTTAAAACAGATCTTAATTGAAATACTGAAGAATTCATATTCAGTGACTTTACAGAAACTATGGAGAATGCTATGCACATTTCACCAGTAGGTGCTAATTGAAATGATGTCATGAAATGAATGGACTTGAGATAGGTTGTCTGTGTTGAACATTTTTACAAGACTTCTGACCTTTCTGCAAAATGTTCACTCAAAGGTCACTCCTGGGTTCTTGTTTACCTAAAAACAACAGATGGGAGCAGAAGACTAACTTCTATAGTTTGCTGGAGAAGGGGGGGTTTTTTGCAAGAGAGAGAGAGAGAGAGAGAGAGAGAGAGAGAGAGAGAGAGAGAGACTGAACAGTCAGAGCTGAAACAAGCAGGAGAAGCTTGTTGGAACTGAAACAAAAGCTCCAGAGCGGCAGATGGCTGGAAGTACTATCTGTTTGATGTTTCTTTTGGAATAAGCGAGACAAAAAGGAACTCTGTGGTAGCCTGAAAGAAAAAGGTTATCATCTGGAGAACCCTGATGGGGCAAGTTTCATCAGCAAGACACTGAAGTGACTAATGGTGGCACCTCAGTTGTGGAAATCCTGGAACGATAAATCTCTCTCTGCAAACCCTACGAGAACCTTCCTGAGTGGTAAATTTCGAGCACCAAAGCCTGGTGAACTTTATACATTTTAAATTCTGTGCACAGTATAAGAATTGCCTGCAACCAGTGAATTTGGAAGAATGAGAAGTGAGATTGAACTGTGAACCAAAGAACTTTTCTTAAATTTACACATACATTACATACACGTGCATTTAGAATTAGAAGGGGGTTAAGTTGAGTTAGTTAAGTTAGTAGAGATAAGTTAAAATTTGATTGTTTTCATGTTTAAAGATAATTAAAAACAACTTTTCTTTAAGTAACTATTCGTCATGGTGAATATCTATTGCTGCTGAGTTTTAGGGTCCTTTGGACTCGTACAGAGGATAGAGGCTGCTTTTTTAAGACACCAACTCTTGTAGATGTCCTTGATGGAGTGAAGTCTAGTGCCTGTGATGTCACAGGCCAAGTTAACAACCCTCTGGAGTTTTTTCTTGTCCTTGGACCCTCCATACCAAACATTGATGCAACGAGCCAAAATACTCTCAACAGTACATTTGTAGAAGTTTTCAAGTGTCTGCAATGATATATTGAATATTCTCAAATACCTCACAAAGTATAGCTGCTGGCAAGCCTTCTTCATGATGCATCGACATGGAGGCTCGTCATGATTGGGACAAATTGTTTTCGGGCAAGGATGTGCGAGGCAAGATGAAGGTCTTCAAAAATGAAATTTTGAGAGTACAGAGTTTGTATGTTCCTGTCCAGATGAAAGATTTTGAGGGATATTTGGGATCTGGTTTGAAGAGGAGAGAAGTATATAGCAGGTATAGGCAACAAGGAGTAAATTAGATACTTGAGGAGTATACAAAAAACAAGAAAAACCTCAAGAAAAAATCAAGAAGGCTACAATGAAGATACGAGGTTGCTTTGGCAGAGAATGTGAAGGCACATCCTAAGGTTATATAAAGAGTAAAATTGGTCCCCTTGAAGATCAGTGTGGTGGGCTTTGTATTGGGCCAAAATACATGGGAGAGATCATAAATGGTTTTTTTTCATCTGTATTCACTCAGAAAATAGGCACAGAGTGGTGGGAAGTAAGTGAGGTTATGGAACAGGTACAGATTAAAGAGGAGGAGGTGCTTGATGTCTTAAAGCAAATAAGGATAGATAAATCCCCAGGGCCTGACAAGATATTCCCTTGGACGTTGAGGGATGCTAATGTAGAAATTTCAGGGGCTCTTGCAGAAATATTTAAAATGTCCTTAGGCACTGGTGTGGTGTCGGAGGATTGGAGGATACCTCACGTTATTCCGTTGTTTAAAAAAGGCTATATAAGTAACCCTGGAAATTATAGGCCAGTGAGCCTCACATCAGTAGTAAGTAAATTATTAGATGTTCTAAGACAGTGATTGTCAACCTTTTTCTTTCCATTTGCATACCACTTTAAGTATTCCCAATGCCCTAAGTGCTCTGTGATTAGTAAGGGATTACTTAAGGTGTTATGTGAGTGGGAAGGTAAGGTTGAGGATCACTGCTCTAGACCCAATTGTTACTGAAATATTTTGCTTGAGAAAAATTGTCATTGGCCCATTTCCTTTGGTGTTATGAAACCGTTCACATAACAAGTCAATTAGGTACAATTAAAATAGTAGTTTTCAAATTTTTTCTTTCCACCCACATTCCGCCTTATGCAATCCAATACTAATCACAGAGCACTTATGGCATAGGGAATACTTAAGCAGTATGTAAGTGGAAAGAAAAAGGTTGCGAACCACTGTTCTAAGAGATTAGATATACAATTATTTGGATAGCCAGGAATTCATTAGGAATAGGAAACATGGCTTTGTGCATGGCCAATCATGTTTAACCAATCTTATAGAGTTTTTTGAGGAGGTTACCAGCAAAGTTGATGAAGGAAAGGCTGTGGATGTTGTATGCATGGTCTTTAGTAAAGCCTCCCACATGGGAGATTAGTCAGGAAGGCTAATATGCTACGTATTCACGATGAAGCAGTGAACTGGATTTGACATTGGCTGGACAGGAGAAGCCAGAAAGTAGTGGTGGAAGATTTTTTTTTTCTCAAACTGGAGGCATGTGACTAGTGGTGTGCCTCGCCGATCAGTGGTGGGACCATTGATGTTTGTCATCTACTTTAAGTTTGCAGATAATACTAAGATTAGAGGCTTGGTGGACAGCGACGGAAGTTTTCAAAGCTTGCAGGAAGATTTGGACCAGCTGGAAAAATGGGCTGCAAAATGGCAGATGGAATTTAATGCAGACAAGTGTGAAGTGTTGATTTTGAAAGGACAAACCAAGAAAGGACGTGCATGGTAAATGGTAGGGCACTGAGGATTGTGGTAGAACAGAGGGACGTGAGAATACAGATACACAATTCCCTGAAAGTGGCATCACAGGTGGATAGGGTTGTATAAAGAGAGCTTTTGGCATATTGGTCTTCATGAATCAAAGTCTTGAGTATAGGTGTTGGGATGTTATGATAAAGGTGTATAAGACATTAGTGAGGCCAAATTTAAAGTATAGTGTGGAGCTTTGGTAACTTAACTACAGGAAAGATATCAATAAGATAGAAAGAGTGCAGAGAAGATTTACTAGGATGTTGCCTGGGCTTCAGGAACTGAGTTTCAGGGAAAGGTTAATCAGGTTAGGATTTTATTCCCTGAAGCATTGAAGATTAAGGGGAGATTTGATAGAGGTATTTAAAATTATGAGGGGGATAGGCAGAGTAAATGTTGGTAGGCTTTTTCCACTGAAGGTAGTTGAGATACAAACCAGAGCTCAGGGATTAAGGGGAAAAGTTTAGGAGGAAAATTAGGGGAACTTCTTCACCTGGGTGGCACGGTTGGTGTAGCGCTTTCACAGCGCCAGCAATTGGAACTGAGGTTCAAATCCCACTCTGCCTGTAAGAAGTTGGTGCATTCTCCCCTTGTTTGCATGAGTTTTCCTGGGGTCTCCAGATTCCTCGCACTATTCAAAACGTATTGGATGTGTATGTCAATTGGGTGTAAAATGGACAGCTTCGACTCATGCGGTGAAATGGCCTGTTACTGTGCAGTATATCTCAATTTAAAATTTAAAACTTTTAATTAAATTTTAAAATTTGCACAGAGAGCGTTGGGACTATGGAACAAGCTGCAAGCTGAAGTGGTGAATGTGGGTTGAATTTTAACATTTAAAAATAATTTGGACAGGTTCATGGATGGGAGAGGTATGGACTGGATGTAGGTCAGTGGGACTAGGCAAAAGAAAATGGTTTGGCACAGTCTAGAAGGGCTGAAGTGGCCTGTTTCTGTGCTATAATGTTCTATGGAACTGGAGAGGCTGCGGGACTGCTGGAGGTAAATCCGTGGTCATTCAGTGTCTTTGGCCATGGCAACTCTTTGTTTGCTTTATGTAGATAAAGTTGAAATACATCATGTATCTTACATTTTTAATGTATTATAACATGACAATAAAAGGGACCTTTGAACTTTGTTTTGCAGGACTTTCTGCTCATTGTTATTGGTGGCCCCATACCAGGCTGTGAGGCAGCCAGTCGGCACACTTTCCAGTACACATCTGTGGAAGTTTGCCCAGGTTCCCTATCACATACCAAACCTCCAAAAACTCCTGAGGAAGTAGAGGTGCTGACATGTTTTCTTCACAATGACATTAGTATGATGGGTCCAAGAAAAATCCTCTGAGTTCGTGACTCCAGGAATTTAAATGAGCTCATCTTGTCCACCTCTGATTCCCTGCCATGATCACTGAATCATGCACCTCTGGTTTTCCTTTTCTAAAGTCTACAATTAGTTCCTTGGTCATGATGACTGAGTGTGAGGTTGTTGTTAGTACACAATTCAGACAACTTTTCAATCTTTCTTCTGTATGCTGACTCAAACCCTTTTTATACAGCCCAGTCCAGTGATATCACCAGCAAATTTTAATGGTGTTGTTATAATGAACTGCATAGTCATAGGTGTAAAGTGAATAGAGCAGGGGACTAAGTACACAGTCCTGTGGAGCTCCAATGCAAATTGTCAAGATGTTCTTGCCATTCCACACTGACTAGGGTTCAAAGGTGAGGAAATCCAGTTGAGTACCTAGACTTCGACTTTGGAATTTGCTGATTAGTTTTGAAGGGATGATGGTATTGAATGTCAAACTGAAATCAATAAAGAAAATCCTACATCTTTGCTGTTCAGGTGTTCCAGGGTTTTGTGTAGAGCCAGTGAGATTGAATCTGCCATGGACTGATGTTCCACTAAACAAATTGATGGATCCATGTCACTGCTCAGATATGAGCAGATATGCGTCAACATCAGCCTCTCAAACTGTGGATGTGCGTGCCACTGGTCGATCATCTTTTAGATAGGTTAAAACACCCTTCTTGGACACCTTTTGATGAAGCCTGTTTGAAACAGGTGGGTACCACACCCTGTCGGAGTGAGATGATACATTGATAACACATTTACACTGCTAATTTTGGGTTTTGTCAATACCTCTTGGCTATAATCCTAAAAATAACCTTGGTCCAGAAACCAAATAACTGAAATACAGAATAAATGCAATGAACATTATTTATAAAATGCACTACAGTCACTGACCTTAACTACTGCAGTAGCACGATCTAAATCTGTGTCATGTACCACCAGGAAGGACAAGGGCAGAAAGCATATAAGAATACCATCAACTTGGAAATGTATTGTTGGTCCTGCATCTTTACTGTATAAATGGACAAGTTTAGGGTCTTGAATAATGACTGCCCTTAATAAGGTGGTAAATCAAGAAGAAAGCTCTCAACCACTTTCTGAAGGATAATTGGGAATGGGGAATATAGCTGATTTTGCCAGTGTTGACCAGATTCTGAAAGTAAATTTTAAAAATGTTCGTTAATGGAATAATCAATGACTTTGGTGGATGTATTTTTGAAAATGAAGATGGAAATCTTATAGATTTTTGGTTGGGTTCTATGAACAATGTAGGTTAAATAGAGAATAGACTTTAATTTGGGTTGCAATACACATGTATTGAGATATTCAGAAAAGCAGTCAAATTAACAATATGACAATGTGGTGCTTTCTTTCAACATATATCCTGGAAATTAAACCTCACACCAATAAGTAAAATAACACAGGATTTCCTGCTTTGCGGAAACTGCCAAAATGTTTGGCCTGGAAGTCAGCCTGAAGAAAACTGAGGTCCTCCATCAGCCAGCTCCCCACCATGACTACCAGCCCCCCCACATCTCCATCGGGCACACAAAACTCAAAACGGTCAACCAGTTTACCTATCTCGGCTGCACCATTTCATCAGATGCAAGGATCGACAATGAGATAGACAACAGACTCGCCAAGGCAAATAGCGCCTTTGGAAGACTACACAAAAGAGTCTGGAAAAACAACCAACTGAAAAACCTCACAAAGATAAGCGTATACAGAGCCGTTGTCATACCAACACTCCTGTTCGGCTCCGAATCATGGGTCCTCTACCAGCACCACCTACGGCTCCTAGAACGCTTCCACCAGCGTTGTCTCCGCTCCATCCTCAACATCCATTGGAGCGCTTACACCCCTAACGTCGAAGTACTCGAGATGGCAGAGGTCGACAGCATCGAGTCCACGCTGCTGAAGATCCAGCTGCGCTGGATGGGTCACGTCTCCAGAATGGAGGACCATCGCCTTCCCAAGATCGTGTTATATGGCGAGCTCTCCACTGGCCACCGTGACAGAGGTGCACCAAAGAAAAGGTACAAGGACTGACTAAAGAAATCTCTTGGTGCCTGCCACATTGACCACCGCCAGTGGGCTGATATCGCCTCAAACCGTGCATCTTGGCGCCTCACAGTTTGGCGGGCAGCAACCTCCTTTGAAGAAGACCGCAGAGCCCACCTCACTGACAAAAGGCAAAGGAGGAAAAACCCAACACCCAACCCCAACCAACCAATTTTCCCTTGCAACCGCTGCAATCGTGTCTGCCTGTCCCGCATCGGACTTGTCAGCCACAAACGAGCCTGCAGCTGACGTGGACTTTTTACCCCCTCCATAAATCTTCGTCCGCGAAGCCAAGCCAAAGAGTATTTAAAAATAAGATAAAAGACCAGGGATTGATTCTTTACGCGACACCAGTTGATAAATGATGCTGATGGCAAGAAGAGGAGCCATTGATTAAAGAAAGCACAGCTGCTATATCTGGATAATGCAAGTTCAATAACACAAAGACAAATCAATGGCACAGAATAGTGTTGTCAACTGTGTTCAGTCACCACAAAGAGGCTGCTTCCTGAAGTCGAGCATTTTTCAGCTCACTTGACGACTTGTGGTCAACTTGAGGTTTAATTTGTCAACATGCAGGTTTCCATTCTTGATTTCTGTAATATATAAATCAAATTGGGGACCATTTAGATGAATTTTATTCATTTATGATTTCCTTCCTACCTGAATAAAGAAAACTGTAGTTGCAATTATTTAATGATTACATAACTGCTTAATTTCTATCTGTACAAAAATAACTGCAGTGCGGCTTTACAAATCTAATCAGTTCCAGCAAAAGGTTTTAAATAAAAATTCATTTGTCCAATAACCTCAAAAAATGCAGAAACTGTTTCAAATGATTTTCAAAACCCAATCAGTGTAATTTGGCAATATCTCCTCCACAATCTCCACCATCACCAGAGTACCATTGGGCTGTCTACTTACCCCCTGCTCTACTTCCATTGCATTTGTGTCTGCGTGGCTCAGTTTGACAACACCATTTACAAATTTGCTGATAATACTACAGTATAAAAATGGGCAATGAATCAGCAGATTCCTGAATCAATGAATCAGGAGGGAGATTGAAAACTTGGCAGAATAGTGTCCTAACAGTAACCTCTCATTCAATGTCACCCAAACCAAGGACCTGATTACAGACTTAAGGAAGGGAAAACTAGAGTTGTGCAATCCAGTGATCATTGGGAGAATCAGAGGTAGAGAGGGTGAAACATTTAAATTCCTGAGTGTTATGATCCCAGAGGACCAGCCAACCAACTAATGCCATTGTGAAGAAAGCACATCACCGCACATACTTCCTCAGGACTTTGTGGAGATTTGGTCTGCCATTGGAAACCTTGGCAAACTTCTGCAGATGTGTAGTGGAAAGTGTGCTGACCAGCTGCATTATGACCTAGTAGGGGGTACCAATATCTTTGAGTGGAAAGACCTGCAAAGGTAGTCGACACAGTCCAGAACATCACAGGCAAAACTCTCCCACTGTTGAGAAAATCTACATGGATCGGTGCCATTGTGGAGTAATGGCAATCATCAAGGATCCACTCCACTCAGAACATGGTCTGCTCTTACTTCTGCCATCAGGAAAGAGGTATAGATGCCACAAGACTCATACCACCAGGTTCAGGAATAATTGCTACACCTCCACCATTAGACTCCTCAACAAACTCAATCAGAGACTACTTTAAGGACTCTTTCTTTGAACATTATTTTTAATGATTTTTTTGTTGCACAGTCAATTTGTTTACATTTTTTTTGTTTAAATTCTCTTTTGTATACTTATCTTTTTCAGTTCATTTTACAGTTACCAATAATTAAAAATTCTGACTGGCCACAGGAAAAAGAATCTCAGGGTTGTATGTCAAGAATGTACTCTGATAATAAATTTGAACTTTGAATTTCGATGTTTCTGCCATTCAACAGTAAAATAATATCATCAGAATCTTGTGAACAAATGAATGTTACAACAAAAAGTAAGATCAAGAAATTATTGCACAGATTAGTCTGAACTTGTGTTGTTACGGAATGGGTTAATAAAATTATGATAAAATATATCTTAAAAAGATATAGATTGTGGGGGTTTAGTTTAGGTACATTTCGCAAACAGACATCTGTAACATTTCACAAAAGATATCTCATTTGAAATGCAAGAGCTATGCCTAAGGTGGACCCTTTATGTCTACAGTGCCTTTGAAGCATGCTTATGAAGACTTCACAAGTAGGTGTTAATTGGACTGATGTTGTGGAATGGAAATGGACAAATGTCCAGGCTCAGAAACTGATTAATCTTTTGCCGGTGCCAGTGATACAAGTCTGGTTGAAGTTTGCTAAGCGGGATCATGTGGTCTTGCAAACAGCGAGAGAAAAAACATGCTATTCTCTTTGGAGAGAGAGAAGGAGAGAGTTTCAGTTTACAGCAGGAGTTGGTGTTGGAAACTGCACCTTTTGCCGACCTGCTATAAGATCCCATTTGAGGATGGATTTTGAGTTCTGAGTTCTGACTTCAGCCTATTCTAAACCCTTGCCGTCAATTACAAGAGGATGTAGCTGGTTAAGGTGTTTCTCCTGAAATAGGGGGAAAAGAAGAACTCTGTGTAGTAACCTGTAAGAAGAGGTTATCTTTTGGAAAACCCATGAGTTGAAAAGTTTCTTCGGCAAGTCACTGAAGTGGCTGATTGAAGATCAGTTTACGTGTCCACTGAACAATGAATATTTCTCTGAAACCCACAAAAATATTCCTTTGCAGTAACAATTTAAGATAAAGCACCAGAGCCTGGTGAAGATCATAAATGTTAAATTCTGTGCGCAGTATGGAAAATTGCCTGATACCGGTGAACTTGGAGGAGTGAGAAGTGAATGATTGGTCAGTGAAACAAAGAACCTTCCTGAATATACAAACATTACACACATGTGCGCTAAGAATTAGAAGGGTGTTAAGTTGTTAACAGTAATAAGTTAAATATAGATCTTATTATTATCTATGAAGAAAATTAAAAATGTTTTTGTATAATTAACCATGGTCTTGTTGAATTTCTGTTGCTGCTAGTTTTTGGAGTTTTCTGGGCTCGTAACAGTGTTAAATCTATTAAAGAACCAGGCCATTTTTAAACAGCTCCTCAATTGTTAACAATTGTGGGAACAATCTAAAAATATTGCTCTGTCTCATCTCGTCATTTCATATCCCATTTCCCTTCCCACTGGGCACTCTTTCAACTACTGTGAACTCTTCACATTTAAAAGAAACTTGCTTTAAATTATTTTGGTTATGAGGCATTCTGTGGATTTACTGGGCATTCTGTGCATATTACAATGACACTAATGCACCATTTGTAAGTCAGAGAGGATGTACTGTTACTGGATCCTTAATTTCGTGTTGATCCTAAATTTCCTCTTGGGCTACTATGCAGCATTCACCATTTATTCTCATTTCTGAGTTCACAGTTGTTCCTTTTGGTGTATACACCGTGTTACACAGAGATAGCCTTCCCTTTGAATTTTGTCAATAAATCAGATTAATTTTTCCATTTCCTTTACTGATAGGGTAACTCTGGCCTGGGATTCAGTATTGCAGGAGGCACAGATAATCCTCACATTGGAGATGATCCTGGGATATTTATAACAAAAATTATACCCAGTGGAGCAGCAGCTCAAGATGGACGGCTCAGGTATTCTGCATGCACAATTACATTTTCTTTCATAGAGCTGAGCTTCATTGAAAAAGTCAATAGGAAAGACCATTCATCTTCAAAATACAAAAGAGTTACATTGCACAAATAGTTAACCAGTTAAAATCAGGAATAGTTATGATGCCAGAAATTTCAGAGGGTTGTAACGCATGAGAAATTATTGCCTGTAAATGAAGTCCTTTTAAATCCATTAGTGGCCACAGGGTTGAATATTCTGTATCCAGTTTTTTAGTTGAAATGAAGAGATGCACACTGAGAAGATAGATCATGATTCCTGTCCAGTGCAAAATGAGCCCATTGAGGAATTGGGAACTCTAACTGCCAGTTGTGCAAAGACAAAAATTTTCCTTGCAGGTCCTCTGTGTACCTGACATACTGATGTCTGAAGAAATCCAAGCATGCTGGAGGGAAAGCTAATTAGTGATTTGATTGGTGGGTAATTCAGTAATTAGGGGAGAGTGGGATCTTGCTTTGTAAGTAGAATTGAAATACTAAAGTGGTCTTTTGACTACCATGTGACGAGGTGAGGGCATTGTGAGCCATCTAGAAAGGAAAAATTCTGGTTGCTATGCCTACAATGTTCAGCAACGTCAGAATGTGGGAAAAGAGTATGCCAGAGGTCACAATATATAGGAGTAGAAGTAGGCCCATTGAGTCTGATCTGCCATTTTAATCATGAGCTAATCTATCCTCCCACTCAGCTCCACTCCCCAGCTTTCTCCCAGTAACCCTTGATGCCCTGACAAATCAAATACCTGTCAATCTCTGCCTTAAATATACCCATGACCTCATTTCCACAGCCGCCTGCGGCAACAAGTTCCATAGACTCACAACCCTCTGACTAAAAAATTTTTTCTGCTTTTCTGTTTTCAATTGATGCCTTTTGTCTGAAAATAACCAACCATGGGAAACATCCTTGCCACATCTACTCTGTCCAGGCCTTTCAGCATTCAAAGTACCTCTATGAGGTTCCCCCTCATCCTTCTGTACTCCTGAGTACAATCCAAGAGTCGACAATCGTTCCTCAAATACCAACCCTTTCATTCTTGGTATCATTCTAATAAATCTTCTCTGAACCCTCTGCAATGCCAGCGTGTCTTTTCTCAATTAAAGCTCCCAAAACTCTACACAGTACTCAAAGTGAGGTTTCACCAGTGCTTTATAGAGTGTTATGTCGCAGACTAGCAACAATAGAAATTCACCAAGATAGTTATTGCTTTTCTTTTAAAACAATATATTTATTAATAATATAAACACATTAATTTAACCAAAACCCAATGATTTGCTAATATATGTCTGTGTGTAAATATGTGGGATACCCAAACCGTTACCAGCATAGGCACAATTCTGGAAAGTCAGTCCAAAGTCAGTCGAAATGCAGGCTTTTTAACTGATGCACAGAAATAATCACAAAGGAGGTGGGAGAGACTGAGTGACTGGACTTCACTAATCCTTGTTGAGTTTCTTGTTGAAAAATATCCTTTCGTACAAATCGTTGTCGTAACTCCCCTTTACATTGCGTAGGGGAAAAGAAGCGCCTGACTTCCATGATACTTCCACAATCCAAAATCAAAATGACCATTACTTTGGTTACAATCATATCCAGCAATTCTCCTGCTTAGAAAATCCAGGTACGGGTCAGTCGAAGTGACCTTTCTTTTGGTCACAGTGTAGTTCAATAATTCCCCTGACAGGGACAATCAGCCAAATTGTCCATTTCACACAGAGTCACTCCTCTTCAGTGTTCCATATGATGACTGGTGATCAATAATGAATGCTGTTTTCTTCAGTGTTTCACTTGCATGACTCTCTCACCACCTGTGTCCCTGGATAAAGCAACAAATGTTTTTTTCTCTTTCTCCAGAGAATCAACTTTGGGTATAGTCTGTACTAGGTGTTGCCACCTAGTCTCTCCACAGCTGTCAATCGTTTTAGCCTATGCTAGCCTGAAAGTGATACTCACACTAAATGATACCAGCACCCGTAATAAGAGTCTCAACATTATGTCTCTGGTCTTGTATGCTATCCCTCTAGAAATGAATGCCAACACTAGTTTGGCCTTCACCACCAACTCAACCTGAAGGTTAGCCTCTCGAGTATCCTGCACGAGAACTTCCAAGTTCTTTTTCACCTTGGAATTTTGAATAGTCAGCCCATCTATTTCTTCTGCCAAAGTGCATAACACACACTTTCCAACATCATATTCACCTGCCACCTCCTAATGTATTCCAAGCAACTCTGCAGCCTTTCAGTATCCTCAGTGCTACTCGCCCTACCACCTATTTTGGTGTCATCTGCAAATTTAGCTATAAAGCCATCTATTCCATAATCCAACTCATTTATTTACAACACAAAAAATAGTGGCCCCAAACACCGACCCCTGTGGAATGCCACTGGTAGCCAATCAAAATATTATCCCTTGATTTTTGCTCTCTGTTTCCTACCGATCAGCCCATATACAACATGTCAAAGGTGTGTAAGAAGAGGTAAATTTTAAAAAAATTACCCAATTATCATGGAATCATCCTCAAATTGGTAAAGGATAAACAGGTCAAGAAGGTGAGGTTGAAAGACTGAGATGGTCAAATGGTTCCATTACTCAGACACTCAGACTGTAAAAGATGTGGTTGGGTAATTATCATCGGGATGTATTTTTTAAAGATCTATATTGAATGATGCAGGAATAATGAGTTACCACCTGAGATTGCTGCAGCCTTTGTGTTGGCCAGGTAGGAAGTTCCAAGGTTTTGTCTCAAGACCCCTGAGAATATGGCAGATTAATTCTAAGTCTCGACAGCATCTGATTTAGCAGAAGATGTGGCATTTCAGTGTTTCTGTTGACCTTGGCTGTTATGGGTTTAGGAAGTATTGCTAAAAATGCTTTACAGAGTTGCTGCGGTACATTTTGTAGATGGTACACAGTGCATTTATGGGTGCTGGAGCTGGGAAGTGAATATGTAGGATTGTCAAGTAGGCTGGTTTGCCTTGGATATTTTTGAATTTCTTGAATCTCTTTGCAATTGCACTCAGTCAGGAAAAACAGTGATATTCCATATCACTCCTGTCTTAGAACCATAGAAGGCCACAGCATAGAAACAGGCTCTTTGGCCCATATAGTCTGTGCCAAACCTTTTTTTATCTAATCCCATTGACCTGCACTGAAACCATAGCCCTCCATCCCCCTCCAATGCATGTATCTATCCAAATTTCTCTCAAATATTGAAATCGGAGGTGCATCTACTATTATCGCTGGCAACTCATTCCATACTGTCACCAACCTCTGAGTGAAGAAGTTCTCCCTAATGTTCTCCTCAAATATTTTGCCTTTCACACTAAACCAATATCTTTGTTTCACCTAACCTCAGTGGAATTAATCCTACTTGCATTTACCAACCTTATACCCTTCGTAATTTAGCATACCTCTATCAAATCTTCCCTCATTCTCCAATGCTCTCTAGAATAATGTCCTGACCTTATTTAACTTTTCCCGATAACAGCCTGACATTTCCCAGCAGCATCCTTGTACATTTTCTCTAAACTCATATCATTGATATCTTTTCTGGAGATAGATGACCAAAACTATACACAATATTCCAAATTTAGCCTCACCAATGTCTTGTTCACCTTCAAACTAAAATCACAAATGGAGGAGTCACGTGATGGAGTAGTGGCCTGTAGGAAAATACCAGCCCTCTCCAGAAAAGAAGAAATAAAGTGAAGAAAACACAAAGTTCAAGAAACACAAAACACAACAAATAAAAGATAAAGGTGTGGAGAAAAGAAAGAAAATGGCACCCAAGAAGAAAAAAGCGAAAACAACAGGAAGAAAAGACGCCGGGAGAGAAAGGAGAAGGCCTTAGCTGCATGAAGAGGCAGGGAGCTGCCGTGGAGAGAGGAGCCCACTCCCCGAGGTTAGTGGAGACCCCGCAAAGTCGCGACCTCCCGACCACGGGACTGCAAAAAAATGGCTGTCTGAGCCAAACAGAAATGCGCTACTGTGCATGCGCACTAAGGAAAAAGAAAACACCGATGGGAGGGGGGCCCAGCTGACGAGTGAACTTACACAGCATGACCAGCTGAGAGATGCCCGACAGCAGGACTCTCAGCTAGAAGAAGAGGAAAGTGACAGAAAAGAGAGTAATAGAAAAGAAAAACATTTACAGGAAGTCCAACAGATAACTAGCCCAGAAGAAGAGAACTAGCAGTAAGAAGCTATACAAAAAAAACACCCAGTAAACTGAGGCAAGCAGCTCACCAAGAAAGTCAGAAGAGACACAGATACAAGGAAGAGAAGTAGAAGACACAAACACAGGTGCAGACATAGAAGAAAGCCAAGCTCTGCTAGAGGAATAGAAGGTAAAATAGATGGACAGTATATAGATTTTTTAAAATTTCAAGAACAAATGAAAACATTAAAAGAATGGTTGACATTAGAATTTAGTGAAATGAAAAGAAAAATAAAAAGTAATGAAGAAAAAGTGAGTAGAATAGAGATGGTCATGGCAGAAATAGGGAAAAAATTAGAAAATGTGGAAGAACGAGAAATGGCTGTAGAAATGGAAGTGAATGACTTAATGTCACCTTCGCCAATGGCAACATCATATAATTCAAAAACCAGAGGTGTAGCTATATTAATCAATAAAAATGTACCAATCAAAATAGAGGAGGAAATAATAGATCCAGCAGGGAGGTATGTAATGATAAAGTGTCAGATATATTCAGAATTCTGGAATTTGGTCAATATATATGCACCTAATGAAGAGGATCAAAAGTTTATGCAAGATATTTTTTTGAAGATT
The DNA here is from genome assembly GCF_036971445.1 of Narcine bancroftii. NCBI lineage: Eukaryota > Metazoa > Chordata > Chondrichthyes > Torpediniformes > Narcinidae > Narcine > Narcine bancroftii. The sequence goes on from NC_091475.1 coordinate 156,468,951, forward strand.
GTAGATACACAGGGGGATAGAAGGGGATTGTAACCTTAATTTGGACCCAAAGTTGGATAAAGCTGGACAAAAACTAGCAAAAAGAATAAAGTGGCCAAATTTATTTAAAATCAATGCAGAAAAGTTATTATAGAGCAGCACAATTAAGGTATCTATCAGATTTTTATCAGACAAGGGAAAAACCAGATTGTACCAAGATAGAGCTAGATAAAATGGGGGAGAAGGTACCAGAACATATACTTTATAAGTGGGATGAAAAACTGGTGCAATATAAAAGTTCACCAGTACTGCATCATTTACTCAACATATGGAATAAGATTCACGTAGTAAGGAAAAAAACAAATTACCAACTACCAAAATTATTATTGACACAAAATCAACTAATCCCTTTCACAATAGATAACTTTTCCTTTAGAGAATGGGAGAGAAAAGGAATTAAAAGAATAGAAAATTGTTTTTGGGGAAATAATTTATTATAATTTGAACAAATGAAGTACAAATATGGAATAACTCATAGTACAATGTTTGCATACCACCAACTGAAAACCTACTTAAAGGACAAATTGGGAAGCAGACTGAAATTACCAGAAGGAAGCAGCTTTGAATATGTGATTACAGAAACAACAATAATAAAAAGATTTATAACGAACATGTACATCAAGGTGCAAGAGAAGGAAAATGGTAAAATAAGCTATAAACTCAAACTAAAGTGGGAAAAAGGTTTAACCATAAAGATAAAAAATGAAATATGGGAAAAGTTATGCTCTGGAACTATGAAGAATATAATAAACACGAGGTTACGCATGATACAATATAATTGATAAAGTTAAATAAATGGGATCCAACAGAATCAGATAGATGTTTTCGCTGTAAGAAGGAAATGGGAACAACAGTACATGCAATTTGGGCAAGTGAGAAAGTGAAAAATTTTTGGGAAGATCTAAATCAGGTATTAAATAAAATCACAAAAAGCAACATACCAAAAAATCCAGAGATCTTTCTTCTAAGTAATATAAGAAGTAAAGAATTAGGCCTCAAACTGGATGAAGCACAAAAATGATTTATTATGATAACCTTAGCTGTAGCAAAAAAATGTATAATGTCAACTTGGAAATTGGAAGAGAGCCTGAGAGTACAGCAATGGTACATAGAAATGAATAAATGTATTCCATTGGAAAAAATAACATATAATTTAAAAAATAAAGTCACATTATTTGAACAAATTTGGGAACCGTACATGGAACACAACAGAGAAGACTTGCCTCAGACCTCCACCCCCTAAAATGATAGGAAGACAAAATAATTTGATCCAGTGTGCAAAAGTAGAACACAATTTTCTTGTTTATTTTCAATGTGTGATGACATTGTTTAATGGTTTTATTGTATTGTATATGTTGAATGTTAAATGGGTTTGGAGGGGGGAGTAAAGGTGGAGGGGGGAAAAAGGGGAGAA